>NC_090985.1:61569175-61872205 GCF_041146395.1 Eulemur rufifrons | reverse complement strand
CGACACCCTGTCTCTACTAAAAATAGAAAGAAATTAGCTGGCCAACTAAAATATATATATAGAAAATATTAGCCGGGCATGGTGGCGCATGCCTGTAGTCCCAGCTACTTGGGAGACTGAGGCAGTAGGATTGCTTGAGCCCAGGAGTTTGAGGTTGCTGTGAACTAGGCTGACTGCCATGGCACTCACTCTAGCCTGGGCAACAGAGCAAGACTCTGTCTCAAAAAAAAAAAAAAAAAGAAAGAAAGAAAAGAAAAAAGATAAATTTTGCTTTTGAATAAATTACACCTATCATTTTATAGAGGTAATTATAAGGCTCAAAGATAATGAGTACAATGTTCTGAGATTACAAAGCTAATTAGTGGTCAAAGTGCAAATACAGGTTAGTTCTCCTTTTAACTGCCACCGTTCCATTATTTTTGTTAGAGGGACTGATAGATACGTGGATGAGATTAGAAAATTTGTGACACAGAATTTTGTTTATCAATATACTATGTTTATATTCCAAAACAGTGTTACTGGGGACAGTAATCCACCAGGTCTTAGATAACATTGCTGGACAAAAACCTTTTTAATTTAGGTCAGGTGGTAGATTTTGGTTGTAGCATGTACTGTTTCCTGAATGTAAATCTTTAGTTTGATCTGCTAAGCATTTTGATAACATGATTCTTTTTGTTGCCTGTGCAGCCAAATGGACGGACTGTTGAAGTGGCTGAGGGTGAAGTCCGAACTCCTCAAAGTGTAACAGCAAAGCAGCCACCAGAGATAGACAAGAAAAATGAAAAGGTAAGTTTGGGAGCATATGAAATTGTATGCAAGGTTATTAATAAAGAGAATGACATACAAAAATGATGCTTTCCTGTTGTGTAAGCTTGTATGTATATCCATCATTTAAGGGAAACTGAAAATCTGAATTAATCATAGTGGTTGGTTGGTGAAAGTTTAACTAGGTTATTTTTTAGTTTTTGTTTTTTTAAAGCAAGGATTTATTGCCAAATATTTTAAACATCGCTATGGCATTATTAAATATTCATAATGCCAAAAACAATTTATTCACAACTTGAACATCTTTTGTATGAGTAAGGTTCCAGATATATAACATACATCTGATTCAAAAACAGAATTGTGGAATTGTGTTACCTTTGTTAATAGTGCACCTCTACCATAAAAAGCTTAGCAAAATTGTCCAGTGGTATTTAGTATTAAAATAGATTTCTCTTGTACTGGAGATATAATCATTTACTTATTACAGTTTGACTTTAACAAAAGAAGTGTTCTGCACTTGGGTCATTATTAAAAAGCGTGGTTATGCACTTTGGTTTGGATGTAAAGTTTTCCAAATAGGGCAATATATCATAACCCAAAAGTGGTACATTCTCGGGATTTTATTAATTTTCTAGTGCTGGTGTTAGAACTGACCCATTTTTACTTAATGTAGTTGGGAAGTAGGCAAAATAAATAAACTTAACAGTGGTTCCTTCTACTATGAGAGTGACTTTTCATTCAGTTCCTTTATGTACATTGAATCACCTCTCCCCCCACCCCACCTTTTTGTTTTGTTTTGTTTTTTGCTCTACATGTATAACCCTTTTTTAGGATACACTAAAAACAAACAAAAAAAGTCACTGGTAGGTAAGTGATTTCTAGGAGCCAGGGTTCAGCAGCTCCAGCCTCGTGGAATAGTGGTATGAAATGATCGCTGCAGTTTCTTAATGCTTCCAATTTCAAAATGTCTTGAAAGAACTGGTGAAATCACTTCTCCCCCTGTAACCCAGTGAAATTGATCTAGAGCCAGGACAGCTACAAGACAGCTCGAAATGAAAGGTAGTTTTGGAAAGAATTAAATTTATGTTTGACTTTGCCTTTCACAAAAAAGTAAATAGTAAATGACTTTCATTAACAAATAAGCATATAATTTAAGAATTGTGAGTTTACAGAGTGAATAGTTGATATGCTTAATATAGATTTACACATCTCACACATACTATTTTCTTGTTCCTGGGCTTTCTCTCTATTAGTGAACAATTTATACTTATACCTGCTTCCACTCCCTGAATTATCCTGAAAAATTTGTACTTGGGATAATTAAGGAACTACCATTAAGCTCTTATTGCTTAATCATATATAGATTGAGTGTAACTGGGTGTAAAATTGCAGTTTAAAGTTTATAATCATCCTTTTGAAATTTCTTATGGTAGAAAATAATTATAATAAGTATAATACAGCAGGCATCATGCACGGTGAGGTATGTGGGTATGTGTGAATATATTTACAAATCTAGTAGGGACAACTTACTGAGCACTTACTAGGTGTACTTTTAAGACTTTGTAGACATTATAAAAAATAATTTGTGACATTACTTATCCTCACAAGAGCTCTGAGGTAGTAGTATTATACCCATCTTACAAGTGAGAAACCTGAGGCTTGCGTTAAAGTATGTATAGTCAATTCTGACCCAAGCCCATCTGACTTTAAAGTCTATACTTTTTACTGCCCTAAATTGTTTCTAATCCTCTCAGAAACATTGACAGGCAGATAGCAATAGCCCCATTTTATAGATAAGGGCTTTGAAGCCTAGAAGGATTTTGTGATTTCATTAATTTCGTACAGTTCTGAACTAGAATCTGAACCCAGCTTATTCTGACACCATAGCCCCATGATCTTTTTATCACTTGACAACCTTTCAGTTGCTGTTGCTTTTTCAGTACAAAATTTCTACCTTTGGTAGAAATTCTACCTATTTGATTTGACATTTTGAATGATGATAAATGCTGTAATTTATGGCTGGTGTTTCTTTTTTGCCATCCTGCATTTTGAATTTGTTTTTTAACTTGGTTAAATCTAAGTAACTCTCATTTTAGTTTATTTTTTATGTTGTTGCACTGTGTGTTTTTGTGTATTTTAAATAGGTGGGTTTTTTAAGACTTCTTATTACCTATCTTTTTAAAGAAAAATATGTTAGATCTACTTAGGTACCTTAATATACATTATCATATGTTTTCCTCTCGGAGCCACATCTTTAGCACTTTGAGAAGTACGATTTTTGTCCATAGAGTAATTGTACTCTAAGCTGTGATATTGATTACCTTGCTCTATCATTGGAGTAAGACTTATAGATAAAACTTGTCTAGAAACTGTATATGACAAGAGCTATAGATCCTAGGTCTATAAAGCAGGTTAATCTACCGTAGTTTTCTAGGCCTTTATTTGGGTACGAAGGTCAGTGCTTCATTGATTTTAGTCTCCAGTAGAGTACACATAGGACCATTAGCCAGGCTGAATGCTCTGTGCTAATAGATGCAAAAGGGAATAAAGAGAAATGTAAAATGTACTTAACCCTCAGAGAGATTACAGTGTACTTAAGGAAAGGCAAGCAAAGAGAAGTTATCTAGTAACATAAGGCATTAAATACCAGATATTGGTAGGAGAAAAGTTATCCTACTTGGGTAGCCAGAAAAGACTGACTGAATTGGGCTCTTAAGGATGGGAATGGTATTTCTGTAAGTAGAAGTAGGGAGGCCTGTTTTGGAAGAGAAGAGAAACACATGGACATACTCAGACATATTCAATGGAAAGCTCTAGACAAATTTGACCATGAAGGTGAGGTAGGAATATGATAAAAACTTAGATATGTTCAGCTGGCAGCAACATTTATTAATATTCATTCATTCATTTATTAATAAATCAGTTTTGCATCTCTGATTATAAGGGTCTAAATTCAGGTAGAAATGTAAAGATTGCTAGTAAGAGAAACAACAGAACCAAAATGTATAAATTTGGTCACTACCAGGTTGTTAGGATAAAGTCAATGGTATCCACTGAAACCCTGATATCATTCATTACAAATATTAATAAGGTCTTACATTTTTATGATCCTACGCAATGTACAAAATATTTTCACATCTCTTAATACTGATGAACAACTCTGGGGCAATATTATTTCTTTTATATAGCTCAATAAAGAGTTTAGTGGATTGCCCAAGATCACGTAGCTGATAAGTAATGTTCCTTCAGTTTTTCTAAGGCAACAGTTTTCAAAGTGTAGTCCTTGAACCCCTGGGAAGGAGCCCTGGGTACCCTTTCATTGAGTCCTTGTAGATAGAACTATTTTCATAATAATTAAGACATTATTTGCCTTTTCCACAGTGTTGATGATTGTACTGATGGTACAGAAGCAATAGTTGGTAAAACTGCTGGTCCTTAGCATGTGAATCAAGGCACCTAAACTACCAGCACTCATTGTATTCTTAACTGCCATCCATTCACAGTAAAAAAAACAACAAAACTAGTTTCACTAGAGTGTCCTTGATGAAGCAGTAAAAATTATTTTTATTAGTCACAGTTCTTAAATACATGCTTTTTAATTTTCCTATATGATGAAAGGGAATATATGCATAAAGTATACTACATACTGAAGAATGATGATTGTCTTGAGGAAAAACAGTTGTGGTGCAGTGACTTATATGCTGAACTAGCCACTTATTTCATGTTACTCCATTTTTATTTGAAAGAACAACTCAGACAAGTCATGGTTATTCAGACTTGGGTATTTGCAGACATTTTCTCAAAAATAAACGAGATGATCCTGTCACTTAAAGGAAACTGATAGTATTTGCTGCAAATGGTAAAATGATTTGTTGCCAAGTGCAGATTAGAAATTTGAAAAATTTGTATCCACAACCATGAACTAAGAATTTCTGATGACATCAGTTGTGATATTAACAAATGTGATTTAAAAAAAAAAAACAAAAAAAAAAACTGTATAATGTTTTAAATTTTGGAAGCTCCATTTTTAACTTAGTAAACCAATATTTTTCAGTTGACCAATGCTTGCATGTTACAAAATCATGAATAAAAGATTCGTTCAAAGTATAAGGTAAACCAATGGATTTTAATGTAATAGAGTATGGAAAGTTCACTGATGCAGTTTCAGATTCCACATTGCAACAACTTTTAAAAAACTACTACTTGATGAGTTTTAGTGTAATATTTTTTCCTTCCTCTCCACAACCTTAAACATGACCTAAAAGCCCTGGCTGTGGCACCAGTCTCATCTCCTATTTCTTAACCTCTCTAAGCTCCAGCCATGTTGGTTTTCTCTCCTTTTTGTTAAACAGCTTTATTTTAAGATATGTAGTAAAATTCACTTGTTTTAAGTGTACAAGTTCAGTGTTTTTATAGAGTTGTACAGCTATCATCATAACCTAATTTTATTAATAGAACATTTTCCTCACCCCAAAAAAATCTTGTGCCCATTTTCCCCTCTCCCTAACTCATCCCCAGTCCCCAGCAGCTACTAGTCTCTGGTGTAATATCAAAGAAGATTACGTGCAAGTATCTGGAGAAGCTGTTAGAATACTCCTCCCTTTTCCAATTGCATATCTATGTGTATGTACCCTGATTTTCTTCTTGTGCTTCAGTCAAAACAATGAATCACAATAAATTGAATGCAAAAACAGATATGTGAATCCAGCTATCTTAAGCTAGACATTAAAGGTATTCGCAAGATGTAAAATAGTCTGAAGAGCATCCTGTGACCAAGATGTTTGAGAATTGCTGCTCTAGGAGTGATCAGTGTCTAGAAGGCTGAAAATGAAATAATTCTGAGACAACATACATTTACACAAACATAAGTTAGAGCAACTCTTAGCAAAATAGAATACCAGCATGCCCAGCAAGCTCACATACATTTGTGTTTTACCCTCCATAATACATCTTAGAAACTACAATTTAAAACCAGTGGTTGACAAACCATGGCCAAATCTGGTGTTCTTCCTGTTTGTGTAAATAAAATTTCATTGAAACACAACCACACTTTATTTTTTTATTTATTGTCAACGGCTGCTTTAACACTACAACCGCAGAGTTGGGTAGTTGCAACAGAGGCAAGGCTTTATGTTCTGCAAAATCCTAAAATATTTACTATCTAGACTTGTTTGTTTGTTTGTTTGTTTGTTTTGGCTGAACCCCTGGTTTAAATTCCCATTGTAGTCTTTTGGATTCATCAAATGTTTTATCTGAAGTGCTTTGATGTGATCTGATTCTCTGAGTCTTGGACTATTGACCTTTTGGGTTCCCTTCTGCCACAGTTTGTAGCTTCATTGATTTCTTGGGTTTCCACCCAAGGAATTAGTTTTCAAGGTTCTCCTTAAGGTAAACAAAGCTGGTAAAAGAGAGAATATCTTACCAGGGAAACTTCATTTCTGCTTTTATGTCTAAACTCCAAACAAATGGTGGCACAGAGACCAAAACCAGGACTTCTGCCTCCAGTTCATCGTATTTCCACTATATAATGGTTTTACCAGACAGGGAGTGGCAAGAGGGGATTGAAACACAGTGAAATGGTGAATTTGGCTTCTGTTTGCTAAGATAGAGGTGAGAATGGAATGGCAAAGTGAAATTAATTTTTTAGCCTATTGGAAATCTTCAGACCCAATCTGGGAAGAGTTCATGACTAGATAAAAGGAGTTCTTAAGAAAGGTTTCTTGAAAATTTTTAAGACTGAATTGACAGCCATGTTGCTTGTACAGTGTACCATGCCTTATGAGTCTACACCAGACATATTTAAATGGTTCAATGACTTGGATTATGGATCAAGTATAGAAATATAATAGCTGAGAGGTTTTATTTGAGTGAGAGTTAGGTAGACAGAGCTATATGTAATGCAGTCTAATTTTAGTCTCTTTCATTGGTTAGCCAAATATTAATTAAACGCTTTCTGTGTGCAAGGTACATACAAAAAATTTTTTTTAATTAGCCAGGCATGGTAGCATACACCTGTAGTCCTGGCTACTCAAGCAGCTGAGGCAGGAGGATTGTTGGTTGGGTTTTTTTTTTTCCTACTCCTCACCTGGCTCCAGGAGGATTGTTTGATCCCAGGAGTTGGAGGTTGCAGTGAGCCATGATCATGCCACTGCACTCCAGCCTGGGCAACAGAGTGAGATCCTGTCTCCAAAAAAAGAAAAAAACAGAACAAAAGAACTCTTATCAGCCACATCATCATGAGGTAATGATGATTTAACCAGATGTCATAAATTCATCCAAAAAAATTAAAATCATCAATTTTTGAAATAGGGATATATTTTTCTTTCTTTTTTTTTTTCCCAGCTTTAAGTAATAAAAATTTATTGCAACTTCCTGAGTTGGTGGTTATCTCCTCTAAACCTGGAGGGCGGAAACAACATTAGGAAATGACTGAGAAATAACACACTGTTTCAACACCCCTGGCCAACACAAAGGAGGAAAGTCGTTCCCCAGAAAAAGGGCTGGTCTTTAGTCTTCTTTGATCCAAGACGGTAGTGAGGCCAGTGGCAGGTGCAAGGGACCATCACATGATACTGAGGGTGGAATGGGAGTATGCTGGACCCTTAGCTGGCTCCTCAAAAACTGAAGCAGCAGATCCACTTGCTTTCTGGGGGTGGAGTTCTTGGTTCCCCGGCTCACTTCTTACCCTTGATGAGGCTGTCGCTTCCCCAAGTGAAAATTTCATCCTGTAGGTTCAGCACAAGGTTGTCAGCAGTGAGATAGATATGATTCTGTGATGTGGCAGTCATCTTGGAGATTTTCTGGGCTGCCCAGATCTTGCGAAGTTTGATGTAGCCAGGGTTCTTTATGAGCACTTCTCCTTGAGCAGGGTAGGGTTAAGAGTTCACACAAGGGCAGGTCTCATCCCTGACCTCATCCTTACCGTTCCCTTGGTCCAGTCCTCCTTTGGGCTGTCAGATCCAAGGTGGCACTCAGATAGCTGGTGCCCAGCTCTACTTTGGGCCTCACCTGTGGGCCTCCCTACAGGCTGCTGCCAGGAACTGGGGGCAGCAGCAGAAATCGAGGCAAGGCCAGCGTGCTTTCGTTTTTTGAAACAGGGTCTTGCACTATTGCCTGGGCTACTAGGGTGGTGCAGTGATGTCATAGCTCAAACTCCTGGGCTCAAGTGATCCTCCTGCCTTGGCCTCCCAAGTAGCTGAGACTATAGGTGAGTGCTATACACTTGGCTAATTTTTTCTTTTTTCTGTAGAGAAGGTCTCACTATGTTACTCAGCCTGGTCTTAAACTCCTGGCCTCAACTGATCCTCTCACCTTGGCCTCCCAGGTGAGAAACCTGCAGGGATTACAGGTGTGAGCTACTGCACCTGGCCTTTTTTCTACTTTTGGTAAGAAACCTTGTCCAATTACACTGTGTCTCAAATTTTAGCTAATGATAATCTAAAACTATCCCAATTTAGCAAGATATCTAAACATTTACAATGTGAAGGCTGACCTCAACAGTTTTTTAGAGATGTTTGTTTATGCATTATTATATATAATAGAACTTTACTAAATATATTTATCAGTACTTAGATTAGATGCCTTTCTTGAGGTTTCTTGTTTAAAGAAAGAAAGATATATCATGGGGAAATATTTGTTGTTTCTGGCCGGGCGCGTGGCGTGGTGGCTCACGCCTGTAATCCTAGCACTCTGGGAGGCTGAGAGGATCACTTGAGGTCAGGAGTTTGAAACCAGAAAGAGCGAGACCTCATCTCTACTAAAAATAGAAAAATTAGCCGGGTGTGGTGGTGTGCCCCTGCAGTCCCAGCTACTTGGGAGGCTGAGGCAGGAAGGAGGATCACTTGAGCCCAGGAGTTTGAGGTTGCTGTGAACTAGGCTGACATCACGGCACGCTAGCCCAGGTGACAGAGCAAGACTCCATCTCAAAAAAAAAAAAAGAAAACTATGATGACAGAAGAGGGAAAGCCAGATTATAAATTGGAAGGCCAAACCTTCAAATTACAGTAAGGGCCAGGGTGGTAATCATCATCCTTTATTCTACAAAGAGGATTCATTGATTACATGGTAGCAAAAGTGAACCGTACTTTTTTTTTTTTTTTTTTTTGCTAAAAATGAAGTATTCCAAATCTGTTGATCTTTTTTATACTGACAAATGGTTGTCTGCTTAGCAGATACTTTTAGGAAAAGTTTATACATAAGCTTTCCTTTCAAGGTTAAGGAATGTTTATTTAACAAAGTGTCAGCAAGTAGCTGGTTTTTGAAAGAAATTCATGCAATGAGGAATGTAATCTGGAAAATTCATATCATTGTGTGATTTTGTTATTAAAAATCATTTTATATCAGATGTGAAAATTCTCATATCTGTATTGCTTGGGAACAGTTTTCTAACAGAATGATAGCCTAACTACCCAAATTCTGGAGCATGAGTACATGGGATTCAATTCCAGCTCCGACATTTACTGATTATGTGATCTTGGAGTTGGTTAGTAATCACTTGTGCCTTCCTTTTCTCGTCTGCAAAGTGGAGACAGTAGCATCTACCTAGGGTTATTTTGAGAATTTAAATGGGTTAATTAGAAAAAGTATATAAGTAATGGCGATAAACCAGATTTAAAAATTTTTACTGAATCTATTTGTTAGAAATTACAAAAAAAAAATAGAACCTTCTGATTCACTTGGAAAAAACAACATATTGATGTTAAGGAAGATTAAAATTTATTAGCTGAATTTCCACAAAAAGCTTTGCATACTTAGAGAATGAGATTGAAAAATCAGTGTCATGATTAGTAAGCACAGTCAATGATGTATGTCCTGTATTTGGATCCTCTTACGTTTTTTCAGCTAACAGTGCTTGATACCAAGTATTTGAATGAATGAATGAATGAATGAATTTAGAAGATGTTAAAAAGTAATGAAGCATATTCATGCATATTACTCTCACTAAAAATAGTTATATTTTACAAATGTATACACTGTCAGTGTATTAGAATATGTATAAATTTATATGTAAACATTTTCAAATACATGGTCAATTTTTTCCCATGGAAGTATAAGAAAAACAAACTTGTTTAACCCATTGTTTAAAGAGTGAATAACAAACCTCTTTATCTAGCATACTTAGGGATTTAACTGAGTTACCATATATTCCATGAATGTATTAGCGGTTGGGTATTGGCACTGCTTGCTTACATATTTTGAATAACTCCTAGTGAGATTTTAGAATTTTCTGAACTTACTTCATATTCATCATAATTTCCTAAGAAATTATCAATCCATCTTATTTAGTGTATTTTCTTTAGCAGTTTTAGAAAGTAGTGATAGTGGATCTAATGATTATTTATCAAAGCTTTCTCATTGTCTAGATTTATTATATTTGTTTATTTAAAGGCAGGCTCTCTCCCTCTGTTGCCCAGGCTGGAGTGCAGTGAGGCAATCATAGCTCATTGTAGCCTCTAGCTCCTGGGCTCAAGCAGTCCTCTCACCTCAGCCTTCCAAGTATCTGACATTACAGGAGTGCACCTAATTTTTTTATTTTATTTTTTTTTTTTGCAGATGGGTGTCTCACTATGTTGCCCAGGCTGGTCTCAAACTCCTGGCCTCAAGTGATCCTCCCACCTCATCCTCCCAAAGTACTTACAGACATGATTATAGTCATGAGCCACCAAGCCTAGCCACCCCTACTAATTTCTAATGCTGAAGAGACTTCCTCAAGAGCAGATTTTTTCTTCATCTTTGTGTATTAGTACTGATTGTGAAGTATTGGCAGTCTCCAGGTTACGGATGACCAGATTTATGATGTTTGGTACTTAAAAACGGACTCCCAAGGCTCCCCATAAGGATAATTTGTAATTAAATAATTAAATTAATAATTTGGGAGCTTGTTTCTTCCACACATGTAAACAAGCCTACATTGCATAAGCGGTCCGTTGGCGTGGCGTCTTTACACTAGTGACTGGTCCCAGTGCTTATATGGTCGCTTATGCACAGCATCACTTTCATCTTCTTGAGTTGATTTTGTGAGTCTTTGTTTACTCTTATGACCATGGCTCCAAAATAAAAGTCTACTGAAGCAAAGAAAAAAGTGATTACAATGGAAACAAAGGTAGAAATAATTAAGCATTTGTAGAAAGGCCAGACACCATCATTCAGTGGGAAAGCATTAGGCTTCAATTGCTCAACTATTGGAACAATTACAAAGGATAAAGTGAGAATAATGGAACATGTGAAAGGCAGTGCTCCAATGAAAGCATCAATTATTACTAAGCAGTGTAGTGGATTAATTACTGAAAGGTTATTATTGATTTTGTTAGAAGATCAAAATAAGCATGACATTCCTGTTAGCCTGGCGTTGATGCAACATTAGGTGAAGGTTAACCTTTAATTTCTCTTACCTCCTATCTAAACTTTTTGTATGAGTTTGTTTTTATGTTCTGTTCATTTGAATTAAAAGAAAGCATGATGGTTTCTGTAACTGACTACAATACACGGTATTATTATTACAGTATTACATTATTGTTGCCACATATGAGCCATTATAGTATTGTTATTATTATTATTACTGTATGTGTACTATTCATCAGGGATCTGAGTTACATGCAAATCTGACCTAAAGATGTTCTCAGGAACGTAGCTCATCCATAACCTGGGGACAGCCTGTATTCAAATAAAGTAGAGAGTCTAGAGAATATAGTGAAATATCTCTTATTCTCTTGCTTTCGAGAAGTTTACATTATTGTTAGAGAAACTGTGAACACTTGCACACATGGAAAGGTATAGCAGTACTGGAAGTGTCCCCAGGAAGTTATGACAAATGGCCAAGTCTGTGACAGTTTTAAACGTTTCAAGTTGCTTGTATTTAAGCAGAAAAGAAAGGGGGAGAAAAGAGAAAAGAAAGGGGGAAAACAATAGTGATAAAGCAAATGGAGTAGAACTTGAGCTGGAGCAAAACAATTGAGTACAGGCCTCAGTTTCCTTATCTGTAAAATGGGGATACCTACTTTAGTTAGTTCTTGTAGACCTCTGTTCAATATGGTAGCCACTTCCACGTGTGCATATTGAACACTTGAAATATGACTAGTCTGAATTGACATTGCTATTAAATGTAAGATACACACCATATTTTAAACTTAGTTTAACAACTTTTTCATACTATCTTAGTAATAATAGTTTTTTAATATTTGTTACATGTTGCAATGATAGCATTTTTAGATATGTTGTGTTAAATATATTATTAAAATTAGTATCAACTGGCTGGGCACGGTGGCTCGCACCTGAAATCCTAGCACGGTGGGAGGATCGCTTTAAGTCAGGATTTCAAGACCAGCCTGAGCAAGAGGGAGACCCTGTCTCTACTAAAAATAGAAAAAATTCGCTGGGCGTGGTGGCTTGTGCCTGTAGTCCCAGCTACTCCAGAGACTGAGGCAGGAGGAGGATCGCTTGAGCCCACAAGTTTGAGGTTGCTGTGAGCTAGGCTGACGCCATGGCGCTCTAGCCCAGGCAACAGAGCAAGACTCTGTCCCCCCCAAAAAAAAAAAAAATTAATATCACCTATTTTAACTTTTAAAAATGTATCTACTAGAAAATTTTAAATTATATATGTGGTTTGCATTGTATTTCGTTGGCTAGCAGTGCTCTAGACCAAGGATAACAAACTCTGATTTCCTAAATCCAGCCAGATGACTGTTTTTATAAATAAAATTTTATTGGAATGTAGTCAGACCCGTTTGTTTATATATTGTATATGGCTACTTTCATGCTACAGAGGCAGGATTGTGTGGTTGCTACAAAACCATGTGGCCTACAAAGCCTAACATACTTCCTATTTGATCCTTTACAAATGTTTGCTGCCGCTGCTCTAGACTGTAATTGACAGGTGTTCGATGTGTTGTCTTTACTGAAGAGTGGATATGATGGAAACAGACAATAGATTAGTGATTGCCAGCAGGGAAAAGAGAAGTGAGGAGTGATTGCTAATGGTCAGAGAGTGTCTTTCTTTGGGATAAAGAAAATAATGTTTATACTTGTGCAACTTCAAATATATTAAAAACCACTGAATTGTACACTTTAAAAGGGTGAATATCGTGGTATGTGGATGATAACTCAGTTTTTAAAAAGTGGATATGAGTCTGGTTTGTTAGATATAATAAAGCAGTATGTATTAAACATAGTACATGTTAATGATAACGAGAATATGCAAAGAAACAAATAAATGCAAATCAGTTAGGAGCACAGTAAAAGAACTTTCAAAAATAGTGTTTTATATACTCCCTTGTTAAAGACAATTTTTAATCACCTTTAAGAGATCATGCCAGCTGGGCGAGGTGGCTCACGCCTGTAATCCTAGCACTCTGGGAGGCCGAGGTGGGTGGATCGGTCAAGGTCAGGAGTTCGAGACCAGCCTTTGCAACAGCGAGACCCCGTCTCTACTAAAAATAGAAAGAAATTATCTGGCCAACTAAAATATATATAGAAAAAATTAGCCGGGCATGGTGGCGCATGCCTGTAGTCCCAGCTACTCGGGAGGCTGAGGCAGTAGGATCGCTTAAGCCCAGGAGTTTGAGGTTGCTGTGAGCGAGGCTGATGCCACGGCACTCACTCTAGCCTGGGCAACAAAGCAAGACTCTGTCTCATAAAAAAAAAAAAATAAAGGAGATCATACCACTTGAAAATATTATAAGTTGTTTATTGATAGGAAAAGCAATTAGCTGTCATTATTGCTTACTCATACAAAAGGCTTTTAATTAAGATATAATCTCTTATTTAGTTGTAAACTTAACTTTAAGCTGAACATAGCTGATCTCAATAAATAGCTAAAATGAGTGAATACAAATTATAAATAAAAACGCTATTTTATGAACGTTAATTCTCTTCTGTAAGCACTTACATAAATATAGAAATCATTGCTTTACAGAGTTCTTAGCAAGCTTTTGAAAAAAAATATATTAGCTGAAGGGAGTTGGAAAGTCTTTCCAAAATGTCTGTATCTTGTATATGTATAAGTACTTTATCTTTATTGAATTATTAAACATCAATATACAACTCCCAGGTATTTTTACATTGCCTTGAAACTGATAAACTATTACCTACTGTACATAATTGACTCATTAATTTGTTATACATAGGTTGTATCAACTATCTGCTTTAGGTAATCCAAAAACCAATAATCGGTACATCATTTTCCTTCTGAACAGTGGCAATAGGTTTGAATTTTATTGCTCTGAAAATGCCATATTACAGTACCTTATTTATGATGTAACTTAGTATAACATGTGTAAGAGCACAGACTTTGGAGCCAGACAGACCTAGTTCCTAATTATAACTTAATTTACTAAATGTGACCCAAGACAGCTTTTTCATTAATAATATCTAACATCTGCAAGTTTCCATTTCGTCTCTAAAATGGGGACAGTACCATTTTTTTAAGGAATAAATAGAAAATGAGTGCAAATTAGCACATAGTAACCACTCAATAAATGGTAACTTTATTATTGCCACTTAATATGTTGAGTTTTTTAAATCAAACATTAAATTTTTTTAGTTGTCAGCATCATACATTTCATTATGTATTTTACTGACTCTTACCTTCTCAAAAACATAACGAAATATTAAGTAACATTCTATTTTACTTTCAGTCAAAGAAAAATAAGAAGAAATCAAAGTCAGATGCTAAAGCAGTGCAAAACAGTTCACGCCATGATGGAAAGGAAGTTGATGAAGGTACTTGAGCAAGGGAAAGGACTGTAGAAAAATTTTAATCCTTTTTTACCAAGGTGTATTATTATATAAAAGCTGCATTTGTTTCACTTAATTTTGTATCTAGCTCTTCTTTTTCATTACTGTAGATTTTAATGTACAGATCTGTGACATTGTTAGGAAACACTTTTGTTAAGGATCCGGTAGTTCTTTTTCTGAGGGGAACTGCCTTGTTGAAATGTAAGGTCACGCTCAATATTTTGAGCAATTGAAAAGCCACTCGTCTTTGTTTCCCAGAAGTATGTTTTGGGTTTTCCCCCCATTATTCCTAAATATACCATTCCTGGAAGGCCAGGTATAAAATTCTTCATTAAGCCATTTAATAGTGATTATATAACACTCTCCTATCACTTCTCTCAGCAAGATAAAAGATACAAGATGACTTACATCTATCACTTTCTCTAAACCACAGAGGGAAGATTTGATAAAAATTACTAGGATAAATAATAGCAGTTTGTTGCCTAAAACATAATGGGGTTAGAACAAATTTTTAGGATAAATTAATATAATCAGCACTCTTGGTTTTTAGCTTAATATCTAAATTTATCATGATATTTTATGTGCTCCACCCCATTTTTCCCCCCAAAACTACAACTTTTTTGTCTTCCCCTTACTGAATAACATTTTTTTTCTGGGGCTATGTCAGGAGCCTGGGAAACTAAAATTAGTCACAGAGAGAAACGACAGCAGCGTAAACGTGATAAGGTGATGACTGATTCTGGTTCATTGGATTCAACTATCCCTGGGATAGAAAATACCATCACAGTTACCACCGAGCAACTTACAACTGCATCATTTCCTGTTGGTTCCAAGAAGAATAAAGGTATATTAGTGGAACATAAGAGTGGTACATCAAATCAAACTCCTTTTATTCAGATGTACAAAATATTATGTCAAAACCTGACTATTTTGAACTGCTAACATCATTGTGCTGATATACCCTTCTTCGTGAGAGTATTGTGAACCATGTATTGGTTTACCTAATACCAGCAGTGTTACTTGTTACATAGTGCCTAATGAATGGCCTGTTAAATTAAAATTTGCCTTTCTGCCTTGAGTCACATGAGAAAATGATGTTGCCTCTTTTCCTCGTGTGTATTGCTTTGCCCCAACTTTCTTGCATCTCCATTTCTTACAGTGGATAAGACATTTACTAAATGAAATAATTTGTCATCATTCTGCATGTTGGACGCTTTCATTTAAAGATGAAACAAGCATGTTCTGGTTAGTGCAGGTTGTGTCTGGATTTCTTATCCTCTCCAGCTTTTTGAGAGTGCCAGAGGTGTTTGATAAAGCTAGACCAGAATTTCAAAGATTATGAGCTAATGTTCTTCCTCCCAAGTATTTCAGATGTTCATACTATCCAATACTGATGGCTTCTTGGTACCTCTTTACATTGCCATCATTTTTACACTGGTGTCTGCAAAGTGATAGTATTAAACTTGCCTCAAGGTATTGGCTTATCCTTCCTTCATCTTTTTGTTAATGACTTTCCTACCTCCCCATCTCTCAGTTATTTCTGGATCTCACTTTCTTAGTCTTGTTACCTTTTACTGTTTTGCTTGATAACTTGGTGGAATTTATTGCCATGTTACAGCAATGACTTCTGCTGAATCCATTTTCACTGTCACATATTAGCTTTGCTTTAGTATTTTTTTGGTGTTTCCTTTTCACTGTCTTATGCATGCACACACAATCAGATGTCATGCTGGTTTTTTTGATATGTTGTGATCATTATGCTTTTTAGTGTCAGAGAAATAGTATTATTTGTGTTATGTATTTTCACCTCTTGCCATATTTCCTAAGTCCTGGTCCCAAATACTGGCAAAGTTCTTTCTTAAGTTGATGTGTTTGCTTCCAGGATTGTTGAAAAGGCAGCTGGTATTATTGAGAGAGGTGGCAAAGTTGAATCCAATTACAGAGCCCAGTGCTCCAGTTCCTACTTAAAAGAATCGTGATAACTGTTACAGAATAGCAAACTCAATCTGTGCTTAGACAGTTTTCCGGGTTCTTTATTGGCATTTTAGTTGACTAAGAATATGGTAACTAGAGAACTCAGTTTCTTACAGACATGTGAAATATGTTGTAAAATTGACTTTTTTCCAGTGGGAGAATTTGGCACTTGAAGGAGTGATTTATTATAGATAAGTAAAAATTAATTTGTATGTTACTCCTAATTTAATGTGCATAGTGGCCTATTTAGTATTAAATAAATTTTATTTCTATTTCAACCAGGTGATTCTCATCTAAATGTTCAAGTTAGCAACTTTAAGTCTGGAAAAGGCGATTCTACACTTCAGGGTGAGAGAAATTACATGTAACTTAAATTGAAGGCCCATCAAAATAGAAAATTACATACATGTCTCTTTCCTCATATGAATGATACAGAAGGAAAGAAAAAGTCTTAAAAATGATTTTTAATTACTAAAGTAACAATCATAGTCCAGAGATTTTGGAAAATAAAAGAAAATCACACCCACTTCTAACAGTCTTTGGTATGTTCTAGTCTTTTCCCCCCCATATATAAAAACATTCTTTCAGCAATAGTTTATATGCAGTTTTGATTCTTGCTTACATCACTTAATCCAGTAGAAAAGAGGATCTTTGTTAAACATGGGTTTAATATAGGTATATGGGATAAAAGACTTTACTCTTACATATTAAGAAAAAGCCTAAGTTCCTGTAATTTTTAAACTGCTTCCTTGGTACAGTATCAAATATTTCACAATAAATGGACTATAGTTTGAAGTTTTTTAGTGCTTCACAAATAGAAAATACATTTTATTTACTCATTTATAAAAAGATTGAATTAAATAGTGTATTGCTGACCTGAAAACAAAAGTGTTGTAGTAAAGCATAAATTCAGAAATGAAAAAAGCACTTTCTTGTTCAGGCTTGTTCAGTGCTTGTTCTTAGCACTGGTAGCTTCCTTTGTGCCCATGGTTCTTGATCCTGGCTACACATCACAATCATCTAGGAAGCTTTAAAAAAACAACACATATGCACACATATGAAAAGAAACATGTATACACACACACATACATACCTACGTACTGATGCCTGGGTTCCACCATAGAGATTCTGATTTTAATTGGTCTGGGCTGTGGCTCCAGAGTCTATTTTTAAGAAATTTCTCAGTTGATTTTGATGTGCAGCCAGGTTTTAGAATCACTGCCTTACACATAATATATGTAAACATTTAAGGAAAGAACATGTATCTAAGGAGAAGTCTTCATATTCTTAGTGGGTGAGTATTCTGAGTAATCCAGAATGTGTCATTTTTCTGTTTGCTCTATTGTACTTCCTTTGAGCAAGTCGTTCTGCTATTGAAAACTTCGCTAGTATATATGTTACCTTCAAACCTCTTATTAAATTTAAGGCATCTATGTTGACCATGTCACTTTAAAATGTATTTCTATCTTTAAAGTTCAAGGTATTTAAAGGACAGTAGGGGAAGTGAATGATAAATACAAGTTGAACAGTCATAGAAATTTTAAAATATCCCACTTTCAACAAGAAGTCATGTACCTGTTTTTAATCTTTATTTTCTTTTCTTTAAGTTTCTTCAGGATTGAATGAAAACCTCACTGTCAATGGAGGAGGCTGGAATGAAAAGTCTCTAAAACCCTCCTCACAAATCAGTGCAGGTGAGGAGAAGTGGAACTCTGTTTCACCTGCTTCTGCAGGCAAGAGGAAAACTGAGCCATCTGCTTGGAGTCAAGACGCTGGAGATGCTAATTCAAATGGAAAAGACTGGGGAAGGAGTTGGAATGACCGTTCAATATTTTCTGACATTGGTAAGAACTGTTGGAAAAATTTAAGTTCATTTGAAATTGCTAATCTTGTACGTTTTTAATTTTCCAGGAAGAGAATACCTCGTGAATAGAAAAATCAGTAATGTCATACAGAAATATAGTAATAATATTATAGTAATAATTAACTTACCTGAGATCCTCTTTGTGGAGCAAAGTGGGAACTAAATAAGTAAATAGCAATGTTTATCATCTACTCTTTACCTAGTGCTTTTACATATTTTATCGAATTTGATTATCAATGTAGCTAACTAGTATAATTGTGTATTCTTAGTGATGTGATACATATAATGTGTGAACAGTTTTTGATTAATTTCAACAGTTCTAATGAGTCTAAATAAAAATAGTAAATGGAAGTACAGTTTATAGCATTCATTCATAGAGTATTTTATAGTCTGCAAAGTGCCTATTTATAATTAAATTTTCCCCTGAATTTTAATGATAAAGAACAGTAGTTGAGAAGCTTATTTCTGTTGAGAGCCATCAAGTTAAAAGCAACTTAATTTTCAGGTGTGCGTGTATGATGGAAAAGAAATCCATGTTAAATGTGGAAAACTGCAGAAAAATAAGGAAAACCCCATTGTTACCATCGTACCACCCAGTGACAACCACTCTTAGTTCTTTATGGTCTTTTTTCCCCTTCTCTTGTATATAGTTTTGTTTTTGTTTTTTGTTTTTGGCATAACTCAAATTAGATATGCATTTTTATATTCCTTCCCCACCCCTTAACATTATAACAAAACATTTTCTTCACTGTTTGTATTTTTATATAGTGCTCGTATAATGTGTAAGCATACCATGGTTCACTTAACTATTCACATATTATTGGAGAAATTATTTTTCTTTTTTTAAACTACTGTAGATAATACTGCATTGAATATATTTGTTTTTAGGACAGAGTCTTGAGAGTGATACTGGATTAAGGGGAATATGGATGTTTATAATGCTCTACTACATATTATCTAAGTATTTCTTAAGAGAGTTCTAATTTATACTCTCAGCATCAGTATAAGTGTCCATTTATCATATGCTTACCAAGGTTGAGTTTTTTTTTATTTACTCTTTTCTAATTTGATAAGCAAAAAATACATAAATTGTTTTGGTTAACTTTTAAAATCACTAATGAAATTGGATGTTTTTTCTATAACTTTCTTGATCATTTCTGTTTCTTGTATGAATTGTCTGTTCATGTTCTTTGCCCATTTGTCTAATGGCCTCTTACTGTATTTTTTTTTTTGATCGAGTGATAATTTCTTGTGTGTTAAATATAGTTTTTTCTCTTGTGCTTATTGCAGATATTTTTGTTTATTTCTTTTAATGTAGGAGAATAGACACTAGAAAGTGTTTAGTAGAAAAAACTGTTTCTTTCTTTGCTGTTAGCTTTTCCTATCACTTTTTTACTTATTTATTTATAGAGATGGGTCTTACTCTGTCACCCAGACTGGAGTGCAGTGGCACAGTCATAGCTCATTGCAACCTCAAACTCCTGGGCTCAAGTGATCCTCCTGCTTCAGCCTTCCAAATAGCTAAGACTACAGGGACGTGTCATCATGCCTGGCTAATTTTTTTATTCTTTTGTAGAGACAGGGTCCTATTGTGTTGTCCAGACTGATCCTGAACTCCTGGCCTTAAACAATCCTCCTTCCATAGCTTCCCAAAGTGTTGGGATTACAGGTGTGAGCCACTGCACCTAGCTCCCTATCACGTTTTTAAAAGCTAACACCCTTAAGAATCAAACTCTAGATCATTTACTAGTACTGTTTTTAAGCTTACTCTCCAATCCTTATGCCATGTCCAAAAATTGGGTTGAATTATCAAAATTTGTTTGAAAGAGACATTCCCTAAATTCCCATTCTCATTTTTAGCAGAGAAGAAAGCAGGGTTTTTGTGCTATAAAAGAAATGTTCAAGTTTTATGGAGTAATGTTAGGAACTGTGACCTTTTGGGATATTTGCAGTTTATTTATAAAAGCTATGTAGTGTTTCACAATTGGGACATACATTAGGTGGTACTTACTTAATTTTGCTACAGTTTAAATTAAGCATCAGGTTAGAGTTCTTGCCTGGATTGATTAGGACCTTTGTTGAAATTGAAAGGAAACTATATTAGGTTTGCAATGGGTCACTGAGAAGAGGCAGGTTGACTAGTCTCATGGAGGTTTCTTTAAAATAACTCATACAAGAAAGAAATGTCTTAAAAGTACTGAGAAGATAACATGGTATAGAGGAATGAGCAGGGACTAGTTCAGACAGATCTATTAGGTATGAATCTTTTTATGGACATTTAGGCTAGTTATTTAACCTGTATGACTTCATATTTAAATAATTATGAGGATTGGTTATAATGAATGTCAAGTACCAAGTTCTGTGCCTGGCCCAAAGTAGTTGCTTAATTATGATTAATAGTAAGGTAGCTTGATATAGTGGAAAGAGCACAGACTTTGAAAACTGACTTGAGTTCCAGTTGTTTTCTAGCTATCAGCAAGTCACTTAACTGCTTGAAACTGCCTAGCAGGGTTGCCATAAGAATTGGAAGTGGCTGGTGTAAGGGGGCCCAGCCACATACTAGATATTCAATAAGTAGCTGGCTATTGCTATTCTTAAGTGGTTCTAATCTCTAAGCTTATCTTTAAATATTGTTATCAGAGTTTTAAATCTATACATATCTTTCAAGTCTCATTGCAAATTGAAGGTTCCAAGTGACGTTCTTTATTTTAACAGCTGCTTGGTCTAGTGTGGATAGGGGAATGAATACCTCTGAACAGAATTCTGCTTCTTTTGCATCTCTCACACTTAACTCTGCTGTTTCTGGTATGTGAAAACAGTCTTTCATTTAGTTAACAAAAAAATTTTGTTTAAATTAATTTTAGTGCTTGTTATTTGAAAAACTCATCTGCAACAAATATTGCTAGCAATATAAGTAATAGATACATAAAGGGGCAGAGGCCTTTAAAAAGCGGGGAGAGAAGACCTAAATTGTTACACACAAGTGGCTTAGTTCCTTTCTTTAGGAAAATAAAGAAAAAATCTGTGGCCTGAGATCACACCATTCATTGGCACACAGATAAATATGTATGGAAGGCCTTCCCTTCATGGGTCATATTATTCTGTTACTAGTATACTCCTGCCATACTTCTAGTTGCAGTTTGGCATTTTATTTCTATTCACCCTTATGAGTTTCTAGCTAATAAGCCTGTCAGATTTTGTGGACCTCTGCTTAAAAACTCTACTTTGAATATCCGTTGATTTAGAAAATACACAATTATACAAAGTACACAACTTCTTTCAATTCATCGTTACTTGAATGCATATGCCAATCATTAATCATCTAGAAGCTATGTATATTTAACAAATATTACATAAATGTGGGAGACATTGTTTAGTTTGCAGTGTCTGGTTCACATTGGAATTCATGGACCCAGTTTACTAATTGTGTAGTTCTGGAGTATCTAAAATCACTAGCCTAGAACAGAGGTCAGCAAACTTTCTCTTATAAAGGGCCAGAATAGTAAATATTTTAGGCTGTGTGGACCATACTGTCTCTGTTTGCAGCTATTTAACTCTGCCATTGTAATAGGAAAGTAGCCAGAGACAATACATAAGTAAATGACTGTGTCTGATTCCAAAATAATTCTTCTGGTGTTTTTGTTTTATTTTGTTTTGACCATTTAAAAATGGTCCTCCAAATGTATTAAAGTAAAGAAAAAAAATTTTAATGTAAAAACTATTCTTGGCTAACTGGTCATGCAGAAACTGGATGGTTGGATTCAGGTCTACAGGTCATAGATTGCCAAACCCTAATCTCATAGACCACATTTCAGTTCCAGAGGTACAAGTTTATTGTCTCCCTCTTTTGGTGACTTTGTACAACACAGATGCTATTCTCTTCATATATTCAGAGAAAGCACCATAAGCCACTAAAGGAATAGCACTACTATTGACAGTAGTGCTTTTAAGCAACTAATACACTAATTATATGTAAATTTTACAGGGTTACTGTTATTTGTTAAAATTTACATTAAAAATATATAACTATTATGTATATATGTTAGGCAGTTATCGTATTAGTGGAATGCTAGTAAGATCATCTACAACCAAGTAGAAGTGTATAAATTGGTAAGGACTCTGATGGTAGAAAGTGATTGTATATAAGTTTTATACTAGCCATGTATCTTTTCTTAACCATTTCTTTGTATCAGTGGCTCTGAATCCAAAGCGAATATCAGAGTCATCTAAGGACTCCAGTACACATGGAAAGTCTGATTCAGAAGGTCTAGGGTGTATATATACCTGATGGAGAACCAATGCTTTACACTTACATTTTAAAATGAATTTATGTCTGTAGAGCAAGGCTTTTTGTCCTGGCATCTATGAACTGATAAGCCCCAAAGACTATGTGCAAAATTTTTTATTAAGTTCTGGAAGTAGGCTTCTGCAGAGTTTATCAAATTCCTAAGGACTGTGTGAACCCACTCTCACCGCACCTACTTCCCCCTCCACCCCCCAGACACAAACACACCCCAAAAAATAAAAACAGACAAAACTTAGAAGATAATATTCTGTTTTCTTTAAATGCACCTGAACTCAACTTAGTCTCTAAACCTCCAGCAACTCTTTTGTTTCTTTGGCTTCTCTCTGCCCCACCTGTCTAGATAATCACCTGTTTCTTTAACTTTCCTTAGCCTGATAGTTCTAACTAAGTTACACATTTTCTTTTTTTTTTTTTTTTTTTTTTTTTTTTTTTTTGTTGAGACAGAGTCTCACTTTGTTGCCCAGGCTAGAGTGAGTGCCGTGGCGTCAGCTTAGCTCACAGCAACCTCAAACTCCTGGGCTTAAGCGATCCTACTGCCTCAGCCTCCCGAGTAGCTGGGACTACAGGCATGCGCCACTATGCCCGGCTAATTTTTTCTATATAGATTTTTAGGTGTCCATATAATGTCTTTCTATTTTTAGTAGAGACGGGGTCTCGCTCAGGCTGGTCTCGAACTCCTGACCTTGAGCAATCCACCCGCCTCGGCCTCCCAGAGTGCTAGGATTACAGGCGTGAGCCACCGCGCCCGGCCTTACACATTTTCTAGTTCTCTTTTTCGGGGTTCTGTGGATATAGGCATACCCTGAACATCCAGGACTAAAATGATCAATGGCAGAGATTTCTTTTATGTTTTATTCTTTTCCATTAAAGAAAAAACAATTTTTTGACTTCTCAAAATGTGTAGATAACTACCTTGAAGTATGTATTACAAAAGACAAAATCCTAATGGATTGGTACTAGGGAAAAAATATATTTCTGATCAATGAATTAGATCAAGTGATTATCATAATTTAAAATTACCCTCCACTCTACTTTTCCTTTTAACTTAAATCTTTTCCTAATGTCTGAATTTTTCCTTGTAGGAGAAATTTTAAAAAATAATAGAGTCTCCATGTGCGAAGTATAGAGCTATTATTATGAAACATCATTAGGAAATTCCATTTTTTAATTTTATTGCATTCGTTTTTCATTTAAGGGTCTACTGCTGAGCCAGTTTCTCAGTCTACCACCTCTGATTATCAGTGGGATGTTAGCCGTAATCAACCCTATATCGATGATGAATGGTCTGGGTTAAGTATGTCCTTTTAAAAATTATCAGTTTTTTTGTTTGTTTTGTTTTTTTTTTTTCCAGAATTTTCTTTCTAGCACCCTGAATTCATGCTTTATGTTTTAATTTTAATCCTAATTTCTCACCTTTAAAGGTCATAGTAATACACCAAATGTACTACTTGAAACTTGATTATTGAATATATCTGTAGAATTAAAACTAAATTTTCATAAGGACTGAGGCAATATTTAAACATGAAGTTTTCTTAGTTACTCTGTAGTATTTCTAGTTTTTAAAATTTTTGTTTTAAATGAGTGAATGTTTCTTCTCCTAGTTTTAGTGTAATGGAGTAAATAGAATGTACAAGAATGGCTTTGAACTTGTGAAGTGTGCACATATTTGTGCTTGGTACAAAACAACTTTCTTATCCCAGTTTCCCATGAAAGCATAGGAGAGTTAAAGGAAGTCATAAAGGGGGAAAGGGAAAAAGAATAGGATTTTTATGTTCAGAAAGCTCATGCTATCTTCATTTTTTTTAAAAAAGGTATCTAGAGTTTTCTCCCCACATCCTCAAATGTCAGAATTTACTCATTTCTCTGAACTTTTATATCACATCCTTTTCTACTATTTACTTAGCACTTATATGTTAACCTCTGGGGCTTTCCTTCATTTTGGTCTTTTTAAAAACATTTTTTTAAGAATATGTTTTATTTCTCCAAGTGGAATTGAAACCCTCTGTAAACAGGAACTATCGTTTACTCTTTTATACACTCAGTACCTAGGGCAGTGCTTTATGCGTAAGTGTTCAGTAGTAGTAACGTAATAAAAGGAAACACTGGGCTGTGTGCCAGGCACTGGTCTAAGTCTTTTGCATCTTATTAACTAATTTAATACTTATAACTATTCTGTGAAGTAGGTTTTTTTTTTTTCACACTTTCCAGATGAAGAAACAGTGACAAAGAAAAGTTATCTAACTTTCCCTAGGCCACACAGCTAGGTAAGTGGAGGAAGGTGGTATTCAAACCTCGCTAGTCTGGCTCCAGAGTTCCTGCTCTTAACCGCTGCATGGTACAGCCTTAGTGATGACAGTAATCATGAAGGTAAGCAGGCAACATGATAGTTACAATACAGTTCTCACAGATTAAGGGAGATGAGGTTAGAAATGTAGATCAGGGAGGGCCATATTATGAAATGCCTTGAATTGCTGGCTAAAGATTAGGGAAGTTTTGGGTACTAGCTTGGAAGGTAGATATGAGTTTTAGTCCTGACTCTAAAATACAGTATTTCATATGGCTTGGGCTTTCATTGTCACTTATCTGGGAGCTAAAATGGAGCAAATAACCTGTCATATCTACTTCCATAGGTGGTTGTGAGGTTTTAGTGAGGTAATGGATGAACCTAAAAGCTCTTTGTAAATTATAGTCGTTCCCTCAGTAGCCATGGGGGATTGATTCCAGGACCCTCCTCGGATACCAGAATCCACAGATGTTCAAGTCCCTTATAATAAAGTGGTACAGTATCTGCATAACCTGCACACATTTTCCCATATACTTTAATCTCTAGATTACTTATAATACTTAATACAATGTGAATGCTAAATAGATGGTTATACTGTATTGTTTAGAGAATGATGGTGAGAAAAAAAAGTGTACATGTTCAGTACAGACACAATCATCCTTTTTTTTTTCCAAATATTTTTCATTCAAGGTTGAATCCACGTGTGCAGAACCCACAGATACAGAGGGCCACCTATATAGAGTATCATCTCAATCCAAGCTATTACAAGAGTGTGGAAATGCTATTTTTGGAAGAAACAGTCTATCTGTGCTTTAGGAAGAATTATCAGCTATATGCAGAGTAGAATTGATGAGTGATTATATAAATAATAGGAGTGATTGTAGAAAAACAGCAGTAAGGTATCTTGGGCTGCCATGGGTTGAAGCAGAGGAAAATTGAGCAAACAAAGCTCTAGGTTTTCCTGCTAAGACAGAATAGCTCCACTTTTGTCTATATTAGGATTCTTTGAATATGAAAAACATGATTGGCTGCTAAAATAAAGGATTTTTAAAAATATGTGTCTACAGGATTCTGTATTTAAAGTAGTATATGTCAGGTACACCATCTTCTTGAAGTTTGTTATGCTGTGTTGGTGGTCTTTAAGTCCAAAGTTTCTCTTTAACCTCATTGTCTCTGTGAATTTTATTTTTTGTGTTACCATCTTTAACGCAGCTACTTTTTGGTGCTCAGTGAATTTATTTATTACTTCCGAATTTATAGAATGCATGATTTAGCATTTGAGATTGCTAATCTACAAAGTATATTACATTAGCTTTACATTTATAGTATGATACGATTAATATATTGACCCTCTGGCTTGAGGTATAGGCATTATTATCTTGACAGAAAGGCATTAAAGTTGTCTAAGTTCTTATGTATAAGGTTAAGATGCTAAAGTACAAAAGATAACATTCTTTAAAGACGTGTTAACCTATCATTTATCTTGACCATGAAGGAACAACGTCATTATAGCCCCTGTAAAAAGTCAAATGTTGAATAGAACTTTATTTTTGTTGGCACACAGGAGTGAATGAATTAGCTGCAGTACAGTGAAGTGGTTAAGAGCATGAGCTTTAAGAACTCAAATTTGAATTTGAATCCTAGCTTCCTGGCCTTTGCCCTTATGCAGGTTACACGATCATTCTATGCTTCAGTTTCCTTATCTGTAAAAATAGTAATTCCCTCCCAACAGTGCTGTTGAGAGGATTAAATGAGTTAATACACATAATGCATTTAGAACACTGCCTCACACATGGTAAATATCCAGTAAGTGTTACTGCTGCTGCTGTTGATATTCTTCTTCTAGTGGCAATATTAGTAGTCTACTCAATGGAGTTAATTATAATATTATCTGTTTAAACACTAGAGAATGTCTTTCTAACATAATTGTTTTATTTCATTAAGGCTATTAAAGTTAATGTTGAATTAAGTTCTGACAAGAAACAACTGACAACCAAATAAAGACCAGTGATGAGTTGCTTAAGCCTAAAACATTATTTCACAAGCAAATTAAATAGAACAAATTTCTTACCTTTTAAAAAGAAAACCAGTATGGCTCTTTGAAGACATTGGCAAACTAATGGGAGAATTTTGAGATGAGAAATTACTCTATTTATAAATGGAGAAAACTATACTGTGCATCATTTTTAAGGGAACTATGTCTAAGAAGTTTATGGCACATTAAGCCAATGAATCTGAAGAATTATTTATTGAGATATCTCCTGGTGACAATATTTGGATTTACATGATTGATCTATTGTTTTAAAGTAGTGTTATTTGATCCCATTTAATTAAAAAAATCTGAAATCGATAAGCATGGAAAAATCACCATGAGACAAAAGTCAGTAGAGATTTATGCTTCTGTTAATGTTCTTATAGAAGTTAAGCCATAGGCTATAATTGTTCTCCCAAACTTACTGGCCATCTAAGCCTTTTTTAAAAATCGTTTTACCGGCCGGGTGTGGTGGCTCACGCCTGTAATCCTAGCACTCTGGGAGGCCGAGCTGGGAGGATCACTTGAGCTCAGGAGTATGAGACCAGCCTGAGCAAGAGAGAGACCCCATCTCTACTAGAAATAGAAATTATCTGGACAACTAAAAATATATATAGAAAAAATTAGCTGGGCATGGGTGCGTGCCTCTGTAGTCCCAGCTACTTGGGAGGCTGAGGCAGGAGGATTGCTTGAGCCCAGGAGTTTGAGGTTACTGTGAGCTAGGCTGACCCCATGGCACTCTAGCCCAGGCAACAGAAGTACTTTCCTAGATTTTTATCCCTGATCCTCACCTCCCACCATATTAATTAAGAAAATGAGTCATATGTTAGTATATTGCCCATTCAGTTGCCTAAACTTTTTACCACTTGACAGTTTCTTCTTTTTTCTTCTTTTCTGGGAAGAGGTCTGAGAGATATGGCTTATGGACAATTTTCCAAATATGTGTTTCTTATCTGTGAGATTTAAGCAAAACCAATGACAGCTTTGACATTTGGATTTCCTAACGGTATTGTTAATACACGCTTGGTATAAGATTAGCAATCTAGATTCCTTTGTATTTATAAAAATGATTTCTATATTAAAACATACTGAGTGTATCTTATCAAGAGATTATGATGACCGTGAGAAATAAATTCTTCTCCCCCCATGGCGCTATTTGGAAAGAAATAAATTCTTAAATATGCCTGATAGAAACTGGTTTTACTGTTATCAGTGATATTAAAAACAATAGCGACCATTTTATTGAACACGTAACTGCATTGTTATGAATTTATTTTACATGTATCTTATGTAATCCTCTCATCAACCCTATGAAGTTGGTATGTATAGCCCATTAAAATTAAGAAACTTGACCAAAATCACATTGTTATAAAGTGGTAGAGCAATATTCAAATGTACACCTGTTGGACTTGAAAGCCCATGCTCTTAACTTCTGTGCTAATACTGTGTAATACTGACTCCAGATACCTGCCCATGATAGTGAATTTAGAAATACAGGAAGGGACTTCCTTTTTTGGAGCACATTTCACACTTGTAATCACTTGTTCCATGTTCTTCCTCCACTAGACTATAGATTCTTGCTTATCTTCAGTCTCTCCCTATCCTCTACTGGTTTAGCTTCTCTTCTCTGTTTCCATAGCCCCCATGGCAGAATCTGTCACTCTTACTTGTCTGTTGTACTTACCCATCTCTATCCCTGACAAGACCATGAACTGCACATGACGAAGGATTCTATCTTACTCATTTTTGTTTTTTTTTTTTTTTTTTTTTTTTTTTGAGACAGAGTCTCACTCTGTTGCCCAGGCTAGAGTGAGTGCCGTGGCGTCAGTCTAGCTCACAGCAACCTCAAACTCCTGGGTTTAAGCGATCCTACTGCCTCAGCCTCCCGAGTAGCTGGGACTACAGGCATGCGCCACCATGCCCGGCTAATTTTTTGTATATATATATTTTAGTTGTCCATATAATTTCTTTCTATTTTTAGTAGAGACGGGGTCTCACTCTTGCTCAGGCTGGTCTCGAACTCCTGACCTCGAGCGATCCACCCGCCTCGGCCTCCCAGAGTGCTAGGATTACAGGCGTGAGCCACCGCGCCCGGCCTCTTACTCATTTTTGTATCTTTGATACCTGCCTAGCTTAAGTTCTAATACCTAGTAAGTGCTTAATAAGGATTGAATAGATGGAATTCCTGTAATTTGACTATTAAGATATATTTATTAATGTGTTATTTTCTTGTCTCCATATAAATTTGGGGTCATACTGTGTAGACAATTTTGTCCTTTTTTTGTGAGCATTTTCCCAGATCAACATACAGTCTTCCAAAATAAAGCCTGCATGAGGATGTATACTACCTCCCTGCTAAACAAAAATAGTAGAGTTCACCTGGAAAATAAGATAGCAAAAAATAACAGTTAGAGTAATACAAGCAGATTTGTCCTTATAGATATGAAAATGTATTACATTTTCATTACATTTTGTATTATGTGTGGCACTATCCCAGGAATAGATCAGTGGAATAGAATGGAAATTCCAGAAACAGACTGCAGTATATATGGAAGAACTGAGTATTTGATATAATACATTAAGTGTTTCTTGTTAACAAGTGTCACTTTTTAACGATTTGGAAATAAAGCCTAACCTCCTCTGTATTTTTAATCCAGTGTAAATGAAACCTGACCATAAGTAGATATTACAGGAGCATATATGGGAGTACATGCAAGGAGGGGGGGGGAAGAATTAGGAGCTATTTATTTAAGCCTGGGAAGAGCCAAAGAATGTTTTTTCCTTTTAGAATAAGTCACTGATAGCTTCCTGCAGGAAGTAAAAATTCAGTGCCTCCTAAAGTGAAAAAAAGGGATTTGGAAATCTAAAATAAAACCTATTTTTGATAATAGGATGATTGAAGCCTTGAAAGTAACTTAAATATCAGATAAAAGGAACATTGAATAATCTGAAAAATATAAGAAGGTACAGGTTAAGTATTAAAAGAGGAGGAGGAGAAGTAGTAGTTAAATATTCTGTCATGACTTGATGAATTTGAAGAACCTAATCTTGAAAGGTGCATAAGGATGGGAGAGATAGAGTGTGAAATGACAGGTGGAGAGTGTAATTTTGGTACTGCTGTTAAAAATTCTGTACCCTAGAAAATAAATCACTTGCAAAAATGTTGTAATAATCAGGGCAAAAAAATGACCAGGTCCTAGACCAAATTAAAAATGGACAGGGAAAAGAGAGTAAATTCAGGACATTGATAACAAGGAAGTAGGGAGACTGGAATTAAATGGTCAATAAATACATTTTCTGGAGTTTCTCAGAAGTTCCATTTAACCATATGATAGGCTAGCAGAAGTTTAATAAAGATTGTTACCCATAATGTTATTGGTTTTTTTCTAGCTTTTAAAATGTGCTTGGGAGAAAGAACAGTAGTTTAAAATTACATCTTAGTTCAATATAAGAAATTTTTAGTTTTTGTCTTTTAGTTAATGGCAGAAATGATAGATACCTAATTCACACTGTTAAATTTTAGATGGTCTGTCTTCTGCTGATCCCAGCTCAGATTGGAATGCACCAGCAGAAGAGTGGGGGAATTGGGTAGATGAAGAAAGAGCTTCACTTCTAAGGTCCCAGGAACCAATTCCTGATGATCAAAAGGTGAGTATAAGAGATGAGTGGGTGTTTATTTGTTAATGAGAGTCTGAAGGAGGAGAGTTTTGGATCACAAAGGCTGAGATAAAAAAATAATTTTGGATAAGAATGGAGGAGAGATAGTGGATGACAGCAACATGTGGTGTCAGGAAGGGTCCTGCAAGGGGGGTGAGAGAGTTGTTTGTATTTTAATAATAGGAGAGATTTGAGCGTAGGGTTGGCAGCCTTTTTATTAAAGAGCCATGCAGTCTGATGCAGCAAGCAGCCATAGGCAATATGAAAATGAACTTTGGCTGGACGCAGTGGCACAAGCCTGCAGTCCCAGCACTTTGGTAGGCTGAGGTGGAAAGATTGCTTGAAGCCAGGAGGTCAAGATCAGCCAGGCAACATAGTGAGACTGTCTACAAAAACTAAAAAAAAGTTAGCTGGACATGGTGGCGCACACCTATAGTCCCAGCTACTTGGGAACAGAAGCAAGAGGATTGCTTGAGCCCAGGAATTCAAGGCTGCAGTTAGCTGTGATACCACCACTACACTCTGGCCTAGGTGACAGAGCAAGACCCTATCTGGGGGGGGGGGGGGGGGCGGCGGGGAGAAAATGAACTTTATTTGCAAAACCTGGTGTTGGGCCAGATTTGTTTTTTTGCCAGTCCCTGTTTTAACATACTTGTCAACAAAAAGGGAAAGGATCTAGAATAAAGTAAAAATTTAAACATAGGCTGGACATGATGGCGCATACCTATAGTCCCAGCTACGTGGAAGGCTGAGGTGGGAGGGTCACTTGAGCCCGGAAGTTTCAGGCCAGCCTGGGCAACATAGCAAGACCCCATCTCTTTTTTTTTTTTTTTTTTTTTTTTTTTTTGAGACAGAGTCTCACTCTGTTGCCCAGGCTAGAGTGAGTGCCGTGGCGTCAGCCTAGCTCACAGCAACCTCAAACTCCTGAGCTCAAGCGATCCTCCTGTCTCAGCCTCCCGAGTAGCTGGGACTACAGGCATGCACCACCATGCCCGGCTAATTTTTTTCTATATATATTTTTAGCTGTCCATATAATTTCTTTCTATTTTTAGTAGAGATGGGGTCTCGCTCTTGCTCAGGCTGGTCTCGAACTCCTGAGCTCAAACGATCCGCCCACCTCGGCCTCCCAGAGTGCTAGGATTACAGGCGTGAGCCACCGCGCCCGGCCTAAGACCCCATCTCTTAAAAAAAAAAAAAAAATTAGGGGCCAGGTGCAGTGGCTCATACCTGTAATCCCAGCACTTTGGGAGGCTGAGTTGGAAGGATCGCTTGAACCCAGGAGTTTGAGGCCAGCCTGGGTAACATAACAAGACCCCATCTCTTTAAAAAAATTAGGGGCCAGGTGCAGTGGCTCACATCTGTAATCCTAGCACTTTGGGAGGCAGAGTTGGAAGGATCACTTCAGCCCAGGAGTTTGACATTGCAGTGAGCTATTATGATGCCACTGCACTCCAGCCTGGGTGACAAAGCAAGACTCTGTCTCCAAAAAAAAAACTTTGGGCACGGTGGCTCATGCCTGTAATCCTAGCACTCTGGGAGGCCAAGGTGGAAGGATCACTTGAGGTCAGGATTCAAGACCAGCTTGAGCAAGAGGGAGACCCCCATCTCTAAAAAAAAAAAAAAAAAAAAAAAAATTAAAAAATATATTTTAAAAAAATTAGCTGCGCTTGGTGGTATGTATCTGTGGTCCTAGCTACTTGGGAGGCTGAGGCAGGAAGATTACTTGAGGCCAGGAGTTTGAGTCTCGGTGAGCTATGATCATGCCACTGCATCCAAGCCTGGGTGACAGAGTAAGACCCTGTCTCTAAAAAGTAAATAAGTAAAAAATTAGAGCTGGGCGCGGTGGCTCACACCTGTAATCTTAGCACTCTGGGAGGCCGAGGCATGAGGATCGCTTGAGCTCAGGAGTTTGAGACCAGCCTGAGCAAGAGTGAGACCCCGTCTCTATTAAACATACAACGAAATTAGCTGGACAGCTAAAAATATATTAAAAAAAATTAGCCAGGCATGGTGGTGCATGCCTGTAGTCCCAGCTACTTAGGAGGCTGAGGCAGAAGATTGCTTGAGCACAGAAGTTTGAGGTTGCTGTGAGCTATGCTGATGCCACGGCACTCTAGCCTGGGCAACAGAGTGAGACTCTGTCTCAAAAAAAAAAAAAAAAAAAAAATGCTCATCAATTGGAGAATAGAGAAATAAAACGTGAAATGTTTGTACAGTGGCATATTAGAGGTTAAAAATGAATGAACTATGGCCATGTTAATACCAATATGAATAGATCTCAAAAACATGCTGAATAATAAGCAAGTTACAGAAAGATACAGTATGCCATTTATGTAAAAATTTTTGTATATTGGTAAACATAAATTTATAGAAAAATTGGATGCACACAGAAGGAAGTTCATGATATTGGTCACCACTAGAGAGGTAGTGCAAAAATTGGATGGACAAGGGGTATAAAGGAATTTGAAATTTATGAGTAATGTCCTTTATTTTTAAAAATAACCTAAAATTTATCAAAATGTTAACTTTTCTATGAGTTAAAAGGTACTATGAAGTTGATGTCAGCATTCTTCCATTAATAGTATTTTGCCATGGGGAACTACATTTCTTGTAGGGTTGGATTATAATGGGGTGAGAAGTAGGCTGAAGAAACTCCTTTTTGTGACCTGAACATCATTCACAGGCTACATCTATTCGCGTGGTATTTTAATCATTACAAGCCTCTAGAACACTTTGAGGTGAAAACTTCTATGGAAGTTTCTCTACTGCTGGTAGCCACCTTGGATTGAAAATCTTTTAGCTAAGTTTGTAACAGAAATTGTTTTGCATTGTGTTTTTATCTGCTAGTAATTTCTGTAAGCTATTTGGTGGTTCATAAGACCACCAAAATCATTATAATGACTATGGCGCTGAGCAGAGAAACAGCAATTACCCAGATCATCTCATCCTCTAAGGATAGACTAGGAATCTAGTTTGTCATCTGTGAGAATAAAAAAAAAGCACTTTTCCATTGAAATTTCAGCTACATGGTGTGTGTGAAGAGGTATCATGAATATTGATTTAACAGTCCTAACTTGATAGGTATCTTTTGTCATGCAGAATGTTATTTTCAATGACATTCCTTCTCATATTCAGTTTTTAAAATTAAGCCTTTCATTTTGAGATAACTGGATTCACATATTGTTGTAAGAAATATTACAATACAGAGTGATCCGCTATATCCTTTACTCTGGTTCCCCCAGTGGTAACATCTTGAAAAACTATAGTACAATGCTGTAGCCCCCACTTATCCAGTAGGATATGTTCCAAGATCCCCAGTAGATGCCTGCTACCACAGATAGTACCAAACCCACAGTATATACTGTGTTTTTTCCTATACATACATACACACCTATGATAAAGTTTAATTTGTAAAATTAGGCACCATAAGAGATTAAAAACAATAACTAGTAATAAAATAGAACAATTATAACGATATAATAAAAGTTATATGAATGTGTTCTCTGTCTCTCTAAATATTGTACCATCAGACCAACGTTGACTGTAGGTAACTGAAACCACAGAAAGCAAAACTGCAGATAAAGAGTCTAGTGTATCACAACCAGGATATTGACATTGGTGCAATAAAGATGCAGAACATTTCCATCACCATGTTGCCTTTCTACAGCCATACTTTCGTCTGTCATCCCCATCCCCTCCATAACCACTGGCAGCCAGTAATCTGTTCTCCATCTCTGTAATTTTATCATTTCAATAATGTTATATCAATGGAATTATACAGTATATATTACTGTTTGGTATTGGTTTTTTTTTTCACTCAGCATAATTCTCTGGAGATTCATCCAGGTTGTTGTGTGTATCAGTAGTATGTACTGAGTGATGTTGCATTGTATGCATGTACCTCAGTTTGTTTAGCCATTCTCTTATTGAAGTACGTCTGGGTTGTTTAGCTTCAGTTTGGAGCTATTATGAATAAAGGTGCTAAACACATTAATGTTCAGGGGTTTTTGTGTGAACGTAAGTTTTCTGTTCTCTGGGATAAATGCCCAGGAGTGCAATCACTGAGTGGTATGGTAGTTGCATATTTAATATTTTAAGAAACTGTCAAACTATTTTCTGGAGTGGTCATCTCACTTCACATTCCCACCAGCAGTGTGTGTGATCTGGTTTTTCTGCATCCTCACCCATATTTTCAGTATTCTGATAGGTGTGTAGTGATAATTCATTGTGGTTTTAATTTGCATTTCTATAATGGCTAACAAAGTTGAACATCTTTCCCTGTGCTTCTTTGCCATCTGTGTATCTTCTTTGGTAAAATGTCTGTTTGTGTCTTTTGCATATTTTCTAATTGAATTATTTTTTACTGTTGATTTTCGGTGTTCTTTATATAGTCTAGATACTAGTTCTTTGTTGGAACTATATGGTTTGCTGTGTAGCTTATTATATATTTTGCAAATAGCTCTACATTTTAACTTCAGAGTAATGCAGTGAGTTTTAAAACACCGAAGTTTGCACAGCTCTTTAATTGTCTTAAAGTGAGTGATGAAAGACATGAGAAAAAAGGAGTCTGTTATAGACAATTAGAGAAAGAAGTTCCACGTATTTTGTTATTTTTTAAATATGTAATTTTCAATCAGTATTGTTGCTAATTTTTATTTTGATTTGGGGGATAAAGACTGAACCTAATGAAATTATTTCATGATAATTTTATGAATAATGGAAACTTAACCAATTGGTTCACTTTAATGTTTTGCTTTTAACCGCAGCTTTCAGATGATGATAAAGAAAAGGGAGAGGGAGCACTTCCAACAGGGAAGTCTAAAAAGAAAAAAAAGAAAAAGAAGAAGCAAGGTGAAGATAACTCTCTTGCACAGGTAAAATATCAAAACACAAACATTCTTTAAGCGCCTACTGGTGAAAATGTGAAAAGATGATGTACAAATGCTAAGAATTTGTAAAGATAAAAGATACAGTATGAGACATCAAATTTATTTGAAAAAATTATAAACTTTTAAAAAATTTATACATCATTGTAATAAAAATGTTACTGCTTTAAAAATTCATATCAAAAGTGTAGCTAAGCCCAAAAATAATAAAGTTTCAAATTACTCAGTGCATCTTTTATTGTGTAATGGTGAAATAGAAAAGGAAGAATAGTATTTTACACATACAAAATTTCCTTTTGAGTAACTGGAAGGTAACATTTAGCACAATTAGAAAAACCACGTGCGTGACAAGTGGAGTCTTTCACTTGACTCTGAGTTTGCTAATTATTAATATTTCACTTAGTTATCTTTTCCTGCTTTTTTGGCTTCTAACCAACAGAAACTTTGTCTTTGCATCACTCCTGTGTTTTCTTTTTCACTTCTTTGATCTCTCCTATCTAGGAAAAAAATTTAGATTATAATAAAGATGAAGTCAAAGATATTTTAATTTCAGACTTACCAGATTACTAGGAACATGCATGGATTTATTTTTAAAAGCACTAATACTGTTAAAATTTTAACTTACGAAATTATTTTTATTCCTTACTGTAACCATGTAATTAATTGTTTTCATTCCTTTAAATGTGGGAGATAGCAAAAATTTCTAGAGATAACCACCACAGTAATTTTTCCTACTTGTTCTATTTGGAAGAAGTTTCTATGTGACATCTTAAGGAAATACATCTTTAGTTCTTTTTTATTGTAGGAAGCACAAACTTTCATAAATAATACCAATCTATTATCAATACTAGGGTTTTTTTCTATGAGTAATAGTAATTTTTGTCTATATAAAATACTAGTAAAAATGAATGGGCATTAAGGTTAATGTGGCTGAGATCAATGGATATGAACAACTAAAACTACATAATAGGTGTACTTGTTAGCTGGAGCAGGCTGATGAGAAATGTTACTGACAGCTATCCTTTGTAAGTAATGCTATCTGAAGTCCATTCTGGCCAATTCTTTCTTGAATTTCTGTGACTTAAATTATGATCTTTACTAATACTGTTTTTCTGGATTATAAATTAGTTTAATTTTGTGGGATAGATGTATTCTGAAATGTTCAACCTACTGGCAAAGGTCATTACTCTCTGTTTTTTCCTATATAGTGAGTAAGTATTCTGGGTTTAAATTCAGATCTGTATTTAAAATCTGCCATTTACTTATTTTTTACCTTGCATAATTTACTTAATTATAGGTTGTTTTAAGAGTTAAATTAGATATCCTTGAAGTTCTATGCAGAGTACATAGTACATATATCCTATTCATAAAAAGTTATATTTTGGAATTTGTTCTTTTTTCAGTAAAGTTTTTTTTTTAGCTATTGGTATGTGGCTGGTGTAGTCCTTTATTATAAGAGTTCAAGTTAGGATGGAAATAAACTCTTCTCTTCTGATTAACTTTGTAAGATTGAAAACCGCACATATTTCCAAAGCTACCCTGCTCAGCTTAAATTCACAGCAAAATTTTGAACTACTATCTAAATTCAAAATTTACTATCCTGCTATCCTGAAAAAGTTTCGTAGAATATCAGTGTTGGAAGAAAACTTTTAAGATCATCTTAGACAGTTGTTCAAAAGAACAACTGCTATTTATATGGATATGTTGCTAAAGAACAATACAATTCAGTGATGTTCCTATTTAATATTCCAGTTCATACTTATTTCACATACCTAACCATATGATGTGCTCTCGAATTATTTTGTAGAAATTTTTTAAAAGTCTGAGAGACTAAAGAATAGAAATGTTAAAGCTTGGCTAGGACTTTAGAAATCATCTGGGCAAATTTTATATTACAGTTGAGGAAACTGAGGCTCAGGGAAACCGAGTGATTTGTCCCTGAGATTATATAGCCAGACTGTGGCATGGCCAAAATTGGAAATCTCTATTTCCTTCCTGCTATGCAAGTTTAATTTATCTAGAAAATTCACTTATGTATGAACATTTTATTTCTTAAAGAGGTCATTTTAAAGTCTTAGTTTAAGTATCAACTGGTTCACTGTGTACTTTTTATTTTTAACCAAAAATACACTAGTTTAGGCTGGGTGCAGTGGCTCACACCTATAATCCTAGCACTCTAGGAGGCTGAGGCAGGAGGATCGCTTGAGGTCAGGAGTTCAAGACCAGCCTGAGCAAGAGCAAGACCCTGTCTACAAAAAAAATACAAAAATTAGCCGGCCATGGTGGCATGTGCCCATAATAGCAGCTACTAAGGAGGCTGAGGCAGGAGGATCTTGAGCCTAGGAGTTTGAGGTTGCTGTTAGTTATGATCATGCCACTGCACTCAAGCCGGGGCAACAGAACAAGACTCTTTCTTGGAGGAAAAAAATACATACATATGTACTAGTTTAAGTTTATTCTATTTATTAAATTAGAATTGTTATTTTGGGGTGTGTATGTATGTATATTATTTAATTCACAGTTGGAGTTGGGACAGTTTCTGAATTGAAATTATTTTCTTGGGATATTTTCTAGACAACAAGCAAAATAGATTTTAATTAGTAAAGAATGAATGATTTATGTAATCTGGTAGAGTACTTTTCTCTGTAGGACACAGAAGAATTAGAAAAAGAAACTAAAGAAGAGCTTCCAGTAAATACCTCTAAAGCCCGTCCAAAACAGGAAAAAGCTTTTTCCTCGAAGACCATAAGCACTAGTGATCCAGCTGAAGTACTCATCAAAAATAGCCAGGTAATTTTTAAGAATAATAAAATTTTGTTGCTAGACACAGTGGCTCATACCTGTAATCCCGGTAACACGGGAAGATCACTGGAGGCCAGTTCAAGACAAGGTTGGGCAACATAGCAAGACTCTCATATCTAAAAAGAAATAAGAGTTAGGCAGAGTGATACCTGCCTGTAGTCCCAGCTACACTTGGAAGGCCAAGGCAGGAAGATCACCCAGTAGTTCAAGGCTGCAGTGAGCTATGACGGTGCCAGTGCACTTCAGCCTGGGTGACAGAGCAAGACCCTGTCTCTAAATAATATTAATAATAAGGTCTGTTGACTCAAGAATTGTATCATAATTAATATTTTAGTAAAGCACTATGCTAAGCATTTTAAATACGTGGACTAATTTAGTCCTCAAAACAACCCCAAGAGAAAGGTAAGACTCGTTATATAAATGAGAGTAGAGAAGTTGAATAATCTGTCCAAAGTTATATAGCTATCAGTAGTAAAATCAGAGCCAACTACTGTATTTCCTCCTACTAAATATCTAGGCATAAAGGGATAGATGGCTTACAGAAAATATGACTAGTTGTATCTTCCCCAAAGAATGCACATAATATGACTGTGGTTCAACCTCCCAAAATGTAATATTTGTTTAAAATTTGGTGACAGGTTCTTGAATGATGTGCCTTCTATGTGAAATATTTATGTGGCAGAAGGAACCATTTTATAAAAGGTCTAGGCCAGTGACACAAATTAAAATCTGATTTCTAATTGGGTACATTATACTATATTAAAATATTATACTAATTTTATATTAGTATATTATAATATACTAATGTCATAATACGAAATATCATATTAATACTATATTAAATTTGGCCAGGCATCGTGGTTCACACCTCTAATCCCAGTACTTTGAGGGGGCCGAGGGAGGAGGATTCCTCGAGCCCAGGAGTTCAAGACCAGCCTGGGCAATACACCGAGACCCCATCTCTACAAAAAAATAAATAAAAAGTCAGCCAGGCCTGACATCACACAACTATGGTCCCAGCTACTCAGGAGGGTGAGCCAGGAGGATCGCTTGAGTCCAGGAGTTGGAGGTTACAGTGAGCTGTGATCACACCACTGTAATCTGGGCAGTAGTGCATGACTCAAATATATATATATATGTAAAAAATTCTAGAGGTACATGGTTCATTTATTCACACATTCAAAACATTTTATTGAGAACCTACTGTGTGTCACATGCTATTTGAAGTGCTGGGATACAGCAGAGAACAAAACAGACAAAAAATCCCTGCCTTTATGGAGTGTACATATCTAGTGAAACAGTTTTAGACAAGAAACTGGGTTACCACTAAGAAAGAATTGGTAACAGTCTTGTACTAAAACAGTTTTAATCATACTTATTTGAACTTAATGCTTTTAATTCCTTATGGGTCTTTGAGATAAAAAGATTTGATCTCAGTATATGTCTAGATTTGATAATAAATAGCAAGGGGTCATGTGATATTTTGATGTTTTACTTAAATCATTTTCAGAAGCCATCATGTAAATTTTAACCCTTCTGTGATTTAATGTAGATAAATAAGAGAATAGAGAGGAAAGGGCAAATTATAAAGCTTTTCGTTATGAAATAAATACAGGGAACATTAAGAAAGAGAAACCAGCCAGGTGCGGTGGCTCACGCCTGTAATCCTAGCACTCTGGGAGGCCGAGGCGGGCGGATTGTTTGAGCTCAGGAGTTCGAGACCAGCCTGAGCAAGAGCGAGACCCCGTCTCTACTAAAAATAGAAAGAAATTATATGGACAGCTAAAAATATATATAGAAAAAAATTAGCCGGACATGGTGGTGCATGCCTGTAGTCCCAGCTACTCGGGAGGCTGAGGCAGGAGGATTGCTTGAACCCAGGAGTTTGAGGTTGCTGTGAGCTAGGCTGACGCCATGGCACTCACTCTAGCCTGGGCAACAGAGTGAGACTCCGTCTCAAAAAAAAAAAAAAAAAGAAAGAGAAAGCAAGCAGCGTAAATACAGCTTCAAATACCTGAGATACCTAGGCTCACACCACTTCCCCCTCTTATGTCCTTTTCCCATTGCGCTTTCTTGAACCCATGGAGCCTGGAAGAACAGAGGCAAGAGAATTGTTACTTACCTTCTTAGCACTAACAGGTGTGAAACGATCTTCTCCTCATCTCTCTCAACCTTAAGGGCACTCCAAGTTACTGGCATTTTTATCAGTACCAGGGCCTGACCATTTATTAACAGACATGCCTCAGGGAGGCAAATCAGTTAGTTTGTCTCCTTTCTGCTCCCAGGCTGTCTCAGGAGAAGCAAGACTCAAGAATCTAAGCCCTATCGTTAGCATTTATTCTCACTACCTGACTGGATAAAACTCTGAAATTTTGGACCTGAGTGTTACGGGTTGCTTGAAATCAGACTGGTAACCACAGTCTGCTTGTAGGAAAGGGAAGCTGTTGCTGCTGCTCTTTGAGATATCCCTACTTGTTGGAAAGGAGATAAAGGGGTGTCACCTAGTGGTAGTTCTGAAATTAGCTATTTTCTTTTTGTCTTTCACAAAAAGTTCTGAAGAGTTCAGAGTTGGTGGGAAATGGATAGACCCTTTGAATTGCAGACAGAAAGTTAATGAAAATGGAATTACTGACTCCTACTGGAGATCCAAGAAACATCCTATAATTTATACCTTTGTTTTTATCTCAGCCTATAGTCATAAATATTATAGGTGATTTATTTGGTTATGTCACTAGGGGGCAGGTGTGAGTTACATTGCCTCTGATAAATTACTTGAAAACCATCTTAGTATTTTCTTGGAGCTAAATGGCCCCTTGACAATACTATGATATTTAATTTTATTTGAAAACTCAACAAAAAGCTGACATAATTTTATTCCAAAATAGCCTATCAAGACTCTTCCACCTGCTGTTTCTACCGAGCCATCTGTTACTTTATCAAAAAGTGATTCTGACAAGAGCTCTTCCCAAGTGCCACCGATGCTACAAGAGACAGAAAAATCCAAGTCAAATACCAAGCAAAATAGTGTGCCTCCTTCACAGAGTAAGTAGTCCTTATTTTTGGTTCCTTTGTGTATTCTTTGTACTATTTACATTATTCTTACATAAGTGTTAAGGTTCTGATCTTAGAAATCTAATGGATTAATAGAGCAGCTTTTTCTTCCTTTGCAAATGCTAGATTTTTTGGACTCTTGTGAACTTCAGTTGTGAGGGCCAAGTTGCTAAAATAACTGACGGTGGACTAGGTTGCTGAGGACAGAGAGGGAGGTCTTGGTGCCTGCCTGCTTGTCTCTCTGGTGCCTCTCCCTTTTTCTTTGCACATATTCTTGAGGCCACAACTTGTTCTATGCCTTTTTTCCTCTTTTTCTCCCTTAGCTACCTTAAGTTTCTGTCTTACCCATTTTTCTCTTTTGTTAGCCATATTAAATGGTGGTTTTTCCAGGTCAAAACTGGTTGAATATCAGCAATTCCATATGGTTAAATCTAATACATCGAGACCGAAAAGAAAGGGGGGAGGCAGGCATAGAGTAACTTAAAATACGTAACGAGGACTTAAACAAAATTTGAGGGTTTTAAAGCATTTTTTCATACTTTTTTTATATTATTGAGACATAACAGTGTTTACTATCCTTCTAATTTTTTTCTCACCCCTTTTTTCTTTTAGCCAAGTCTGAAACTAGCTGGGAATCTCCCAAACAAATAAAAAAGAAGAAAAAAGCCAGACGAGAAACGTGAATTGTTTTTCCTGAATTGGACAGACATGTGTTTGCAAACACTGTCTTAAAGATATGCTGTTTATGCAATAATTTGTGAACATGTACAGAGTTTTATATAAATTTAAACCAATTTTTAAAACAAAACTGTGAACACAACCACCATAAAAATGGAATCAAAGGAAAGTTAATTTATGAAATTAAGAGGTCAGCAGAATATACTACAGTGCTGGAAGACACTTGGGAAAGTCTTTTTAATTGAACAAGAATGATCTTAATTTAAGAATACTATCCTGGTTTTACAGCAGTGCCCTGTTTACAACAGATTGTGCCCTAACTCATCTGCAGTCAAGGAATAAAGGATTCTGATTAGAAAGAGGGTCGCCTGCAAATTAGTAGGCATCTCCTTGGATCTTATGCACGGAACTTGTACCATTTGAATCTGTTTTATGCTTAAATCAAAGTGCTTTGATCAAATGCATAATCTGCCATATCTTTACATATTTGTTGGTAGCAATTTGTATTAAAGGAATCACAAGTGCAAATAAAAAGTCATTTATCATTTATTTAACTAAACTGTCATAGTTTAGTTTATAATTTTTAAAAAGTTCTTAATTAAAATATTGAAAATGCAGTTGACACTTGTATGGCTTATGAAGTTATTTTTGATAGTCTTACATTACTTGAATTGTTCAAAGTACAGTATATTTTAAATTAAGAAAAGTAAACTATATGTATTTGTTTTATACATTGAAGGGTCAGACTCACAAATAATGCTCTTGTTTATGATTTGAAAACTTTCAGGCAAAATCCAACTTACATTTTTCCTTTCCCTAGCAATTACTTTTTTCCAGCATCAGCTCTCCTTAGTTACTAATACTTTTTGACTTTAAAAACGAAATCATTCACAAACTTTTAGTATATGATGGAGAATGAAAAACTAGAGTCAGACAGCTTTAATTGACATTGTCAAGACCTCCAGTTATCAGGAATACATTTTTTTACTGCCTTAACCTGTAGTGTGTAGAATATGCATCAATTTCTTGAAGGGGATTCGTGTTTTTATAAGAATTTTCATGTAATTATTGCAATTGTGGTCAAATAAGGAACGTTTCCTGCTTGAAACTATATTGATTTAAATGATGTGTGAGATGTTTCACCATTTTCAGGCACTGTGTAATTCTATTGTAATAAACTGGCAGGTATCTTTGTAACTATAAATAGTGCATGCTCAGCCATGTACACTGTAAATAGCCTTTACCAAACGTGTTTGACAAGGACCATAATTAACATCACTTAGTGAATTGTGATTTAAAAAAAGCCATGATTTATTTGATGTGATTGGCTTAATTGTTTTTATGTGGCACCAAGAATGAAACTGTTTAACAGCTGTAACCAATGGTACTGATCTATCCATCCAATGTTGTCTATATTATATTTGATTGTGGTTTGATGGTATCTCGTTATCAGACTAGGAAAGCTAAAGAAACAAAATGGTTTTAGGTTTGCTGAAGACTGGCCTTATTAATGGACAGCTTTCCTAACAAGCTATTATTAACTTTTATCAGGTGTTAACATCTGTTTCAGGAAAATGGCAGTATGTTTACATGTCAGAAGTTTTGTTTAATCCTATGGTATTTCTAAATTGATTTGTTTAAATAAATTCAGCAAATGGATAGCATTGTTTTTATTTGCTTCTTCGATATGGGGGTAAATAATGGCTAATGAACCAGGAATGGATTTCTTCAAATGACTTTATTGTTAGTTTGACATAAATGTTTCATAAATAGATTGGAGGATTCCTGAGGTGTCAGCACTTTGTAAAGTTATCACAAAGGAGAATTTGATGGGGAGTCTGTAATTTTAGAATGTGCCAAATGGTCTATGCTCAACAATTTAATTGAACTCTCTCAACTCTACCTCACCATTTCTTTATCTTAGAATTCCGTTGGCTGTGTCAAACATAATAAAACTTTATTTCTCCAGCTTGGTATCTTCCCATTCAGCCACCTAAGCCGGGTGTTAAAGACACCATCTTTTGAGGAGACACCTATTGTGGAGATGGAGAGGCACGTGGCTAAATTGCGGTGGATCCAGTATAGAGATACCTCTATCCCTGCTCTCTGGCTCAAAAATTAGGACGTGGGTTTTGTTTTAAGATTCGGCAGCTACATGAATGATAAAATTAATTACATTCTCTTTCACATTCATAAAGTGCAAACTCTTGCAAAATTATTGTTCATTGCTCTTTACCTGTTCCGTAAGATCTTTATGTGAAATCAAAGCAGTTTCTGGCATCTGAACAGAAACTGATTTCCATGTCAACTCAGGAGGCACTAAAATCTAGGTAGTGATTCAGGGAGGAAGGAGAAAGAAAGAACCTATTGTTCCATGGTGGCATGGATTAGATGTTCCCAGAAGTGCTAGTAGGGAAATAACTGACCCCTTCAGGCTTTGCCAGGCCTAGAAGAGAACCTTGCTCATATTAGCAAGCGAAGTCTCCTCAAGAAACTACTCAAAAGTCTCTCTAATCCTGCCTGCCTCCACATACTTACTGAAAATCCTTCCCTATTCTGGAGCAGGGAGTAGTGGTTCAGGGTTTCTCCAGACTGGAATCCTACCTATCTACACCTGGAGTTGAGCAAAACAACAGTTGAGAGAGTCCAAAAAAATATATTGAAATAAAATGAGATTAATGTAACTTACCATGTTTACTTTGTGCATGCGTTTTATTGGGGAGGGGAGGTTGGAATAATTCATCCAAATCTAATGGTCTTATTTCATAGGCTAACCCGGTTTATATTTGGGTTAAAAATACTGGAGGACAATATTTAACTACAGAGTTTAGTTTTTCTTAATTAAAAACAGTCCTCTATTATACGGTGTGAAATATCTTTCAAAATTTAGAATTTAGGTTTAAGATGTCTACTCGATGTCTTAAAATTTTCCTGTAAACCTATTGCACAAACTGGAATTACTTTCCAAAAGGCTTAGGGAATGCAAATATGTTATTTGTAAGATGCATTGAGTATTATAAATAAAACGAACCATTTTTTGATTTGTTTAAGTTGCTTGTTACAGTTCTCTTGTGGGAAGGGACTTCGTCAGTCACTTTGCATCCTAAGCTACTCTAAAGGCAATTACTTTTTGATTGCTTTTTTCCTAAAAACCATAGGTGAAGCTTTTACCACTGGGAAGGCAAATTAAATTAAATGCCTCTGAAAATGTCTGTTTGTGACACAGTGTTCTCTGTGGGAAACATTATCCATCTTATGTCATCTTCACAGTAGATGTAACTGCCTGCCACCAGGTGCAGTATATCACTTGCATCAACCTTTTATGTTAAGGAAATTAGACTGAAACTTGGCATTTCACATTAGTTTGCATGTATTAGTTTGGCTGTTTCCACAAACTATGATGATTTGTACAAGACAGAAGTTTGCTTCTCTTGCATATAAAAGTCTGGAAGACAGTCCAGGGCTAGGATGACACTGCAGGGCCAGGTACCTAGGTTCCTCCTATATTGCTCTTCCTCACAATGTGGCTTTCATGTCTTGGTTGAAGACAGCTGCTCCAGCTAGAAACATCCTATCAACTTTTGAGACAGCTGGGAGAGGGCATCCTCCATCCTCTAAAGAACACTTCCCAGCTTTTATGCACACTACATCAACTTATATTTCAAACCTAATCACTTGATCCCACTAACTGTTAAGGATGGGAACTAATAGTCTTTATTCTGTCTGGCTTGTCAGCCAAATGAACGTTTTGGGCTACTATTACTGAGGAAGAAAAGAATTGGATATTGGGCACTGCTAGCAATCTTTGTCACAGAGTTGACGTACACTCTGTATCTCCTACCCCCAAGCATCATTTTTGAGGTCAGATATTAGCTTTTCCAGCTGAGCAGAAATTTGGAAGGCTCTGGGATGCTACTTATTAGCAGCTAATAATATCCCAACTTCTATATAATAGATTCTAGAAGAAATCTCTGCCTCTCAATGATTGCTTTAAATTCTAGGGACAGGCTGAGACAAATGTAATATCCTGTCGTCACACACTGCAAGTATAGATTATAACAACTTTTAATAGAATTACCCTGGTGTATATTTTAAAAATTAAAAAGGCATTACTACTGTTGTATTCTTCCTAAATAACAGGACAATAATTTCTAACCCTAGCATTGAGACATGTATGTGAGGCGTGTGGAAAGATGTTTGCTAACTAATGGTTACAATACTAAGGTTTGTGAATAGGTAATTGAGGAAAAATCTAAGCAGATTCAAGGTCATCCCATAATAGTAGCATTGATATTTGTAAGTACGTGCTTTCCTTTTTTACTTGTATCAAGGAATTCAAAATGAATATATGTAACATACAAAAGTTTTAAAGCATGATAAAATGAACATCTCTGAAACCACCATTCTGCTTTAGAACTAGAACATTACCATAAAGGGGATACTGGGAGCAAGTTTGACTTTGGTTGTTTGGTAACAGGATTAAGGCGGATAGACATGGATGAAAATGGCTGTTCTCAAGTACCTGATTGGCACAGGTCCTTTTTGGTACTAGAAGTGGCTAAGGATCCCAGGTAACATTTAGCCTGGTTTTGGAAAGGTTTCATGGCAATCTTGTTGCTGTCCCTTCCTCAAGACATTCCAGTGATATCTCTTGGGAAATTGTTTTGATAAATAGACATAAGCACAATGACAATGAACGTGAATGATGCCCCGAGAGTTGTGTAGTGCACGACTCTACATGGCAGCCTTTCCATGAGGAAGGGTTAGATAGCAAGACAGAAGTCTTTTCTAGACAGGTTTCCCCAGAATTCAGAGGTGCAGCAGTGCCCCTTAGGCACTTAGGGTGAGAGTTCCTGTGAAGTTTGTCATGGGACTGGAAACTTTCTGACAAACACCAAAGAAGGTTTGTGGCAAAACAGCAAGAGCTATTAGTAACTTAAGGTAGTGGGATGACCAATGATTTCCTTCTCTTCTTAACAGTCTTTAATAATTAAAAAATATAACATTACCTGGAAAAGTTGCAGCTGTTCCCATTTCTAATCAAAATTGAGATGACCGAAACAATGGAAAAATTCGAGAAAACCTGCCTTAGTACTAGAACTAGGAAAGGGGGCATCCAAATGCCAGAAATTTCTGTTATCAAATAATAAAACCTAACACTTTATCAGAAGAATAAAACACTGATCAAGGATACAAGGGTGGGCTGACATCAGGAAATCTATTACATATTATCATTTCATCACAAAGCAGAAAAAGTGTATAATCATGACGTGCTGAAGAAGTATTTAACAAAATCCAATAGCCATTCTCAATTTAGATTTTTTAAAAACTTACAATAGGTGAAATACTAAAAGTCATCTCAATTAAAATCAGAGCAAGACACAGTTACCTGCCAGTCAGCATTGTCTTAGAGATACTAATAGATATAGTAGGCCGGGCGTGGTGGCTCACGCCTGTAATCCTAGCACTCTGGGAGGCCGAGGCAGGCGGATCATTTGAGCTCAGGAGTTCAAGACCAGCCTGACCAAGCTTGAGACCCCGTCTCTACTAAAAAAAAATAGAAAGAAATTAGCTGGACAACTAAAAACTATATAGAAAAATTAGCTGGGCATGGTGACGTATGCTTATAGTCCCAGCTACTCAGGAGGCTGAGGCAGGAGGATCACTTGAGCCCAGGAGTGTGAGGTTGCTGTGAGTGAGGCTGACGCCACGGCACTCTAGCCCAGGCAACAGAGCGAGACTCTGTCTCAAAAAAAAAAAAAAAAAAATTATAAATAATTTATTACTTTTTATTGTTGAGTTTTATCTCATCGTATAGATATACCACAATTTAACCATTCACCTATTGAAGAACATTTGGGTTGTTCCCAGTTTTTGGCTATTACAAATAAAGCTGCCATGAGCATGTACAAGATTTTGTGTAGACATTTCATTTCTCTGGGATAAATGCCAGAGATTTAAGATCACATGGCAAGTCCATGTTTAGTTTTACAAGAAACTGCCAAATTATTTTCCAGAGTGGCTGTACCATTTTATGTTCCACCAGCAACGTTTGAGAGATCCAGTTTCTCCACATCCTTACCAGCATTGGTATTGCCGTGTGTGTGTGTGTGTGTGTGTGTGTGTGTGTGTGAGAGATGTTCTAATGATGTACAGTGATGTCTCATTGTGGTTTTGATTTGCATTTCTCTAATAGCTAATAATGTTGAACATCTTTTCATGTGCTCATTTGCCATCATATATCTTCTTCAGTGAAATGTCAGCTGATGTCTTTCGCCCATTTTCTAATTGGTTGTTGGTTGGTTGTTCTGGTTTTTTTTGGTTTTTTTTTTTTCCGAGACAGAAATCAAAATCTAAAACTCTTGGTTTGCAAAAGCTCCTGCTTAGAAAATGAAACGACATGCTATAGCCTAGAAAAAAGTATTTGTAAACCACACATCTGATAACCCAAAAATGAGTGACTGAGACAACAGTCATGATCAGTTCATGTTTACTAACATAAAGCCAGAGTTGGAGGACGTGCCCCGGCTAGAGTGCCGTGGCGTCAGCCTAGCTCACAGCAACCTCAAACTCCTGGGCTCAAGCAATCCTCTTACCTTAGCCTCCTGAGTAGCTAGGACTACAGGCATGCACCACCATGCCTGGCTAATTTTTTTTTTTTTCCTATTAGAGAAAGGGTCTCGCTCTTGCTCAGGCTGGTCTTGAACTCCTGACCTCAAGCAGTCCTCTGGCTTCAGCCTCCCAGAGTGCTAAGATTACAGGCATGAGCCACTGCACCCCACCTGGTTGTTGGTTTTTGATTAGTGGGTTTTGAGAGTTCTTTATATTTTCTAAAGTTCTTTGTCAGATATGGGAAGAAAAATAAAATCTCAGGACCCCAAACTCCTTAAGCCAAAGGGAGAGCTAAGCCTGGGAACTAAGTTGTGCAACACTCATCTTTTTACCCAAAAAGCTGGGATTTCACAGCCTGTGTCATAACATTATTCATAGGTCACAATGATACAACAACAAAAGGCTTTATGCACCCTCACAGGCTACTTACAAGGAAATTCCTTGTTGGCCCCCAAACCTTTCAGGATACATAGCCCCCCTATAAACAAGTGCCTGTCAGTGGTAACGTGAGGTCTGCTAAACCTAAGTAAATTCTTAAACCTGAACTCTGTCAAGTCTCACACTGACAATGACTACAAGCTTATCTGCACAGACATAGAACGAGGACAAGATGAGATCCCTCCCTCCTCTACCTACCCTGAGACAGCTACATATTAAATAACTGACCTTCTTCTCTACTCCCTCTTCTTCCAATGTAATACGCAGATTTACTGAACACTAGTGCCTCCCAGGAATACAACTGTTGGCCTCACTGCCCACCCCCTCCTCCTTTTCCTCCTGCATCTTCTCTCCCCTTAAATACTGAGTTCCCAAAACCCTCTTTGGAGAGCACAGACCACAGATGCGCCTGTGCTGTGTGCTTTTCCTGGGCACGTCCTCCAACTCTGGCTTTATGTTTGTAAACATCAACTGATCATGACTGTTGTCTCAGTCACTCGTTTTTGGGTTATCAGATGTGTGGTTTACAAATTTTTTTTCCAGGCTATAGCATGTCTTTTCATTTTCTAATCAGGAGCTTTTGCAAAGCAAGAGTTTTAAATTTTGATAAAGTACATTTTATTGACTTTTTCTTTTATGAATCATGTCTTTGGTATCATGTCTGAGAACTCTTCACCTACCTATAGGTCCCAAAGATTTTCTCCTCTGTTTTCTTCAGTTTTGGGGGAGAGGTTTATTTTGTTTTGTTCTGTTTTGTTTTGTTTTGTTTGAGATGGAGGGTCTTACTCTATCGCCTGTGCTAGAGTGCAGTGGCACTATCATAGTTCAGTGTAGCCTCAATCTCCTGGGCTCAAGCAATTCTCCTGCCTCAGCCTCCTGAGTAGCTGGGACTACAGGCATGAGCCACCATGCCCATAATTCGTTTAATATTTTTTGTAGAGATGGGGTCTCACTATTGCTCAGGCTGGTCTCAAACACCTGGCCTCAAGTGATCCTTCTGCCTCGGCCTCCCTAAATGCTAGAATTACAGGTGTGAGCCACCACTCCCAGCCTGAATTTAAAAGTCATATGATCAGCCAGGCGTGGTGGCTCATGCCTGTAATCCTAGCACTCTGCGAGGCCAAGGCGGAAGGGTCCCTTGAGCTCAGGAGTTCAAGACCAGCCTCAGCAAGAGGGAGACCCCCTTCTCTACTAAAAATAGAGAACACCTACTCAGGAGGCTGAGGCAGTGGGATTGCTTGAGCCCAGGAGTTTGAGGTTGCTGTGAGCTAGGCTGACGCCACAGCACTCTAGCCCGGGCAACAGGGTGAAACTCTGTCTCAAAAAAAAAAAGAAAGAAAGAAAGAAATATTTAAACTTATTAGCACCTAGAAAATACAAATTAATGTAAGCATGAACTATCACTTCATACACATCAGACTAGCAAGACTTAAAAAAGAGGGATAACTCCAATTGCCAATGGGGATACAAAGAAAATGGTATTCTTTTCACCCCAAGTGGCAGCATAAATTAGTATAGCCCTTTGGGAGATCAATCAGGTGTTATTTTATTTATTTACTTATTTTTTAAATTTTTTATTTTTATTTTTGAGAGGCAGAGTCTCGCTCTGTTGCCCAGGCTGGCGTGCAGTGGCGTCATTATAGCTCACTGCAGATTTGAGCTCTTGGGCTCAGAGGATCCTCAGCTTCCTGAGGAGCTGGCACTACAGGTGTGAGCCACCGTGCCTAGCAAGTGCTATTTAAAAAATTACAAGTAACTGTAACAAGCTAGAGAAGTTGATACTAGAGTTCATGGAGGCCAGGTGTGGTGGCTCACATCTGTAATCCTAGCACTTGGGAGGCTGAGGCAGGAGGATCGCTTGAGGACTAGGAATGGAGACCAGCCTGGGCAACAGAGTGAGACCTCGTCTCTGCAAAAAATTTAAAAAGTAGCCAGGCATGGTGGCTACTTTTCCGAATTACAGATATCATCCCATGAGCAAATCCACAAATTTAAAGTGTTTATGTGTACTTTTTGGTATGAAGTATAAAAAGTGTTCTAAAAATTACAGAATGGAACCAAGACACAACCATGTGGCCTTGTTATAGACAAAGGGGAAAAAAACTGAGGGTGCTACAAGAGAGACCGAAGATACACCTTGGCAGAGACTCTTAGCTCAGACACGGGGCCTCCCTTCTCCCTTTGCTGGGCTTTAATGCAAACCCAGAGCAATGGGAAGCCTTTTTTAAGACCCTAAGTGGCCTGTGGGTCATCACGGTCAAGTAACAGCTGGCAAAGATGAAGACAATCAGTTGAAAAGGAGCTGGTGGCTTCTTTGACCCCAAGCAAACAATTTTGATGGTAAATGCGGCTCAAGGTATTCTCAGCCTTCTGTGGCTGTCATTACAAAGCCACAGGGCAGGTTTACAAACCTTAAGGCTGCAGTCCCCAACCCCTGGGCCATGGACCCATACCCTGGCATGTTAGGTGCCTGGCTGCACAGCAGGAGGTGAGCAGCTGGTGAGGGAGTGATCAAAGCTTCATCTGTATTTACAGCTGCTCCCCATGCTTGCAAAACCGCATAAGCCCCACCCCCTGTCAGATCATCAGGCATTAGATTCTCATAGGAGCTTGAACCCTACCATAAACTGCTGGTGGGAGGGATCTAGGTGGCACACTCCTTATGAGAATCTAATGCCTGATGATCTGAGGTGGAGCTGGGGCGGTGATGCTAGTGCTGGGCAGCGGCTGCAAATGCAGATCATCATTAGCAGAGAGGTCTGACTGCACAATAAATGTAATGTGCTTGAATCGTGCCGAAACCACCCCCGGCACCTCCCAGAAAAAAGCTGGAGACCGCTACCTTAAAGAGAAATCTGAAACCACCACAAGGTGGCAATCTGAACACAGGGCATTCACTTCCTATCCGCATCCCTGACTGCCATTTTTCAAATCAGGAAACTGCAAGCCAGAAGTTGAGCACAAATTTAAGTTGCACAGCTGACAAGTGGCACAGACTGTGTTGGAAGCTAGGTCCCCGTCCCCAGGTTTGGAACGCTTTTCAGTCTCCCAATCTCTGGCCACGTGCAGGTGCCTCTACCTGCACCCTGGGTCAGTATTTCTGTATATTTGTCCCAATTTTGCTCTTTGAAGATCTCTTTCTCTGACTCCTTGTATCTTTGTGTCTCTTTGTCTTCCTCTGATTATTTTTCTCCTGTGTGTCTTTCTCTTTCTCTTGTTCTAATCTCTGTCTCCACTTCTCCAGCCCCCAAATTCTGTTCTCTTTTCTCTCCCTCCCACTTTTCTCTCTCTAGTGATTAGCCTAAACATGAAACTGAAATGTAATACTCAAAGAAAGCTCTTGGGTTCTTTACTAAAATAGAAGGGTTTTATTTGTTGTATTTAAATCAATTGTTTCTGATTTATAAATAACAATAATTGCACAGAACTAATATAAAGTTTCCATTGTATAATATCATATTATATCTCACTTCTGTCATTACAGCAACTCAGTGAAGTGCCATTATTTTACAGATGAGGAATCATGAGATTAATTTCCCAGGATTGAGGAAGCTGACTCGACACTATGATCACACCATTTTATATTTAAAATAAATTAAGTTACTTTTGCTCAATTTAGCCCCAACAGAGTCTCCCGTTTTGTCCATAAACCGGAGCCTCCTCAATTAAAAAAGAAAAAAAAAGAGTTCTCCACCTTACCAGGCTAGCAACTGTCAATCATTCAGGTAGGAGAAAATTTGGACTAAATCTCTTGGTTTTACTCTAAGAGCAAAATGGGAAGGAAGATAGAATTTACACAGAACAACCCTAGAAATACAGAGTAAGGACAGTTCAGAATCAAAACCTATCAAATATGAGTCTGCACATTTCCTGTTATGTATGCATATTTTAATGTAATGTTTTGAATTGGTAGTGCATCCAGGTACTTCAAAATTCAAAATGGGCTGGGCGCGGTGGCTCACGCCTGTAATCCTAGCACTCTGGGAGGCCGAGGCGGGTGGATCGCTCGAGGTCAGGAGTTCAAGACCAGCCTGAACAAGAGTGAGACCCCGTCTCTACTAAAAATAGAAAGAAATTATATGGACAACTAAAATATATATATACAAAAAATTAGCCGGGCATGGTGGCGCATGCCTGTAGTCCCAGCTACTCGGGAGGCTGAGGCAGGAGGATCGCTTGAGCCCAGGAGTTTGAGGTTGCTGTGAGCTAGGCTGACGCCACGGCACTCACTCTAGCCCGAGCAACAGAGTGAGACTCTGTCTCAAAAAAAAAAAAAAAAAAAAAATTCAAAATGTATCAGAAGGGATACAGTAAAAATGTCTTCCTCTAAATGCATATTTCCTGACCAGGCATGATGCTCATGCCTGTAGTCCCAGCTACTCGGGAGGCTGAGGCAGTAGGATCACTTAAGCCCAGGAGTTTGAGGTTGCTGTGAGCTAGGCTGACGCCACGGCACTCACTCTAGCCCGGGCAACAGAGCGAGACTCTGTCTCAACAAAAAAAAAAAAAAAAAATCACAGTAATAAATGTTATATTTGCCATGGCACGAGAGGAAGAAGTTTGCTTGTCCCCCTCTTCCATATACTTGCTTGTCCTCTAAGTAGCTGAGACCACTAAATCTACAAAAGGAAGAAGGGATTTCCTGTAATTGTTTGCAGTGGCTGGAAGGACCACACAAGTGGGTTGTAGGCCAGAGGAGGAGGGATTGGAAAGATGTTGCTGAGAGGATACAAACTTTCAGTTAAACAGGAGAAATAAGTTCAAGAAATCTATTGTGCTACATGGTTACTATAGTTACTATAGTTACTAACAATTTTTTTTTTTTTTTTTTTGTAGACAGAGTGTCACTTTGTTGCCCTGGCTAGAGTGAGTGCCGTGGCGTCAGCCTAGCTCACAGCAACCTCAAACTCCTGGGCTCAAGCGATCCTCCTGCCTCAGCCTCCCGAGTAGCTGGGACTACAGGCATGCGCCACCATGCTCGGCTAATTTTTTCTATATATATTTTAGTTGGCCAGATAATTTCTTTCTATTTTTAGTAGAGACAGGGTCTCGCTCCTGCTCAGGCTGGTCTCGAACTCCTGACCTCAAGCAATTCACCCGCCTCGGCCTCCCAGAGTGCTAGGATTACAGGCATGAGCCACCGTGCCCGGCCAATAACAATGTATTTTATTCTTGAAAGTTACTAGAGTAGATTTTAAGTGTTCTCACCACAAAAAAATAAGTATGTGAGGTAATGCGTATGTTAATTAGCTCAATTTAGCCATTTCCCAATGCATACGTATTTCAAAACAACATGTTAAATGTGATGAATATATATAAGTTTTATGACAATTAAAAAAAAGAACTTTCTGTTGGGATCATTGTAAATTTATATGCAGTTGTAGGAAATAACATAGAACCCTTCATCCAGTTTCCACCAATGGTAAAATCTTGCAAAATTATAGTATAATATCAAAATGAGGAAATTGGCATGGATACCATCCACTGTTGCATTTAGATTTCATCAGTTTTAGATGCACTTCTATGTGCATCTAATCTTGATGCACATCTGATTAGATGCACTAATACTGTGTGATTCTATCACGTGTGGATTCATGTAATCAGCACCACAAGGGTGCCTTGTGCTACGCTTCTATAACTGTACCCACATTCCCTGACCCCACCCCTGTCCCTAACCCATGGCAACCGGTAATCAGTTCTCTATAATTTTGCCATTTCAAGATTGTCATATAGGCCGGGCGCGGTGGCTCATGCCTGTAATCCTAACACTCTGGGAGGCCGAGGCAGGAGAATTGCTTGAGGTCAGGAATTCGAGACCAGCCTGAGCAAGAGCGAGACCCCGTCTCTACTAAAAATAGAAAGAAATTATATGGACACCTAAAATGTATATATATATAGAAAAATTAGCCAGGCATGGTGGCGCATGCCTGTAGTCCCAGCAACTCAGGAGGCTGAGGCAGAAGGATCTCTTGAGCCCAGGAGTTTGTGGTTGCTATGAGCTAGGCTGACACCACAGCACTCTACTACCCTGGCTGGGCAACAGAGTGAGACTCTGTCTCAAAAAAAAAAAAAAAAAAAAAAGATTGTTATATAAATGAAATAAGGGCCATGGACAACAGCTCACGCCTGTAAACTTAGCACTTTGGGAAGCTAAGGTGGAAGGATCACTTGAGGCCAGGAGTTTGAGACCAGCCTGGGCGAGATAATGAGACTCCATTTCTACAAAAAATAGAAAAATTAGCTTGTCATAGTGGTATGCACCTGTAGTCCCAGCTACCCAGGAGGCTGAGGCAGGAGTATTGCTTAAGCCCAAGAGTTTGAGGTTGCAGTGAGCTATGGTGATGCTGCTGTACTCCAGCCTGGGCAACAGAGTGAGACCCTGTCTCTAAATAAATAAATAAATGGAATCATACAGTGCGTACCTTGGGGATTGGCATTTTTCACTATACATAATTCCCTTGAGAAGAATTAAAATTGTTGTATGTATCAATAGTTCCCTAATTTGTGTGTGTGTGTGTGTGCGTGTGTGTGTGATGTGGTAAGTAAAGATGCACCATGTTCGTTTAACCATTTATTCATTGCAGGACATTTGGATGATTTCCAGGTTTTGGCTATTATGAATAAAGCTGCAATGAATATTCCTGTACATATTTTTGTATGAACAGAAGTTTTCATTAATCTGGGATAAGTACCCGGGAGTGCAATTGTGTTGTATGGTCATTGCTTGTTCAGTTTTATGAGAAACTACTAAACTATTTTTCAGAGTGGCTGTATCATTTTACACTTCCCAAGAGCAAAGCTTTTAAAATAAGGCCAATTTGAAAATAAGCCAAATTCCTATTAAAAAGTCAGGTGTTTTGTTAAAATAAATTTGCTTTAGACCAAGGTCAAGCTCTGGCCTCCACGTTAGAATCTGCTGCTTCATAACAGATCATAAACTGCACTTGGGGACAGTTGATTTGGTTTGTTATCGCTTGCAGCTTGAGCGTGTCAGAAAGAATGAAGTGATCATAAAGTTCTGAACAGTCATTTCCTCAGGCATCCTATGAATAGCTGATAAAAACGTAGCAAGGCCAGTGAGTTCTAGCTGATGGTGATTGTTAGGGAGACATTTTAAAAAGTACCAAAGATATTTTTCATGGTGAAATGTTAAGTGCTGTTGAATTTTCAAAATTATAAACCGAAAATCCTTTAAAACAGCCTTGATTAAAATCAGTGTTAAGCCAAAGAACACAAGGTTCTAACAGCAATATCTTTGAGAAATTGAGTATCTTTGAGTTGTGACTTTGGGAAAAGAACGTACTGACCCAGCCATTGCCTTTTGTGATACAGGTGAGGGCAAAGCCCTGGAGAATATTACAAGTCAGTTACCTTGAAGACACCAACAATATGAACAATAAGCAGTTTGGGGTAAAAGTCCTTTTTGGAAAAAGTATATATACTGTGTATGTTATCACCATAAATGTAAGTACCTTGTTCCTAAAAAGCTCTCATTCTGAGACCTTTAACTCCAGTGGTTAAATGTGATAGCCTTTAACTTGGACCCTGTTATTATATAATCCAACAAACATCCAGCCATAATGTGTGTGTGGTGTCCAAAATATTTAATCACATAAGTATTGATTTATGTGATTAAATAATGAAAAACATACTATTTTCAGCCAGGTTATCCTGTCTCATAAAGCACAAAAGTGAAGATAATGGAGGCTGGGTGCGGTGGCTCATGCCTGTAATCCAAGCACTTTGGGAGGCCGAGGTGGGAGGATTGCTTGAGCCCAGGAGTTTGAGGTTGCTGTGAGCTATGATAATGCCACTGCACTCTAGCCCGGGTGACAGAGTGGAAAAAAAAAGATAATGAGACTTAAACACATCTGACCAAACCCTGATCTATGAAGGTTCTAGGTTCTGCATGATCATCACAAGGCAGTGACTTCTTAATCTCCCCCACAGTAGGAAAGAACTCCCCTCCACTCATCGCCTCTGGTCACCTGAGAATCGGGGCTGGGCACAGGACGGACGCAATCTGATCATATACCCCAGCCCCTGTTATCTCAGGGCATGTCATGCCTGGCTTTCACTTATTTGTTGGGGAAAATTGGGCTAACTCATTGCATGTTTGTAATAGGAAATTCAGTTTTCTAATATTTAACCCACTTTCTGTGACTTCACCCATTCCTTTAAAAGTTAATTGAAGCAGTATAGAAACTGCTCAGATCTTGGTGTTAGGACAAACATGCCAGATTTTCTCCATGTGTCAATATTGAAATATGCAAAATAAAGGAAGACTATAGCAGAAGTTTTTTTAAAACACGATTCAGAATTTAGGCTTTTTCCCTAACAGTACAGCGCGCATGTGATTGTTCTTACAACAAAAGAGCCATTGGTGAAATGTCCTTACTGATGGTGGGATGGGCAATGGGTTGATTCCACATCCATGAACCTCAGATATTTTTAATGAATATCTGTCATGTATGGGACATCTATTCTATAGCAGGTGTTTTATATGTGTTATCTTGGATGGTCACAAAAGCTCAGGAAGTTAAGATTTAGTCTTATTTCATAGTCCCAAATCACAAAGAGGCTGTGCAGCGGGGAGGCGGCAAGGAATAGAGAACCAAGGTCCCAGCTGTCTTTCTTTTTTTTTGTTGTTTTGTTTTGAGACAGAATCTCCCTTTGTTGCCCAGGCTAGAGTGCTGTGGCGTCAACCTCAAACTCCTGGGCTCAAGCAATCCTACTGCCTCAGCCTCCAAAGTAGCTGGGACTACAGGCGAGAGCCACCACGCCAGGCTGATTTTTTGTTTCTATTTTTAGTTGACTGGCTAATTTTTCTTTTCTGTTTTTAGTAGAAACGGGGTCTCGCTCTTGCTCAGGCTGGTCTCAAATTCCTGACCTCAACCGACCTTCCCGCCTCAGCCTCCCAGAGTGCTAGGATTATAGGTGTTAGTCCTCCTACACCCAGCCCGGGAATTCTTATTACTTGTCTCAAAACTGTGTTCCAGAGTCAAAGTTTAAGAATTCTGGCAAATTCTCTCCTCTGTCTCATGACTTTAACATTCACATCAGAATATTAGAGTTTCAGAGAAGTCCTGCATTAAAGAAAAGTATTTATTCCATTTAGTTGTTTCTAAACATATTTGGATTTGGAACTATTTTTACAAGGGATGCCCAGGAGCATCCTGGAAACTTACTGTAATTGATGTGGAGTTGAAGTCTTCTCACTGCCTTGGAACTGACCACTGAGGCCTTCAGCTGAGGACAAAGAGGGCATTAAGTACCCCAGGTTCTGAAGGGAATTGCCATCCCAGGAACATCATCCTGGTCTAAGTCCCCCCATCTGGTCAATCCCCAACCCCCACCCAAAAAGACTGGGTTGGGGAGATGGAAAGAGAGTCACAAAAGTAGGATGCTGTTGGCTTAGAGCAGCACACTGTGGCTTGTCCCTCCCCTTTGTGAGGGGGAGGGAGGAAGTGTGCTTCACCGCCAGCCTGCCAAATGAGCAGCTGCCCCAGGAGAAATTCTTCCGAAGATCTGGGGGCCTGCACAAGGATTCTCCACACAGAGGTCATTGACACAGTCCAGTGAGCAATGGCAGAGAAGCAGAGAAAAGCCTGTATCAGGATTCTGCAGAGAAACAGAATCACTAGGATGCATATATATACGTATATGTATAAAGAGAGATTTATTTTAAGGAATTGGCTCAGACGATGGTGGGGGCTGGCAAGTCTGAAATCTGCAAGGCAGGCCAGCAGGCTGGAGATTCTGCAGGCGTCAGTGTTGCAGCGTTGAGTCAGGAGGCCGTCTGGAGGCAGAATTCCTTCCCCCTCCAGGGACCTTGGTCTTATAAGGCTATCAACTGACTGGATGAGGTCCACCCACACTGAAGAGAGTAATCTGCTTCACTCAAATTCTACTGACTTAAATGTTAGTTATATCTAAAAATATATCTTCCCAGCAATATCTAGACTGGTGTGTGGCCAAAAAACTGAGTACCACAGCCTAGCCGACACATAAAACTAGCCACCACAACCTCCAAGAGAGAAAACCCTCAAGTTAGAAAAGAGGCTGGGCATGGTGGCTCACGCCTATAATCATAGCACTGTGGGAGGCTGAGGCAGGAGGATCCCTTGAGCCCAAGAGTTCAAGACCAGCCTGGGCAATATAGCAAGATCTCATCTCTACAAAAAATAAAAAATTAGGCAAGTGTGGTGGCATGTTCCTCAGCCTCCCAGCTACTCGGGAGGCTGAGGCAGAAGGATTGCTTGAGCCCAGGAGTTTGAGGTTGCAGTGAACTATGATTGTTCCACTGCACTCTAGCTTGGGCAAAAAAGACTCTCTCACCTGGCTGTATGAACACAGAGAAACTGGAGTACAGAAGAAAGGGAGTCCCCAATGTAGATCCAGAGGCAACCCCCCTACACACACACACTCCAAGATGGCAGAGGGAGAGAAATGGAAGCACAGAGCAAGCCCCAGTCATCTGTAAATCTCTAAACCACCAGTGCCCAGCCAATGCTGGACAGCACAAGGGACAAGTTTTATATTGGAGCCATAAACTGGACTAGACTTTTTTTTCTTTAAGGAGCCAGGCGTTGATCTGTTGCCTAGGCTAGAATGCAGTGGTGCAATCATAGCTCACTGTAGCTTCCAACGCCTGGACTCAAGAGATCCTCCTGCCTTAGACTCCCGAGTAGTTGGGACTACAGACATGCGCCACTATGCCCGGCTAATTTTTTAGTTTTTGTATTTTGCCGAGAAGGAGGTCTCAGTATGTTGCCCAGGTTGGTCTCAAACTCATGGTTTCCCAAAGTGCTGGGATTATAGGCATGAACTACCATACCGGGCAGGACTGGACTTTTAATTACTGAAAATGATGGAATGTTCTAGTGGCATCTCTAAGGGATAGAAAATGAGGATTCAACAGAAAATGAATGATGGTATTGATGGAGAAAGATAAACCATTTGTGTTTAGACCCTACCACACTGATATTAATAAATAAAAACAGCTGGGTCTTGTTATACCCCATTGCATTGACACTAATAAACTGGTAATATATTGCATGAGAGACCCCCAATTTGGAACAGCCTGCTTTAATTCATTTCTATCAATATTACCATAAGAAAGGCAGAGAAATTTTTTTAAATGTGTGAATGATTAAAAAATAGAAAAATATTTTTATTCCTATAATGACTTGAAAGTGAACTTATTTTCTCAGATATCAGGCTTAGGGAAATATGTCTTTGAAAAATCTGTACAGAAATCAGGATGGTAGCTGAGGACTTCCATGCCCTTAGTGCTGAGACCATGGGACCACGAAAGATAACATCACAGGATGCTGTGTGGCTCAGCAGACTCTGAAAACCTTTTCTGCATAAATTTCTACAATATCCAGAGTACAAAGGATAGTACTTTGTGTACAGAGTGTTACAAAGATACATTCCCAGAAAGGGAATTAGAATTTACATTCAACATTTATTAGCCAATTGTTCATTTCTTTCGAGCTATAAAACTTAAAAGGGAAGAATGACCAAGTGATGTTTTAAAAGAGGAAATTGGGATGCTAATGAGGACATTTAAAATCTCCCACTCTGTCCTTCTTGTTTCAAACAGTGGCTCAATTGAGATTTATTGAATACTTACTCTAAAAAGCACAAAATTAAAACCCCTCTGAAGAAAAGGGAAGGTGAACCCCTCAAGGCTTAGATCTGCTGCCAGGAATTTATTCTAAACATAGTACTGTATAAAAGACCCTCTGTCGAGCTTACCATTGTATCTCTGGCGTCCATATCTAGCCTGATGGAGGTACCCAAAAGGTACTTAACGTAAATAGATGGATCCACGTCAAATGTGTTGCTCATTTTATAAAGAAATTGTGCTTGACCTAACATGTCATGTGTCACCTCCATGCCTAAATTAGGAATCAAAAAGCTACTCTTGGCCAAGCACAGTGGCTCATGCCTGTAGTCCCAGCATTTTGGGAGGCCAAGGTGGGAGGATCACTTGAGGCCAGGAGTTCGAGACCAGCCTGGGCAACATAGCGAAACTCTGTCTCTACAAAAAATACAAAAATTATTTGAGTGTGAAGGACAGACCTGTAGTCCCAGCTACTTGGGAGGCTGAGGCAGGAGGATGGATTTTGAGCCCAGGAGTTGGAGGCTGCAGCAGTGAGCTAACACTGCAAAGCTGCCAAACCACCCTGGACCCTCTGTCTGCACGTTCATTTTACATGAGAGAGAAATTCACTTTCTGTCTTAAGCCACATTCATCACAGCTCTGTTATGAGTAGCCAAAAATTATCCCAAGGGAACCTAGCACCTAACTCAAACAGGGTAAGTCAGAGGAGACTTGCCAAAAGATGTCACATCAAAGGACAGACCCTGGCAAACAAATCAAAGAGGTGGAGAAGAGTGTTCCAGTTAAGGGACCAGCCCGAGTGCAGGAGGCCTGGGGACAGGAAGTGTGCCTAGACATGGGCTGGAATTCACTGTGCAGCTTGCAGTGCAGCAGGCTGGGGGGAGTCAGGTGGGGGAGGAGGAAGATGATGAGCAATGAAACCCAGAAGTCTATGAGGTTTTGCTGTACAGCAAAATGTCTTGTGGGAAAAACAATGGTTTATAGTCAGGTAGCTAAGTATATTAACCACAGCTGAGAAGAAATGCTTGAAATAAGATTGGACTAGGACTTCAAAATAGGCCTGGTGTGGTGGCTCATGCCTGTTTGTAATCCTAGCACTTTAGGAGGCCGAAGTGGGAGGATCGCTCGAAGTCAGGAGCTCAAGACCAACCTGAGCAAAAGCAAGACTCCGTCTCTACTAAAAATAGAAAGAAATTAGCCAGACAACTAAAAATATATATAGAAAAAATTAGCCAGGCATGGTGGCGAACGCCTGTAGTCCTGCCTACTCAGGAGACTGAGGCAGGAGGATCGCTTAAGCCCAGGACTTTGAGGTTGCTGTGAGCTAGGCTGATGCCACAGCACTCTAGCCCAGGCAACAGAGTGAGACTCTGTGTCAAAAAAAAAAGACTTCAAGATAAACTGTTTTGGAATTGTCGCTAGAAATGGAAAAGATGAGGAAATGGTTAGTTGATGTAATAGGAGATGGGTGATATTTAGGAATTTTATTTCAATCATCACTCGGTTGGTCAACCTTTAAGTCTGTTTTGGAGGGAACTCAGTATGAAAGGTGCTAGCTTTTTTTTTTTTTTTTTTCCTGAGACAGAGTCTTGCTCTCTCTCCTCTCCTACGCTAGAGTGCAATGGTGTCATCATAGCTCACTGCAACTTCGAACTCCTGGGCTCCACAGATCTTCCTACCTCAGCAAGGAGCTGGGAATAAAATCACACCACCACTCCAGGCTAATTTTTGTAGGTTTTTTTCTTTTTTCGTTTTTGGAGAGACAGGGTCTTGCTGTTGCTCAGGCTGGTCTGCAACTCTTGGCCTCAAGTGATCCTCCTGCCTCAGCCTCCCAAAGTGGGAGGATTACAGGCGTGAGCTAGGGCACCCAGCCTAGGTATTAATTTGATTTTAATCATCTCAGCAACAGCTACCCAATAGATCCCTTCCAAGTGTTAGCATTCTGAAATCACACAATCAATGAATGAATTACCAACTATCTGTCTAAAACCTATTATGTTCCATCAATAGGAATTTCTAAACTTTTAGAGTTTTTCTTAGTCAGGAAAGAGATAAAGTAGATCTTTGTAAGGGAGCTGTTTATGGGCTGGGCCTGGAAGGGGCATACGTCACTTTCACGCAGATTGCAGGCACAGGGCCTCATTTAACCACAGGGCAACCTGGGAAATGTGGTCTATGCATGTGTGCAAAGGGAAAGGGAAGTGGTTTGGCGAATTCCTATCAATCTGCATCCAATAGAACACCTGACACATGCGAAGTTGTCCATAACTGTTTGTTGAATGCTTGCCTGGTCTCAGGTTCTAGGGCCAAGTGCTAGAGCTGGAATTCCAATATCTTCCCACATCACCATGCTGTCTGTTCTTCTGCCAACCTGCACATGTAACACCCACCTGCTTAAGCAGTTAGAGGAAGAGGGAGCTTAATAACAAACCTCTAAACCATGCAGAATCAATTAGAGAGTACTACGGGCTATACTTAGCTGCTAATCCTATCAGGAAGGCAAGATGCAGAAGCCAGATCCGGAGCACTCTGAACCCTACCGAGAATCCAGTGGCAAAAGGAGAGGGGAAGGGGCAATGCTGGCAAAGCCAGAGGGGGACAGAAACACAATTAATGGGGACCTTTCTCCTCCATTTCAAAAGATTGGGTTCTCATATGAGTTTTCAAACTAGAGTTGATTTAAACTTGGATCAACAATGTTGATCTGGAGAAAACAAAATTAATTTTGGTGACCTGTTTTTGAAAGAAAGCAGGTTTCTCCTCTTTAAAGCTACATTTTTTCCGCCCTTTCCATACTGTGTGTGCTCTTTGGAAGGAAGTCACTAAAAGCAGCCCATGCATAAGGAGTGGGGAGTTGTGCTCCACCTCCTTGAGGGCAAAATATCTACATAAATTATTTGGGATTTTTCTGTATGGGGAATTTGTCTCTTCTCCCTCATTTATTTATTCAACCATTAATTTTATATCGGTACAGACTCCTGGATATTAGCACAGTTCTTTTATTTGGGGGAGTGGACAGGATCTTACTCTGTCACCCGGGCTGGAGTGCAGTGGCGTCATCATAGCTCACTGCAGCCTTGCTCTCCTGGGCTCCAGCGATCCTCCTGCCTCAGCCTCCCAAGTAGCTGGGACTACAGGTACGTGCCACTGTGCCCAGCTAATTTTTGTATTTTTTTGTAGATATAGGGTCTTGCTATGTTGCCCAGGCTGGTCTTGAACTTCAGGCCTCAAGCAATTCTCCCACCTCGGCCACCCAAAGTACTGGGATTATAGGTGAGAACCACTGTGCCCCGCCAAGGGTAGATTTGTGATTCTGCCCAGTCTCAGTTCATTTTTAAAAAACGTAAAATTTTTCCCCATTAGGGAAAACAAGAAAGGCTATCAACCATTTTCATAAACAAAGTACCCTTAGCCTTGTTTCAAGCACATCTCAGGAATGTATTAAATCCTCTGTGTAGCAAGGGACTTGTTGCAGGTAAAGAGGAATTATTGCATGTAATTTAAAATGGTTGCTGGCTGGGAGCTCATGCCAGTAATGCCAGCACTTTGGGAGGCCAAGGTGGGAGGATCACTTTTCTTTTCTTTCTTTTTTTTTTTTTTTAGACAAGAGTCTCACTCTGTTGCCCAGGCTAGAGTGCCATGGTGTCAGCCTAGCTCACAGCAACCTCAAACCCCTGGGCCCAAGCGATCCTCCTGCCTCAGCCTCCTGAGAGTAGCTGGAACTACAGGTATGTGCCACCATGCCCAGCTAATTTTTTCAATATATATATTTTAGCTGTCCAGCTAATTTCTTTCTATTTTTTTAGTAGAGACGGGGGTCTCGCTCTTGCTCAGGCTGGTCTCGAACTCCTGAGCTCAAAGGATCCACCCGCCTCGGCCTCCCAGAGTGCTGAGATTACAGGCATGAGCCACTGTGCCCAGCCTGTTCCTGGTTTTTACTTAAGTGAACCAATGAAAAAAGAAGACAGAAAACCTCCCTTAGACTATAAAAACAAAAACAAAACACACAAACAATACCCGTGGATGATTTGGTTGGAGAGAAAGGGAAGAGAGGCAGCCACAGATGTCCTCCGGCACTTCACAGCCTTCCTGGGGCCGTCCGATTAGCTGCAGGCCTTACCAAATCCTCAGGCCAGCTAAGCCTGCTAGGGAAGCTCTTGGGCGTCAAGGTGACCCCAGCAGGCAGCAACTTGCCTTCCACCGCTGCAGGCCATGGGCTTGGGGGACAGTCAGTCGGCATTTCCTGACTTCCTAAGGTCTCTAAGCTCCATGTGACTGCAGGGCTGGCTCCCTTTTCACACTGCCACCTCCAACATCTCGGGATGTTATCGAAAACCTGGCCACTTGTCCACGAGGCCAAATCAGAAGAATGAAGACACCTGGTTTGAGGAGGAAGGAAAGAGAGCTTATTTTGTTGACAAAGGAGGAAATATGGTAGACCTTCTTGTCTCAAAATCCAAATTTCCTGAACAAAGGCAGAAATATAGAGCTTTTAAAGGGAGGGTTCTCAGCTTTAGGCAATTACTGTGGTTAACTATTCTAATGTCCCATCTCTGCCAAAGACAAAGCCAGTGAACTCTGCCAGCTGCCCACCTCAGGGGCTGGTGCCACCTGGGAGTTGGGAGTTTTAACAAAAGACCAAACCTGCCTCAGGGATACAGGCCAGGCTGCAGGTCCCAAAAAGAGTGGGGGAAGTTTTAAGGAGACAGAAAATCTCTTTGCCCCTCCTTTTTTTTTTAGCCCATACTCTCTGTTTAATATCCCCCCTGTCAATTTTACCCTTCCATATCTATGGGAGGAGGGGTGACAAGTAGTCATCCAGCTATTTCCTGCTGCAATGGGGGTGACATTTCAGATGGAAGGTTTATACTCATGTATGTCATTGCAAAGCTTTGGCGTATATTTACAACAACTGAAGAAAAGGCAAAAACTGCAACACTACAACAGTGAGGATTGGCAGGGCAAAATGGACTGTGACCTTGTAGACAGTGTCTGATACAGGGCTGGGCAGGAAAGCACCCTGTGGGTGATCGAGAGACCGGCTTCTGCAAATTCAGAGATCACACACAGATGACAAATACAGGTCAACAGAAGACGAGATAGCCTGGGGAAATCCTCACTAGGGGAAATTCTCACCGAGGAGTTGTCTCTCCATCCTACACACACAATAATTCCCTCGGTGCCAGGGATTGTTCTCATACCTCCAACAGTTGCCCAGGTACGTGGCGCTGACTGAGAGCCAGTCTTCCCCTCCAAAGTCTCTCTTCCTTACTACCTTTGCAAGGTAATGCTACATGGGGACAAAGTTCTAGCTCTGACACAAATTACCTGTACGACTTTGGGCAAGTTGCTTCAACTCTCTGGGCCTCAGTTTCTCAAGTATAAAATGAAGACACTGGTTCTAGTTGGCTCCATACACTTTCCAGCTCCGAAATTTTCTGTTAAATCCTTAAAGGCTGGGATAATACTGTTTCCCAATACCGTGTAAGCATAACACTGGAGAAAACAGAATGTAGTTGTTAAATATTGCCCTGTCTTTCCCTCAATTCTCTCCTCTGACCAGCTGGCATTTTTATTTTATTTTATTTAAAAAAATTTGAGGGGCCAGGTGCAGTGGCTCACACCTGTAATCCTAGCACTTTGGGAGGCCGAGGCGAGCAGATCGTTTGAGCTCAGGAGTCCGAGACCAGCCTGAGCAAGAGCAAGACCCCATCTCTACTAAAAAAATTGAAAGAAATTAGCTGGACAACTAAAAACATATAGAAAAAATTACCCGGGCATGGTGGCACATGCCTGTAGTCCCAGCTACTCGGGAGGCTGAGGCAGGAGGATTGCTTAAGCCCAGGAGTTTGAGGTTGCTGTGAGCTAGGCTGACACCACGGCACTCTACCCTGGGCAATAGAGCGAGACTCTGTCTCAAAAAAAAAAAAAAAGAAAAAGAAAAAGAAAATTTTTTTGAGGTGGGGTCTTGCTCTATTGCTCTGGCTAGAACGTAATGACATCATCATAGCTCACAGCAACCTCAGACTCCTGGGCCCAAATGATCCTCTGTCTCAGCCTCCCGAGTAGCTGGGACCATAAGCGAGTGCCACCATGCCTGGCTAATCAGCTGGGATTTTTAATGATTGTCTGGCTTTTACACCTTGATATAAGTTGTGTTTTTTTTTTTTTTTAAGTATGCTTCTCACTTTTGCCATCAAAAAGGTGTAGTTTTTCAAGGTGGGATTTTTATTTTGATGGTTTCTAGCTTTTTTCAATGACTAATTTACTGAGTTGTAAAATGTAGACTTTTTAAAAGAAGAGGAATAAGATGGGGAGGGGTATGCAGGAAGCTTCAACTTAGTGTATCTGCAATGTTTTATTTCTTTAGAAAAATATGAAGCAAAAATGGCAAAAATCTTAGGATGTGATGAAATCTGAGTGATGGAATACAAAAGTTGTTCATTATATTCAGGACAATATTTTTCAGGAGTACCTCGAAGAGGGAGCCAGATTATTTGGTGAACAGGTGGGTAATGCAATCTACCATGCATTCGTAGGGAACATCTCTTCTGCTGAATTTGAACTTTCATCTCTCAACTGCCAACCATTCTCATATCAACCATCTCACCTGCGGATACTGCCAATTTCAGCAGTGTTGCCCTCTTAAGGAACTATTTGTACCAGCATTTAAATATTTTATTGCATTTTAGTCCTTACTAATTTTATAACCATGGATGGAAAAAGGAAAATTAAAGTGCTGATATGAGTCATAAGAAATATAGGTCCCTTGTCTACCAGTGAGATGTCAAAAGAAAAAAAGAGAAACTTAGGTCTCATAAATTTAAAATACATGAGAGGATTCCTTGGGCATGCCAGAGGCTATAACTATCTCAATCAGAGTTTTCCCGGACATGCTAAGCTAATTGACTCTGTTCAGTTTTTTTTTTTCTTTTTCTTTTTTTTAAATTAAAAAAAAAAAAATTTTGAGACAGAGTCTCACTCTGTTGCCCAGGCTAGAGTGCCATGGTGTCAGCCTAGCTCACAGCAACCTCAAACTCCTGGGCTCAAGCGATCCTCCTGCCTCAGCCTCTAAAGTAGCTGGGACTACAGGCATGTGCCACCGTGCCCGACTAATTTTTTCTATATATGTTTTTAGTTGTTCATATAATTTCTTTTTATTTTTTTAGTAGAGACGAGGTCTCACTCTTGCTCAGGCTGGTCTCGAAGTCCTGAACTCAACCCATCCGCCCACCTCGGCCTCCCAGAGTGCTAGGACTCTGTTCAGTTTTGAAGGAAACAAATTAAGAAACTTGTAAGAAGCTAGAGCAATATGATCAAAGTTCAAAAGTTGGGTGTAATTAGATTTTTTATTAAATCTCTGGGAACAGAAACTCTATTGTGTCAACTTGTGGACATTCTAGTTTCGTATATATTTTCAGGAACACATTATGTAGAGGCTACGCACATTTAGCTGACGTTTTTAGTTAGTGCGTTATACATGTGTCTTATTTCCTCAAATTGTGAGGAAACAATTTGAAGATCTAAACGGTAGTGTGGAGAACAGAATACATTCAAACTGCATTGGGACCAGGTTGGATCCGAATTCTGAATCCCAGCCCTGACACTGCCTGGTAACGGGATACTAGGCAAGTGACTTAAAGTCTTCGAGTCTCAGTTTTCTCATCTGAAAAATGGGGATTTTAACTCCTAGCTCATAGGTGGTTTGTTGTACCTTACCTAATCTATGTATAATCACTCCAAGGTGCTATGTAATGTCAATTTTGTTTAAATCTATCATTTACTACACTTACTATGTACTGGGCACATAACATGTTTTACCCTGTAATCCTCTCAACAACCACAAAAGATTATCATTCCCATTTTACAAAATTCAGAAAGATTAAGTGATTCTCCCAAAGACATAACCATTGGCAAATTATGTCTTGAACTCATGCCTTTTTTTTCCATGTAAACCGGTCATTTATTAGCATTGGTACAGTTTGACATAACAGGTTTCCAGTAAATATGCCAAGTTGCATGGAGGTGACAGAACACGGTGAGGTCCAGTTGCATGGACAGCACAGTCTCACTTCTTCCACTTGTTCTTGCAGTCCCACTTGGCAGAGATGCCCTGGATGGGGCTGACCTTCATGTCGAGCATCCTCTTGGTCTGCTTGGCCACCCAGTCATCCTCAAAGGAGTGCAGGATGGGGCCATACACGTAGCGCTTCTCCCAGATGACAGTGAGCGCAGTGAAGCCGATGAAGAACATAGCCATGCCCACAATCATCTAAAAATATGGAAAGCTTCACAAATTTGCATGTCATCCTTGCTCGGGGGCCATGCTGATCTTCTCTATATCGTTCCGATTTTAGTGTATGTGCTGCCGAAGCGAGCACAACTCATGCCTTCTTATAACAAAATTCTACAAACTGAGAAAGGGGAGGTTAACTGGTCTTCCTGCTTCATGGCCTAAGGCGTTGCAAGATTCTGATTTTCTAGATCATCAGAAAGATAAACTGTGCTTGATATTTCAGGCTTAGTGTTGTGTTCCCTAGATCATGTGCCTGTTTGCTCTCAAATCCATTCCCCTTCCTTCTCCTGCCTTTTATTTTTAATTGTGGTAAAATATATATGTAACATAATATTTACCCTTTAACCATTTTGAGTGTACAATTCAGTGGCATTAAGTACCTGCAAATGTTGTGTAATCGTTACTATTATCCATTTGCAGAACTGTTTCATCATCCCAAACAGAAACTCTGTACTGATTAAATAACTTCCTGTCTCCTTCTCCCCCTCAGCCTCTGGTAGCTTCTATTCTACCTTCTGTTTCTATGAATTTGCCTACTGTAGGTATCTCATATAAGCAGAATAATATATTGGTCTGACTTACTTAGCATGTGAACGTAAACAAAACTTTATGCTCACCCCCCACCCCCACCGGCTGACTGAATGGACCCCCTCATGTCCAAAGGAATATCCTAAAACTAAATTGCCTGCCAGGAGGAGGGAGGTCAGACATGTCTCATCATGCCCCCCTCCCTTCTTGGGGACATCCTTTGTAACCCATTAACAAGCCTAAGGGTATGGAAGACAAACCTGCAGGCCTTCAATTTACACAACAAATCTATGTCCTGTTGGTTTGTCTCCGATAAGCAGCAACTATGTTAAAACAGTCCAAGCCTTTAGACAAAGCTTCATGTCTTTAACCAATTACAAGCCAAAGAATCTTTAAACCCACCTATAACCTGCAAGCCCACCCCTCCTGCTTCGAGATGGCCCGCCTTTTAGGGCCAAACCAATGTATGAGTCCCACGTATTGATTTATGACTTTACCTGTAACCCCGGTCTCCCTGAAATGTATAAAACCAAACTGGAACCCAGCCACAGGGAGTCCATTTGCTCAAGACTTCTTGGGCATGGCTCTGGGTCATGATCCTCAAATTTGGCTCAGAATAAACCTCTTTAAAATTATTTTACAGAGTTTGGTTTCTTTTCCGTTGACAAGCATAATGTTTTCCAGGTTCATCCATGTTGTAGCATGTATCTGAATTTCATTCTTTAATTCTGTATTATGGTAAAACACATATAACAAAATTTACCATGTTAATCATTTTTAAGTATATAGTCCAGTAGTGTTAAGTATACTCACATTGCTGTGAAGTGGGTCTCCAGAATTTTTTGTCTTGCATATCTGAAGCTCTATATCCAGTTGCCTCCTTAGCACAGTAGCAAGGCACCAGTCTCATAATCTGAAGGTTCTGAAACTCTCTTTTCATTAAACAATAAATCCCTAATTCCCCCTCTCTCCTTGTCTCTGGCAATCACCCTTCTATTAATACTTTCTGTTTCTTTGAGTTTGACTACTCTCAGTACCTCGTATAAGTGGAGTCATACAATGTTTGTCTTTTTGTGACTGACCTCTTTCACTTAGCATAAAGTTTATCAAAGTTCATCCATGTTGTAGCATGTGTCAGAATTTCCTTTCTTTTCAAGGCCGAGTAATATCCCATTGCATGAATTAATATATATCACGTTGACTTATCCACACATTCATCAAGGGGCATTTGGGTTGCTTCCACCTTTTGGTTATTGTGAACAATGCTGCCATGAACATGGGTGTACTCCTTGCTCTTTTGTATGGCAGGAAAGTTGTCGCCCAGGGCCCCTTAGTCAGTTGGCTTGTGGGAACTCAGCCAGTGGGAGGCCCTGGCAGAAGACTGGAGGCTGGGAAGAGGAGAGAGGCCAAGATATTTCTCTTCTTTTCCCTCTGTCTGTGTCTGACAGCCATTTCCCCATGGTTTCAGCTCCAGCCCGGTGCATGGTAGCAGCTTTCTTCCTACTCCTGCTGATCTCTAGGTTGCCTCACTGTCTTGTCTGCCTTCTCTTCTGTTTGCAGCCACGGTATAAGATCTAAAGATTCTTTTGACAGCGACACAACACAACAGACACTTGGATAAATGAAAGGCAGAACTCTATGTACTTACAGCTCCAAAGGCGAGAAGTCTGCCACACAGGGCCACAGCCCCACAGGGGTTGCACCTTAGGATGGGGTAACAGCATCAGAAGGTGGCTTCTGTTAGTGCAAGAGGGGTTTTATGGACTTCTTAGGGATTGGGTATTTTGAATAATTTCTGTGACTTAAGTAGGAAGGGCTGTCCCTGTGTGCAGTTAGCTATCTGGGGCTCTGGCCTTGGGTGTGTGCCTATTGTAACCCAGGCATGTCACAGCCTGATAAGGGAAGTAGTTGGGGTGGGGCCTTAAGCAAAGTGTCTGTGAAGGTGAATTGAATCTTTAGTCATGATTTCTGAAGGAGCTCTGGAAACTTCACCCCAAAATGTATCTCCTTAGTATAAAAAATATTTTGAATTAATTAAAGGCTCTTAGAGATTAACAGGCCCCTGGAAAAGGCTTTCCCTCCATCTGTGTAAACCGGACTAACTTGATCAGAGGGAGCAATTGACTTCCCTTCCTCTCCCTGTTATCTCAATAGATTGATTGTAGGAAAGAAGACCAAGAATCCAAGCAGACCTGGCCCAACTTATTTTCAACACAATACCTGTCTGGCAGGTTAATTTAGTTTGCAAAGAGACTCATTTACAAGTCAATCTTTCTTCCCCATGGAATTGTCCTCCCTAGCACCCTGTGTCTCTCCTAAACAGAATTACCTATACTCCACATTTCCCCTCCCCCCCAAACAGACAGGTATAAAAATATCTGAACTTCAGTGGGATATTGGGTAATCACTATGTGATTCTCCCCGTGCCCGTGGTATTGGGAAATAAACATTTCTCTTATTAATCTGCCTTAATTGTGAGTTGAACTTTCACTGAACTTTTGGGGAAAAGGGTTTCCCTTTTTGGGAAAAGTTTCCCCTCAGCCCTACACTTCAAAACTGGATCAATATGTCACTTGTGAAACAACATATTACAGCAAACAATTCCCTGTATTACTTTCCCGTGTTTGACATACCAAGAACGGTTTCTGTTTTCCTGACTGGACGCTGAGAGACACAGAGATAAACTGCACAGAGTGCCACCGTACTGTCACTGTGAGAATACTGCTGTCTTATTGTAGGCCACCCCTCTACACTGCTGACTCCCTCTGCCCATCTTTGTTTCTCTCATTATTCTGAGTTCTTGGAGGGAGGGATTGTGTCTTACACAGGCCGTCTCACAAGCCCCAGACCCCCAAGGTGTGCTTTAATAAATACGGGATTAGTTACATGGGTCTCTGAGAGTGTAGGGATCATCATTTTTGACTTCCACCTCCGCTGCAGTTCGGCCTGGAGCCAGCGGCACATGCTGACCTTCACGGTCCTGCCCCTGACTGGGATGAGATCCAGATTCTTTCATGAATTGTCTGGCACACTACTTATTTCCTTCCATGCGCTCCTGTAGAACTGACATTTATCATGGCCTCCCTGCAGCAGTTCCCTGTTACCTGTCAGAAGCAAGAGACAGCTCACAACATTTTGTTTAATTTTGGTTTTAATTTCTTTTCTTTTTTTTTTTTTTTTGAGACAGAGTCTCACTTTGTTGCCCTGGCTAGAGTGAGTGCCATGGCGTCAGCCTAGCTCACAGCAACCTCAAACTCTTGGGCTTAAGCGATCCTACTGCCTCAGCCTCCCGAGTAGCTGAGACTACAGGCACGTGCCACCATGCCTGGCTAATTTTTTCTATATATATTTTTTAGTTGTCCATATAATTTCTTTCTATTTTTAGTAGAGACTATTTTTAGTAGGTCTCGCTCTTGCTCAGGCTGGTCTCGAACTCCTGACCTTGAGCGATCCACCCGCCTCGGCCTCCCAGAGTGCTAGGATTACAGGCGTGAGCCACCGCGCCCGGCCTGGTTTTAATTTCTTACAGAGATATGAAGTCTATCTCTAGGGCCAGTTTCATGGGCAGTATGACTTGCCACGGTGACGTGGGCTGTGTGATCAGGGTGTGTGACCTGGGCTTGTGACCTGGGTAGTGTGACCTAGGTGTGGGACCTGGTCAGTGTGACCTGGGTCTGTGACCTGGGTAGTGTGACCAGAGTGTGTGACTGGGACAGTGGGACCTAGGTGGATGACCTGGACAGTGGGACCTAGGTGTGTAACCTGGTCAGTGGAACCTAGGTGTGTGACCTGGACAGAGGGACCTAGGTGTGTGACCTGGACAGTGGGACCTAGGTGTGTGACCTGGTCAGTGGGACCTAGGTGTGTGACCTGGACAGTGGGACCTAGGTGTGTGACCTAGGCTTGTAATCTGGGCAGTGTGAACAGGGTATGTGACCAGGGCAGAGGGACCTGGGCAGTGTGACCTAAGTGTGGGACCTGGACAGTGGGACCTGGGCAGAGGGATCTGAACAATGTGATCTAGGAGTGTGACCTGGGTCTGTGACCTGGGTAGTGTGACCAGAATGTGTGACCTGGGCAGAGTGACCTAAGCAGTGTGACTAGGGTATGTGACCTGGGCAGAGTGACCTAAGCAGTGTGACTAGGGTATGTGACCTGGGCAGAGTGACCTAGGTGTGTCATCTGAACATGGGACTTGGGCAATGGGACCCCAAATCCCAAGCTTGGTTTAATGTCCTATTGTTGCCATCTTGAAATCCTTATTTTTTAAAAATTTATTTTTTATTGAGGTAAAATATACATATGTAATTTACCAGTTTACCATCTGTATCATTTTTAAATGGTAATAAATGCATTTATATGCTTCCCCCCCTTGATTGCCCCCTCCCTACCTCTACCATCTTGAAATTCTTAATACCTTTTAAATAAGAGGCCCCACGTTTTCCTTTTGCACTGTGAGACCCAGCAGGGACCCCCCTGAGGGCTCTGGGAGGGGTGCGGAGCATGGAATTAAGGGAAAATCTGGAGTCCCTTCAGGGGAAGTTCTGGGCACCTGGCTGGCCTTGAAAAGTGAATGGGCAACCTGGGGAGAACAGTGGCCCCTCCAAGCAAGCCTGAATCATGACGCCTTTGGAAAGGAAAACATGGAACCTTAACATATGTTCTTCGTTGTTTTCCAGAAACCCCCACAGGATGGAAAATGCAGATAAGGGGAACTGAGAAATTGAACTCTGACCATCCATTCATTGTTCTAAATCCCACCCCCTACCCCCAACAGGGGCCGGTCACACCCATCTCAACATTCCTGCTGCTCTGAATCCACCTAGGCCCACTTCCCTTCAGGACGTCCTCCTTTTTGGACAAGGCCTGCCTGAAATGTACCCCTGCCTTTAAAAATGGCCACTAGTAAGCCATCGTGGAGTTCAAGTTCTAAACCTTAGCTCCTTGCACGACACCCCCGCAAATAAAATACCTCTCTCTGCTGCCGCAGCTCTTGGCTACCGTGTCTGTCCTTATTACTCCAGGTGAGCGGACCCCAGTTTGCTTCGGAAACAACTGGATCCCACAAATTACGTAGCGGGTCCTGGGTCCTGCCTATCTCTTTGGTAGGTGCCTGAAGCCTATGACATTAATTATCAAGTCATGTGGGCTTTGTCACAGGTGTAAAGGTTCTTGGTAACTTTGCAGAAAGGAATTGTAGGACACGCACACAACCGAATGATAGTGACAAGTTTACTGAGTGACAGTAAACAGGCTTAGGAAAGGCTTGTGCAGAAGTGAGGGTACACTCCCAAGAAAGGGGGGGGGCAGGCTCAGAAAGAACAAATGCCCCAAACCCCCAGCCCTAAGTGGTTGCTGTTTTTATTTGTTGCAAAGGTCAGTGTTCATTCTGTTCTTACAGCTACTCTGTTTTTCCCACAAGTGGGAGTCTAAACCACAATGTTACCTTTTTTTTTTTTTTGAGACAAGGTTCTCACTCTGTTGCCCCGGCTAGAGTGCAGTGGCATCATCATAGCTCACTGTATCCTCAAACTCCTGGGCTTAAGTGATTCTCCTGCCTCAGCCTCCCAAGTAGCTGGGACTGTAGGTGCATGCCACTATGCCCAGCTAATTTTTTCTATTTTTAGTAGAGATGGGGTCTTGCTGTTGCTCCTCTCTCGAACTCCTGATCTTAAGGGATCCTCCCGCCTCGGCCTCCCAGAGTGCTAGGATTACAGGCCTGAAGGCCTGAGCCACCGCGCCTAATGGTTCTTTTCTTCTCCTCAGGGCTGTTTGTTCCTAGCCAGCTGACTAACTTTTCTGTTCCCTCCCCCCTTGCTCATACCCAACTGACTACCTACTCTAGCAGTTCAATATTTATGAAACCTTCAGTAGTTCTGCCATTCCCCATTTTCCTCAAGAAATATGCTCCAAATGTCTCAGGGTAGCATGGCAAGAAAAGGTTTCCATCATCAGTTATCTCCCCCACTCACAATGACACCACTAAAACTTCCTTAGCCTCAACTCTGTTCCCCTTCCCTTAGTTATTGTGTTACTTGTTCTTTTTAAACTTGTAGGATCCTATTTCCATCCTGCAGGGGGTGGGGGAAGTCCTTGCTCTCTCTTTTTCCCTGGCCAACTCCAACTTACCCTACAAGTCTGAATTTAGATGTCACCAACTCTGGGATTCCCTCTTACCTGATCTTCCCAAAGCTGAGATAAGGGCTCTCACAGCACCCTGGGCTAAACATATTGAAGCACTTGTCCTGCTAGTCAGGTTATTTCCTGTTTATTTCTCTGTCTCCCTCATTCATTAAATCATGAGCTCCTTGTGGATAGACTGCCTTTTGTTCTTTGAAGTGGCAGCCATGCTCAGGTCCAAGGAGGTACTCAGTAAGCACCTGTTCAGGCAATAAATGAATGAATGAATCAGTGGGTCCCTGGTTTATTTGGAGAATACATGAGGGGGCCTCTAAGATTCTTTTATTTCACCTAGGAGAGCAGTACTTTCATTTTTGCAGCAGACATTCAACAGCACCATCTGACATAGGTACATGGATTGCTTTTTCTTTATTATTTAAAACATTTTATTTATTGTAGAGAAGGGGGTCTTGCAATGTTGCCCAGACAGGTTGCACTCAAACTCCTGGCCTCAAAGAATCCTCCCACCCCAGCCTCCTGAAGTGTTAGGATTACAGACATGAGCCATCTTGCCTGACCTATATAAGGGTTTCTTTTCCTATAAATGGATTTCTTTTCCAACACATATAGGGAAGGCATTGCCTCCCTTTTTCCTTTCCAGGTGTTGGGGGGAAGGGAAAACTTCCCCTTTGTCCCAGGAAGGTTTGCTGAAAGATCAACTCACAATAAGGCAGACTGATAAGAAAAGATTACAAATTCATTTACCCTGGGACCATGGGCACGGGAGAATCACAGAGTGATTACTCAATATCCTGATGGAGTTCAGAAGTTTATATACCCTCATTTTAGAGGGGCAGGAGGAGATGAGGAATATAGTTAATTTTGTGGAGGGGCAATAAATGTTTATTGGGGAGGATGAATAGATACTTGGGAGAATGAATGGATGGGGGAAACAGATTGGCTTGCAAATGATTCTCTTTGGAAATTAAATTAACCTGAAAGATAGGTATTGTCTTTTAAATGGCTTGGGTCAGGTCTGGTTGCATTCTTGATCTTCTTTCCTTCAATACTGAAATAACTGGGAGGAGAAGGAAAGGCAATTCTTGATGGGTCTCTGGTTTTTAGGAAAATAGAGAGAAAGTGCCATCTAATGTCTGTTGATTTCTAAGGGCCTTTAATTCAAAAAAGTCTTTATACCAAAGTGTCATATTTTGGGCTGAAATTCCTTGAGCTCCTTCACAGGAAAACTAGATAGTAGCTCTTTGAGCCTTCACTTTTTTTTTCTTTTCTAATTTTTATTTAATTGTTTTTTGGAGACAGAGTTTCACTATGTCGCCCAGGCTAGAGTGCAGTTGCATAGCTCACAGCAACCTCAAACTCCTGAGCTCAAGTGATCCTCCTGCCTCAGCCTCCCGAGTAGCTGGGACTACAGGTGTGCACCACCATGCCCGGCTAAATTTTTCTATTTTTGGTAGAGACGGGGTCTCACTCTTGCTGAGGCTGGTCTCTGAGCCTTTAGAGGGGTCTTGAGGTCTCTCTTGGGACAGACCCTTGCTTAGATAACGGAGGTAGCTGAAGCAAGACCTTCCCTGCCACAAATGCCTCACTGGCCCGATCCAACCCCTGGAGGAAGTGTCTTTTCTCTCACCTTTCCTGAACCATTTCCCCTTCACAGGATCCAACTGAAATGCTAACATCCCACATTGTATTGTAATCATCCCTCCTAGGATTCCTACTGCATTTTGTTTTTTTACCTGTAATGATATTCAGCACAATTCTGACTTACACCTTAGTAACTAGTGCCTCTAGGCTAGATGGTCAACTTTGGGGGCAGGAACTGAATGTTTCTAATTTTTGTAGCCATTATTTCTCATATGTGGTAGGCACTCAAATTACTTTGGGTAGTTTGAATATCTAACCAAGAGATTGAAATACGATTAGTCGTAGAAAATTAGAGATTTGAAAAAGGAAGGAGAGTGGCTTTATCTAATAGAAAAATGTCCCCCCACTCACTGAGAAATACCTGAACTCAGAAGGGGGAGGTAAGGGGATGATATAAGGACTGAAAAATTGTGCGTATAAGAAGACAAAGGAAAGGCCCTGGGTGACAAAGAGGCTGCAAGCCCTAAAGTCTGAAAGGTGAGAACCATTTAAAATTTGGTAGGGAATGCACCTTGGGCAAGGAGGTGTGAGTGAATTGCAGGGCAACCTGACCTAGGTTATGGAGGCTGTTATCTTTTGCTCTAGCAGAAAAGGAGCAAGTGTGGTCCCTAGAAACTCAGGCTCCTAGGGATGAAAACCAGGCAAATTTTGTAAATAATTGTACTACTCCAATCAGTATTCCAGTTAAATTTGCCATTGTTTGAAAAGAGTGACCCAGCTGTGACTTAGTTCCTTGGGAAGCCTCTGTTCTTGTTTTTAGCCCAATCCCCACACTCTTACATCCAAATAAATGCAACTCGTATTATATAATACACTTCATCTGCAAAGGTATTTTTCTCTCTTCTTACTTTTGTTCTCCTGCTAGGTTTCCTCTAGTCTCTGTCTCTTTTCTTACCTAGACCAATTTGGCAACTGTCTGTAAATTCAGATCTTGAATAGTAAGCTTTCTGAAATCTAAAATTCCCTTGAATCAATGAGTCATTTTGCCTAATGAATATGACATTCTGGTGGGGAAAGAAGAGAGGGCAGGAGTTATGGGAACTTCTTGGGAGTTTGAATTTCTAGTCTCTTTCAAGGAAACATTCATCGTTCTGATCCTATAGTTCCATTTTTTCTCAGAGCACTAATGCTTGTCCTATATCTCATTAAAAGAGGCTGTGGGCATAATTAAATACTAAATGCCAAAGCCCAGAGAGAAAATTATCTTTAATGTGAAAGAAACTAGAATTTTGTGGTGAGAACACAAAATAAAAACTGAACTTTGGCCAGGCATAGTGGCTCAAGCCAGTAATCCTAGCACTTTGGGAGGTCAAAGCAGGAAGATCCCTTGAGGCCAGGAGTTTGAGGGCAGTCTGGGCAACGTAACAAAATAAAAATAAAATAATTAAAAATAAAAAAAATTACCTAGGCATGGTGGGATAGCCTGTAGCCATTGCTATTGGGCAGGCTAAGCCAGTGTTGCCGCCCAACCAGGTTCATTTTCCTGCTGCCCAAGAAGAAGCCAATATGGCAGAGACAGTCTTTATTCCATATAGAGCTAAGTGGGGAGATGGGAGAGATTTCTCAAATCTACCTCCCTGAGAACTTGGGAGACAGGGTTTTTAAGGATAGTTTGACAGGCAAGGGATTAGGCAATTAGGTTTGTTAATTGGGGCAAAATTATAGGGATGTGGAAATCATCTTTTTGTGTTGCTCCAGTCCCTGGGGTCACAATTCCAGTTGAGTCAGTTTTTTGGTATGGGCCACTGGTCTGGGTGGGCCAATGGATCCACTGGAATGCCGGGCCTAGATGATATCTTAAGAACTACCTTTAGGTTTAGAAAAGGTGATGTTATCTATGGAGAAAGTTAAGAATCTTTATGCACACCAGCTATGGGGAAAAGTTAAGAATCTTTATGACCACCAGCTGGGTGGCTGGAGTAGCAATTATGGGGGACAGTTACTAATTATAATCATTATTTTTAGCTAGGCCCTTACAACAGTTCTCACCTTGCACCCCGTTACTGAAGAGCAGTTTCACCAGAAAGATCTTCTGAGCCCAGTAGTTTGAGGTTTGATCTATGATCACACCACTGCACTCTAGTTCAGGTCACACAGCGAGACCCTGTCTCAAAACAAAAACAACTCCTGAGCTTTCTTGTTTGGTATTTCTGATGAACTCCCACAGTAATGTTACTTATTTTTTATTAAGGGCCTTTACTTGACATCTCTGGAGATGGCTTTTGGGTCCCTTAGGGTTCAGGATTAAACTACACAATAAGAATGTCACAGCCCAGCCTTAGCAAGAGTGAGACCCGTCTCTACAAAAAATAAAAAAATTAGCCAGGAGTGGTGGCATTGCCTGTAGTCCCAGCCACTGGGGAGGGTGAGGCAGGAGAATTGCTTGAGCCCAGGAGTTTGAGGTTGCAATGAGCTATGATGATGCCACTGCACTCTAGCCAGAGCAAGACCCTCTCTCAAAAAAATAAAATAAAATAAAAATTAAATAAATAAAAAAGAATGTCACAGCTTTAAAGCCTCGTAAAACTAACCAGTTCTGCACTTGAATAGTCTTAACTAACATCATTTTTCTTCCTATTATAACCTGTCCTTAAGAAATTTAGATCAAACCATTTTTTTTCTTGCCCCAAGTCTCAAATAAAACTTTCATACGTGCTAATAATCTGAACTATATTAGGTACTTACTTGGCTTTAGAAGTTAGAGGATAATCTGGAACAAGGGCGCTTTGAGACAAAACACCAGTTGGGAGGAAATAAACTCCAAACCAGTGCTATCTCTCAACACTGTGTTGTGTCTTACAGAGACCTTGTGTCAGTAAAATTGGTACGATAATTGTTTCTCTAGCGCTACAGTCATGATTAAAAATGCTACCCAAAGCACAGCGAGGATGTCCTTGACACACATCCGATTTTCTGGGAAAGATTAATTACTACCACAGGAATTGAGCTGGGAAGTAGAGACAAATTGCTCTTAGTGGCTTCAGCGATGGTTCAAAGTACTGCAGAGGACTGGAATCACCGCGCAATTTTGCTTCCTCTAGTTTTCAAGATAACAGTGATAGCACTCCACCCTAGGGCTTATCTGCAACATAGGAGTGGAGGGGAGAAAAACAACGAACTAGAGTAAAAGAGTCTCGAACACGTAACAGAGTTACACCCACGGCCAGATGAAACAGGGAAGGCCTGGAACTCCCCTGCAGGCCAACCGCGGGACGAGCCGAGGGTGCAGCGATGATGTATTTATTTACAAGGGCTCATCGCGCCCGCAGCTGGCTAGAACCCGCGGTGACGTCACAGGCCCGGGCGCAGGTCACGTGCCGGCCCGCCCCGCCCCCTCCTACTGCCTCCCGCGCCGCCTCCGCCGCCGCGGTCGTTAGAGCTTAGGGTCCCGCCGCGGCAACTGCCCGGAGCTCTCGGGGAAGCGCGGAGCGAGGCGGACAGCGGGCGGGCGAGCAGGCCGGGAGCCAGAGCGGCTGAGGAGGCGGCAGCAGCGGCCAGGCGGGCACTGAGCGACGCGGTCGACGCTCCTGAAAACTTGCGCGCGGTCGCACCACTGCGCCCGCGGCCGGAGCGATGAAGATGGTCGCGCCCTGGACGCGGTTCTACTCCAACAGCTGCTGCCTGTGCTGCCATGTCCGCACTGGCACCATCCTGCTCGGCGTCTGGAACCTGGTGAGCGCGGCCGCGGGACGGAGCGCACCGGCCAGGCTGGGCGCGGGACCCCGGGACCCCGGCCCACGCCCCCGCGTGGCTTTTCACGCCCCCAAGTTGGCTCCCGGTTCGGCCCCGGCGTTGGGCGAGGCGGCGCTCATCCGCCTAAAGTTATATTATTAGAAACTTAATTCTCCGGGCGAGCCTGTCCGCAAGTCCCCGCAGCTCGCCACCCCTGGCGGGGGTAGGCCGGGAGTTTGGGGCCCTGGGGCGGGGGTGAGGGGCGGGCCAGGGGCGCTTGGAGAAGGAGCGCGCCTCACGGTCAGCGCTCGGGGCGGTGCGGGGAGCCGGGCTCCAGCCGCCGCGGGGCTCCGCGGGGTCGGTGAAAGTGCACTCGGAGACAGAACAACTCCAGTCTTATCTTGCCGGCACGTGTTTCCTTTCCTTTCTTCTTAAAATCCGTTGGGCTTTGCGTTTTGACGGGTGCGGACAGCCGTCGTGGAGGTGACGGGGCATATTTTGCTGCCGCCGTGGTTAGGGTTGCAGATTTGGCGTGCCCATTCTGCATGCCCGCATCGCTCCTCGGGTTTGCTGTGCGTTCGCATCCCGAGTTGAAATGGTCGGGGGCTCCTGCCTCCCTCCTGTGCATGGGTCTCCCGCACATTCTTGTTTTAAAGCTCTTACCGTAGGAAGAGATTTGCGTGTGATTTACTGCGTGCGTTTCAATCTGCCCGGGGAAGCCATTTTCCACCCACTTCTTTCCTGCCCATGGACAGGTGGTCGCAGTACCTTTTATTAACGGACACATTTGGCAAGTCTGACATGTTTTTCAGGTTGGCGCTTTTAAGATCCTATTTGTATGGGGAGCAGTGATTCTCAGGGGTAGTGAGGAAACCTGATGGAATCTTGGCCTGTACGTGCCCTAGGTTGATTTTTGGCACTCCTAGACTGCACCAACACTGAACCGAATTCCACTGCATTTTGGGTTTTGTGACATTCATGATGGAGAGTTAGACCCGAGCCACTTTGCAGCGAATACCGCTGCGTCGAGAGGAAATGCCTTAAAAATGGTAGACAAGTGGCATATAGAACTTTTCAGTTCTTACTAAGACACATTCTTAATCATGAGTCGGAGTTTTTTGTTGACTCCTCATTTTTTCGTATAATATGGATATTATGTCGAATTGTGAACCCCTTTCTTGTGGTATTATAAGCAAAACATTCCACCTCCCCTGTATGGGTGTTTGGGTGTTTACTGTGCTATTTATAGTTTCAAGTTTCCTTTAGTCAGTGCCTATCATGGCCACACAATAGAAATTTTTGGCCTTAAAAGCTTTTAAACAGATCTTTAGTATGTGTGGGTTCTTCCTGTGTAGTGTAAATGCAGATAGAACATCAGCATATTGGCTCAAACTCCTCTTTACTAAAAGCCAAGAAATTCTTTATAGAAATCTAAAATTAGAGCAAAAGTATAGTGTGTGGCTTCAAAATAGTTGGTGTTTTGTTGATGATCAAGACAATTTATGCAAATGTCTGCGTCCTCCTTGAAAATGTTCAAATCTGCAGACTTGGAAGTACATCCTTGAATGTAATTTGTAAAATCTAGGGCACTGCATTAGGCAAATGTACTACGTGATCTACAGGAAAGATAAATCTACTTGAGCCCTGTTGTTGGCTGTAATCCAACCAGACACTATTGGTGTGATAAAAGGAGAGTACTCAGCATGCTTTGTCTACTGTGTGAGCATACTCATGTGGAAAGTAGTTATTGGTGTGCATGTCTTAGTATTTGGAAATATGTGGCCTTTTGGAAGATAATTAGAAAGCTTTCTAGCAGATGTGAATTAGAAATGACTTTTTGTCTTTTGTTTAATTGTGATTTACATATGATGAAATCCATAATTAGATGTGGCATTGAGTTGCAAATGCAAATGTAACCCACATTGCTTTAAAACATTTCCAAAACATTCCCCAGAAAAGTTCCCTTGTGCCTCTTCCCAGTTAATTCCCTCCACAGCCCCAACTCCATCTATCACCGTAGGTAAATTTTGCCTGTTCATATAAGTGGTTTTACACTGTGTGTAATCTTTCTGTATCTGGCTTCTTTCTCCTAGCATAACTTCTTTTATATTCATTCTTGTTATTGAGGGTATATCTATAGCTTTTTATTGCTGAGTATTGTTGTATGAATATACTCAATCTGTTTATCCATTTGCTAGATACTGGACCTTTGGGTAGTTTCCAGTTTGGGGATATTATATATAAAGCTGCTCTGAACATTCTTGTACAAGACTTTTTGTGGCCATGTTTTTATTTCTCTTTGGTAAATAACTAGTGTAGAGACCATCCCTGGGCAAGAATTGGCTTGAGCCCAGAGTCAGCAAAGCTGGACGTGCTTCTTGGGGCCAAAGGTCAATAGGTCCCCACACGGCCTATTGACTGCTGAATGCTTCTTGGAGCTAGAGGTCAATGGCCTATTGAATAGACAAACTGTTCCTTATGGCAAATAGCCATGGGCCTTAGGTCTTGGACACAAGCCAAGGCGTGTCTCATTGTCCTGCACCCGGGTAATGAAGTCTAAAGGTTAAGATGCAAACGTCTGCCTTCCTTGAGCAATTTCCATAAGAAATGGAACATTTTTCCTCAGGGCTCTAAAGATAGTCATGTACCAGAAAGTAGCTGCTGGACTAAAGGAGTATAAAAATAAAGCGACTGGTGCTTTCGGCGCTGCAGTCTTGTACCATCTTTGTGTGTCTGTATGTTTCTTTATGTGTTCATCCCCCATTCTGTAATCGGGCCGCAACAACTAGGAGTGGTATTGTTGGTCTTTGGATAAACATAGATGTATGTTTAACTTCGTAAGAAACTACTAACCAGTTTTCCAAAGCAGTTCTACCATTTCACACTCCCACTAGCAATGTATGAAGTTCCAGTTGGTCCACATCCTTGCCAACATTTCGGTGGTGTTAGTCTTTTTAATTTTAGTCATTCTGGTGGGTGTGTAGTGGTAGTTCTCAGTGGCTTTAGTTTGCCTTTCCCTTATGACTAATGATGTGGGACGGTTTTATCGTTGCTTCTTGGCGATCATGTATCTGCCTTTGTGAAGTTTGTTGCCCATTTTTAATTGGGTTTTGTCTTTTTCTTTTTCTTTCTTTTTTTTTTGTTTGAGACAGAGTCTGGCTCTGTTGCTTGGGCTAGAGTGCCATGGCGTCAGCCTGGCTCACAGTAACCTCAAACTCCTGGGCTTAAGCGATCCTCCTGCCTCAGCCTCCTGAGTAGCTGGAAGTACAGGCATGCGCCACCATGCCCGGCTAAATTTTTCTATATATATTTTTAGTTGTCCAGCTAATTTCTTTCTATTTTTAGTAGAGTCAGGGTCTCGCTGTTGCTCAGGCTGGTCTCGAACTCCTGACCTTGAGCGATCCTCCAGCCTTGTCCTCCCAGAGTGCTAGGATTACAGGCGTGAGCCACTGCGCCTGGCCTGGCTTTTGTCTTTTTCATATTGATTTGTAGGAACTTTATATGGATACAAGTCCTTTTTAAAATATATATTTTGTGAATATTTTCTCCTCAGTGTGTGGCTTGCCTACTCCTGTTATTGATATATTTTGATGAATAGGAATTTTTAATTTTGATTAAGTTCAGTTTGTCAATGCTTTTCTTTTATGATTAGTACTTTTCTGTGTTCTAAGAGCTCTTTCCCTACTCCAAGATTGTAAAGATACTCTGTTAGGTTTTCTTCTAGAAGCTTTATGGTTTTAGCTTATTTGGATCTGTGATCCATCTCAAATAATTTTTTTTTTTTTTTTTTTTTTTGAGGCAGTCTCACTTTGTTACCCTGCGTAGAGTGTGGTGATGTCATTGTAGCTTACTGCAGCCTTAGATTCCTGCCTGGGCTCAAACTCACTGCAGCCTAAAACTCCTGGCTGGGCTCAAGCCATCCTCCTGCCTCAGCCTCCCTAGTAGCACAAAACCAGGCTAATCTTGCCACCTTAATCTCTTCTTCTTTATTCCATCTCTGTGTCCTATCAATTTCTGTTCTACTTTCTTATTCTGTGCTGTTCTTCTCCTTCATTTTTCTCATTTAGCTCTTGGCTATTACAATAGTGTCATAATTTAGGAGTTTGAGGTTGCTGTGAGCTAGGCTAACGCCACGGCACTCACTCTAGCCTGGGCAACAGAGTGAGACTCTGTCTCAAAAAAAAAAAAAAAAAAAAAAAAATAGTGTCATAGGCCGGGCGCGGTGGCTCACGCCTGTAATCCTAGCACTCTGGGAGGCCGAGGTGGGCGGATCGTTTGAGCTCAGGAGTTCGAGACCAGCCTGAGCAAGAGCGAGACCCCATCTCTACTAAAAATAGAAAGAAATTATATGGACAGCTAAAAATATATATATAGAAAAAAAAAATTAGCCGGGCATGGTGGTGCATGCCTGTAGTCCCAGCTACTCGGGAGGCTGAGACAGGAGGATCGCTTGAGCTCAGGAGTTTGAGGTTGCTGTGAGCTAGGCTAACGCCACGGCACTCACTCTAGCCTGGGCAACAGAGTGAGACTCTGTCTCAAAAAAAAAAAAAAAAAAATAGTGTCATAATTGGTCTCCCTCCTTTAAACAGTTATGGCCTGAGCCACATCTCTTTCCCCTCCTCTTTCTCATTCAGGTTATCCTCCTTTTGGATACAAATGGCTGTGGCAGTTGCAAGCCAATACTTAAGCTCTAAGTCCTGAGATTCTTTCCGATTTGACCAGGTTAAATTATTTGTTCCTCCCTGAACCAAACATGGCCAAGGGAGGTGACAAGAATATACTGATGAATTTGGGTCTGGGGTATTCTTCTACCTTTGAACTATAGACTAGAAGGAATGGAAGGCCGCCGGGTAGGATTAACTATTCATAACACCAGGTTGAGGGTGGAAGGATGAGTAATTTCCCAAAGAATCAGACTATTACTAGAAGGAGAAAGGAATAATGTTTGGAGGCTAATAAAAAATATCTGCTACACTCCTTAGGATGAAGTCCACATTTCTTATGGAATATTTTTTATCATCAGGACCTGCATTTCTCACCATGCTCCAAAGCATACTTTCTCCTTTGCAATTTCTTGTATTGTTTTACCACGTGTTACTGGTAAATGGAAGCATCTGTCATTGACACCTGGGCTGGGTCCCCCTTTAACATATCCTTTTTAAAAATCATCGGTTAAGTTGTATTTTAGGAACTCAGTCACTCAGCAAATACATAATGAATGCCTCTTTGTGCCAGACACTATTCGTAGGGTAGTTGGGCATATATCAGATCATAAAGGATGAAAGAGGTCAGAGTAGCTGGTCTCACTGGCTTTATGACCTGGTCTTTCAGATAACTAGTTCACTTGGAAAGTCCCAGCTTGCTTGTGTACCTAAGTAAAGAAAACTAGAATATCTCGCACCCCAAAATATACCTCTTTGGCATATTTCAAGATGGTGTTTTAGAGAAACTGCAGACGGGAATAGCCCTGGAAAGCTGCCTTATGTGGAGGAGATTTGCATCTTTAGGGAAAATCTACATTAGGGAAATAAGCAGCCAGGTTTTCTCTGAGCTTCCCTCCCCCGCTCATGCTGACCTGAGAAAGATTAACTCTCCTAGGAGAGAGAGACTGAGAGTCTGACACCTTTTTGAAGGTCTGGCAGAGGAACTTGCCACTGGCTACCAACTATTGTTTCCGAGAGCTGCTATCCCAGAGATTTCATCTACATAACAAGACCGCCTTCCCTAGCTAGGCCTTTCCATCTCTCTCCCTGCCATAACCTCTCTTTGGGTTTTCATATTTTGTATGACTCCGGGGCACATGTGTGCATATAATAAATTTGTATACTTTTTTTTTCTGTTAATATATTGTTTTATAGACTCAAATGATCAAATTTTCAAAAGGAGGGGATTCTCTTTGTATCCTGAGAAATTCTATAGCTTATGGGTTTTGTCTGACTACAGGATAGTAAAAGCGACATCCTGTATTTGTAGAGTGATTGATAGTTTTCAGTGGGCTTTCACATTTGTCCTTATGTAGACCTCAAAGCAACCCTGGGTCAGGCATGATAGGTGGTAAGATACTCATTTAAGATTAATAGTTTCTTTCTAGCTGTCAAATTCTATGCCTTGGCCCATAGTTCCAGGGCAAAATACTGGCTGATTCATGGTATTTATGTAATCTTGTCTAGGGTTTTTCCCACTATGTTAGGTTGCAAAATACTTAAATACTGGGCTAAAGAGTTTGGATTTTATTTTGTAGACAGTGGGGAACATTGAATTACGAATAGGGGTGATATGAAAGCAGTTTTTAAGGAAGATTCAAATGGCAGGTTGTTTTATATGGCTGGAAAACCAGATAGGGTGTGTTATAGCTCCCTGGATATGAGATACAGCAGTTACTAGTTTTCAGGCATGAGCCACCATGCCCACCCTCAGAATGTGAATTTATTAATATTCAGTGGGGAAATATAATTGTTTTTGAGATGAATACTCTTACCCTTAGGCCTATGTATTCTTTTTCTATAGAGGACACTAAATATGATTGTGGAATGATTTGAATACTTAATAGTTTTTCATCAAGACAGACTGGTGAGTCCAATTTCACAAAAGAGGTAATAGACCTTCAGGTTTAAAAAGATCAAGTTTCGCTGTCAGTGGTCCAGTGGCTCCCAGCACTTTGGGAGGTCTAGGTGGGAGAATTGCTTGAATCCAGGAGTTTGAGACCAACAACATAGCAAGACCCTGTCTCTACAAAAAATAAGAAAAATTAGCTGGGCATAGTGGCACACACTGGCCTGTTGTCCCAGCTGCTCAGTAGGAGGCAAATTTTTCTATTTTTTGTAGAGACAGGGTCTTACTCAGGCTGATCTTGAACTCCTGGCCTCAAGCGATCCTCCTTCCTCCCAAAGTGCTAGGATGATAGGAGTGAGCCATGGTGCTCTACCTGGCTCTCATTCTTGAAAGATAATTTTGCTGGATATACAATTATAGGTTGACAGTTACTGTCTCTTACAACATTGAAGCTATCTTTTCACTTTCTTTTAACTTTTGTTTTGCTGCTGAGAGGTCGGTCGTCAGTCTAATTGACATTTTTTTCTGATTCCTTTCCTCTGTGGTGGGTCTTTGTGATTCTAAATTAGTGATTAGTTCCTTGGTGGTGCTGAAGCTGTTGTCAGACCACACTTTTGTTAGCAGTGGTTCAGTGGGACATGTACCTTTCTAATGCCAACCCCCCCTTTTTTTTAGAATCTTGCCTATGTAGTTAAAACTTTGACTATTACTAGTTTTTAATTCTTTCACAATATATTGAACAAAACAAAATCTTAATATTTATTCCAAAATGTGTGTAAGAATAGAATCTTAAGGATACTTTTATATTAGTGATAGATAATTAATTTGCTAATCTTTTCATTACTTTGAGAATAGCTAAGAGCAGCAGTGATCTTCAGAGGCCATCAATTTTTGAAGTAATTAGGTACTGTTTTCTTTTAAATAAAAGTAACTATCAAATATTGACACCTTGAAGAATGTTTCATTACCTAGATCCATAGTGATGAATATTTATGGCATATACTTAATGTATGGAAAGGAGAAAACATTCAACAATTTTATGTTTATAAACATTTCTTTATCTGAGAGATGGTTAATAATTACATTTGATTTTAATTTGAGAATTGATTTTTTAAAAACTGTGAAGTTATACTTTTGCAGCTTTTTGTTTCAATCCTAGAAAATGTAAATTTTTAATCTTTAATTTTAAAATTTGTTTTTGGATGTATTGAATGTATTGCCATTTTTAAAGAAAATTTTAACACTAAAGCACAATGTAACAACACTGTTCCTGAATGGAATGAAAAAATTATATCTGATTTACTGTCCTACTTTCATTTGTAAAAACATTCTGTTTTAGGTGTTTAATTTCTGTCTTCGGTAAACAGCTACAGGAAGAAAGCATTTTTTATGTATTAAAACTAAACAGGAAGTTAAAAAATACCACTTCAAATAGTCTTTCAATGTATATCTTATGACAATCCAAGTTGTTGCAATAGAGTGGTTAAGAGCAGTACTAACAGACCTGATGGATACAGTGTACTAGAGCACAGAGAGCCCCATGTTTGCTGTACTAAAAAGTTAATTCAGCCATTTTGCACTTCACATTTTCTCTTTTTTCCAGATTCCAGCCTTCTAACTCCCTAGCAGTTGGTACCTTTTTAATGCACAGTTTATGTCTCCATTGCCTATCCTAAACTAAGTTCTGGGCTGGGCCTGTCTCTTCATATTCAAAGATTTAAAATGTTCTTTAAGACATAAAAGGGACACGCTCATTCTCCTGGTCCCCTCCGCACCCCTAGGTCTCCCAGTGGCTCTTTGGACAACTTCCCTCCTGCCTCTGGTAGGGGACCATCGTTTGGCTTCTATCCTCTGTCTGTCCAGAGATCTTTCTTCTTAGTTATGTGGACCTTGTGTTCTGAGATTCTATTGGTGTCTCAGCCTGAGAATGAAGACCAGAACCCACCTAAGTCCCTTCAGAGAAATTAGGGGATTGCTTCTGCTGGTGGGGTGGGGGGAAATCATTTTGCATGTCAGCCTTCTGCCGGATTCAGAGTGGCTGTCTGGAACACTCCCTTGAAAAGAATTCTGAGCCCGCTGCCAGGGATTGGTTAGCAGAGTTGGCCAGGGCTTGTGAATGGGGTGTGGTGGCTTCTTGAAAGTAACCCGGGTTACTGGAAAGTGCATATGGCATTTGTAATCAAAGAGCCAACGATTGTGTTTCAGCTGAAAACCATATGCAGCTGAGAACACTGCAGGTTTCCTCTAAAGCTGAGAGTCCTCATCGTAGAATGGTGTAATAATAATCACACGTGGTAGGGAAGCAACACTGCTTTTGTAATATAAAACGGTATGTGTGGTAATGGTGGTTTCTTGATTTAGTTCCTCACCCATGAGGAAGACCTGCCAAAAGAATGGCACTGTGGGCTGCACAGATGAGTCAGAGGACCTGATTGAATCTGGGGGGAAACCTCTATAATTGATCTTAAATTTGCCTATTGAGATGGGCTCTAATAAAAAGTACAACTTCTATTTTACTCCTTAAACTTTTTCCTTCACAGTCTGCAACCTAGTGACTGTCCTTTGATTTAGAGCTTCAGCAACTCAAAACATGGGCTGCCATTATAATCCATTTAAAGAACCACCAACCAGGGCTCATTACTGTGTTTGTGTTCCTTGGAGTTTTTAACTGGGCAATTCTCAGTCACTTGGTCTGATATCCTAAGATTATTTGTGCTGTAATCTTTGTCTCTCAAGATTTCCAAAAGTCTGTTACTTTCTGGTGTTAATGTCACCTCCTGGTGAAGTCTCTAAACTACCAATCCCCTCTCCCCAAGCCACTAATATAACAATTCATTTCCACTCTGAATGGAACATTCAATTTGTTTGGTTATCTCTCCCACTGGATAATAGGCTACCTTTGAGGGGTTCGCCATATGTTGCTTAGCATTGTGCCTGGAAAGTATTTGTTGCTTAATAGGTAATTTTTGAATACTTGAATGAATAGGTTAATGAATATTATAGCATTTCCATAATTTACTTGGCTGTTAATGTATGTTTCTCCCTCTGGACTACTAATCCTTTGGACCATGTCTTAATCATTTTTGTATAACACTTTTTGTTAGCTTCAAGCAGAGTGTTGGGCACATAGTAAATTGACCTAATTTAGTCAATTTCTTAGGCAAATGGGATTTTTATGGTAAATCTAATTTTTCCCCCAGAATATATCCACAATTGTTTGAATTGAAATAGAAAGTGTCAAAAATTTATTTTAAAATCAGAACAGGTCCTTATTGAGGGTCTAATTTAAATAAGAGCACATTTGGATCAGAATTCTAAAAAAAAAACTTGTTGAAAGAAATTAAAAAAATTTTTTTAAACTTGGTGCTGTTAGGTTTAAAGAATTCACCCTCCCCAAACTTCCATCCAAACCTCCTATAGAACCCACCCTTCTCCCCTTCCTAGGGGTGTGTTAGGCACAGAACCTTTGCCAGACCCCTAGGGAGATACACGAATGAAATGCAAAAGGAGAACTTACTTTCCTTATCCCTCCTGGTTGTTTGAAAAGTATTTACTCCTCTCACAGAAACCCAAGGCTGTCCCCTTTTCTCTCCTGGATGCCTTTTTGGGCTCCACCGATCTGTACCCAGATGCTCAAAATAAACAACATTTGCTATACAGGAGGCTTCCTCTGTGTGTGTGTGTGTCTGTCTGTCTGTTTCTCCCTCCCTCCCCCCACTTCTCTCTCCCCCCCCTCCCCCCACTTTTCTCTCCCTCTCCTTCTCTCTCTCTCTCCTCTCTCTCTCTCTCTCTCTCTCTCTGTGTGTGTGTGTCTCTTGGCTCCGGACCTAACAGGTGCTAAAATAGAAAGGCATTAAAGAAATTTTAAGTTAAAAGTTCAAACTTTTCCTTTCATTAATTTGCCCATGAAGTGGAACCCAAATGAAAGTCACACCTGCCATTAATAACTTTTAGAAAAGCTGCCACCCTAGTCTGATTGTTCTTAATGATTATCCTAGACATTGTAACATACATCTTTGACTTTTTAAAATCTAACATTAATTGGTACTTTTGTTCTCTTCCTTGACAATGCTTAGTTCACTTCAATCAACACCTCTTTATGTATATGCTGCTGTTATGTATTTTGATTCTATTTATTTTTTTGTACTCATAAATCATTACTATATTTACCAGTATTCACAATTGCCAGTGTAATTATTTTTTTTCATTGTTAGTTTCTTTGTGCATCTTCAGCCTTCCATCTGGTATCATTTTCCTTTTGTCCAAAGAATGCCCTTTAGTGCTACCATGGCTGTTGAGCTTCTGGTGAATCCCCTCAGTTTTATGCAAAAGTATCTGAGTTCATTTTCATCTCTGAGGATTTTTTTTTTTTGCTTGATATAAAATTGTAGGTAGGCAGTCCTCCCTTCACCTCCTATATTTTGAATATGTAACACCATTGTTTTCTGGCTGCTTTTGTTTTTGTTAAAAGCAGCTGTCTGAATATTCTGTTATCTGACTCATTAATTTTCTTGCAACCCTGTCTAATGGGTTAAAGTCATCCCTAAGTTCTTGATTTTGATTTCTGTATTTTTTTTTTTTCCGAGACAGAGTCTCGACAAGTGCAGTTGGCTAAAATATAAGAGGGATTTAAAAAAAAAAAAAAAGAGAGAGAGAGAGACAGAGTCTCACTCTGTTGCCCAGGCTAGAGTGCCGTGGCATCAGCCTAGCTCACAGCAACCTCAAACTCCTGGGCTCAAGCAATCCTACTGCCTCAGCCTCCTGAGTAGCTGGGACTACAGGCATGCGCCACCATGCTTGGCTATTTTTTTCTATATATTTTTAGATGTCTAGATAATTTCTTTCAATTTTTTTAGTAGAGATGGGGTCTCGCTCTTGCGCAGGCTGGTCTCGAACTCCTGAGCTCAAATGATCCTCCCGCCTCCGCCTGGAGCCACCACACCCGGCCAGATTTCTGTATTTTTTCATTCTAGAATTTGCACCTTTTTTGTGATTCCAGTTCTGTGCCAAGATTCTCATTGTCTCTTTTTTTTCTTATCTCTTTGAAGATCAGGGACATAGTCACTTAAAGAACATACCCATCAACTTCAATACCTAGAGCACCTATGGTCTGTTGTGTGTTTCTGCTGGTTTTTGTTCTTGAAGTCCTGCCTTCTCTTGTTTGTTGCATTCTGGACATAGTATTTGAAAAATTGAAGAAATAATTTGAGGCCTAGGCTGTTAATCTTTCTCAACTAAGGATTTTAATAGCTTCTTACAGGGGTTGGGGATCCCCTTAATCCAGTTTCAGGATTCAGATGAAGCAAAGCTGGACTGTGTCCTTACAAAGGCTTGTCTCCTTCTGGTTTACCTTACTGCTGTGGTAAGGCCCCTCTGGGTCTCACTGGCAAAGGACTAGGGAATTATGCCCTGCACTGCCCCTCTGCACCCTGCTTTTGATGCTCTGGCCCAGGCCCAGCAAGGCTGCCAGGGCTGCTGCTCAAGCTCTTTGCTTTCATCTCTTCTCTTTGATTCCATCTCTTCTGGAATCAGCAAACGCTCCCAGGGGTGTATTTGCCTTCTGGATCTGGAAGCAGTAATTCTTCACTGCCTTGTTAGCGCTCTAATGCCTTCTCACAGACGTTGTTTATATTTTGTCTAGATTTTCCAGTTGTCCTCAGTGGGAAGATTGGTTTGTGTTACCTAGGTTGCCATTATCGGAAGTGGCAGATCCCTGAATTACTGCTTTACTCATGATGTTTTCCCTTGTGTTATACTTACTTCCAAGTTTTGATTTGAATGCCTGGACAGATTTGCTTATTATTGATCATCTTCTTACCATATTCGTTTTTTCTCTTTAGACAATCAAGTTTAATAATAATACAGTATTCTGGAATGTATTTTATATTGAACCATTTTTGAAGCTTTTAAATAATCTTTTCTGACTTTAAAAGTAATTATGCTTACTTGCTCTGGAAAATAATAAAAAGGTATAATGATAATTAAAGGTACAAGTCACCTGCAAACCTATGACCTGGTTTATAACTGTTATATGTTTTAGAGTTTTTTAGCCTGTGATTTATATACATGAACATATTACAGATATAGATAAGAAAATTAGAATCATAAATTTTTGTACAGTGTTTTTCATTTAACATTATACTGTGAACATTTTTTTGTCATTAACATCTTTTAAGAAATGATTTTAATGCTTTATAGGATTCCATTACTTGACTTTAATATGTAGCCATTCTACATTTAAATTTTTATTGTTACAGATAAATCTGCAATGATCATTTTTGGGTACAACTTTATGTGTAAATTTCTGGTTATTGTTTAATTACTATCACGGTTTGAATTTTCTAAAGGTTTTTTTAATTGAGGCTTTTATTTATTTTATTTTAATTTTTTTGCTTTTTAATTTCTTTTTATTTCCATCTCTTTTTGTTTTCTTTTTTCTTTTTATAGTATTTATTCTATTCATCTCATAAATAGAATTATTGAGGCTTTTAAAAAGTAGAGTTGACAATTACATTGTCAATTGTTTAGATTCAAGCTGCAAGTCTCTTCATTTGGGATCTGATATATGACTTAGATGAAAAGCACTTTGGATCCCTGGCGAATACACGAGGGCCTAACAATGCTCAAGTAATTGGACAGAAGTTGGATTTATTTACATGTGGAAGTAATCATTGTCAGGAACAAGGAAAAATATGTGATACCACAGAAACAGTTTGTAAATAGACCAGGAACAGTCTGTACACCACATAACAAAACAGACCAAAATACAAGAAAAGTGCAAGTGAGCATCAAGAACATAAAAAACTCCTCTGTTTTACATTTAGATTAGCTGTGGTCATTATGTAATCTCTATCTTCTTGGTTCTCATTTATGGTGATATTTCATTCGTGGTCAGAATTGATGATTGGGTGATTTCCATTTTCTCTTTTTCAGAAAGTTCTTCTCCAGTGTTCATGGGGCTTTGACCTATGTTTGACCTTTTCTGTCTAACCATGCTTACCATGTCTAGTCCCACCCTCATCCTTTGCACAGACACAGGTGCTGGGGGACCCTTGCTGTGTTCACATCAGCCATGGGTGCCAGATCCCCATCCAGCAATTGAAGTTTTACCTACTAACACAGTAGATACATGTTGGCACACAGACCTTCTGTTACAAAAATTTTACTCTGCGATTGTGAAAGAGCACAAGGGTGAATCATTTGTGATGTGTAATAAGCGTACCATCACATCTTTGTTTTATCTATGCCTCCTTTATCTGGACTGTCTCATAAAGAACCAGACCAGACCACCTGTCAGGGAACTTGGCCCCAGGACTACAGTCTGTGACTGAGCGCAGAGAGAAGGGCCACAGGGCTAGAGGTACAGGGTAGATGATGGTAGTTACTAGAGCAATTAGGAATTAGGGCACAGCCAGGCGTAGGAACCAGGACCCCTCCTGGAGTGAGAAAGACACACTGACAAGCAGCCAGAACTGTCAGACACCATGTGACGTGTTACAGATGCTGAGCAGGAGAGAGCAGACATGCACGTAAGACAGAAAGGCAGAGGGCACACGTGTGGATAAAAAGAGGAGGGTTAGAGGCCAGAGGACAAGCTAGGAATGATTATTTGGACATCCTACAGGTACTTTCAGCACAATGTATCTAAAATCAGTCTGTCATAGTCCTTCCAATGACCTTCCTTGTTTCTGATAATGACAAGATTCCAGGGTCTTGTTTGCTTCCCTTTCCTTTATCTTTGCACCTAGTCAGTTACTATGTCTCTAATAATTCTACCTTCACCTGGAAAGGTTCTTGGAGTTCAAATCTTGGCCCTCTCACATGTAGGACCTAAGATAAAGGTCTTGGGGTTCAAACCCTGGCCCTCCCACACATTGGACCTGAGATAAAGTCACTTCTCCAAATAACACATGGAAGATGACAGCCTCGCAGGGTTGTCATGAGAATCAGAGATGAAAGGGATAAAACCCTTATAACCTATCAGCCAAACTATTGCAAGATTATCCACTGTCAAAGGACAAAATTGCAACAATTTAAAGATCTTCATTGGCTTTATTTGCAATTCTAGAATCGGGCAACACTTCATTCCATAAAATGAGCTGAGCAGAGGAGGTTTTGTAGACAGAAAAGGGCTAAAGAGGCAGAAATGAAGAAAAGCGGATTGGTCATTTTGAAGTTATTTTCCTGGTAAGGCAGGAACCGGGAAACAGAACAGTAGAGAGATAACTGATTGGCTGACATCAGGTTACTCATGGCACCTCAGCATGAGTGATGACTCCACTTTGGTTTTTAGTCTGGTCTAGGTGCCCAGTGTGGGAGCTCAGTCCAGAACAGTAAACTCCTGTAGTTTCTATTTAACACCAGATCGAATTGAGCCTCCCCACCTCTCCCAGTTAGATCTTCTAACGACATAACCTCTGATCATATCATATCCCACCTCAAAAACCTTCACAGCGTCTTCATTAACTGTTGGAATAAAGCCCCAAATTCCTAGCCTGGTTTTGAGGCCTCTCCCCCGTCTGGCCCCATCCTGCATTTCTGGTTCCATCCCCTGACACTTCCCTTCATCCCTCGTGTTCCAGCCAGATTGAACTACTTGCTATCTTCAGGACCGGCCTCTGTCCCAGTGGCCTTGCTCATACTTGGAATTATCTTTCCTTGCCTCTGAGGCTCCAAATCCTCATTGTTCCAGTCCCTGTCCAAATGCTGCCACCTCTGTTGCAGGTCCCTGCCAACCCACCTCAGCCCCAGGCTTCAGTGGTATCTTTCTTTTCTGTACTTCCATACTTCTTTCGTGGAGCTCTTGTCATATGTGCTGCTTTATGCTTTGTGTTATTTGAGTATGCGCCATATTTAACTTCATGTTCTAAGTCCTGGGGAGTTAGTCCTTCCTGAGCGCTTAGCAAGCACCCGTATGTGTTGTAGGCAATTAGTAAATGTATTATGAGCAGACCAGGCAAGGGGATGATAACAAGCTGATTGAGAGTTGACTGGTCCCTTGGAACTGAGAGGGCAGGAAAGCAGCTACATAACAGTGGCTTAGAAGATCAGGACGAGTAATTTTCTGATGCCAGCCAAGAGCTTTTCTATGGTTCTTGTTAAGGTGCGAAGAAATAAGGGAACTAATTTGAGTGGATGTTATGTGCCAGTCGCTGGTCAGTCTGAATGTTTTACATGTGTTCACTCATTTAAACTCTGGTCAGATGACAGTCTTCCCTTCTGTAATATTGTCCATTGACTTCTTGTTTCGCTTATCCAAACTCTGCAAGTAGCCCTGCAGGGTCCCTAAATCTGGCTTGAGTCCCCACTGTACTACCTCCTCACCTTACCAACTCCTTACTCCATCCCTTCTTTTATAGCTTTGCCCATGAATCCCAGATTTGTCTTCTTCCTTTTTAACCTTAAAACCTACCCTTTATTGTGGTAGCAACAATGAATACATTGCTTTTGTGTGGTTCTTTATACTTTTTCAAAGCACATTTGATCTGATCTTATTTCATTCCATAATTTTTCAGAAATGAGAGTATAGAGGGAATGAAATGCCAATAAAATGTGACAATTTATCAAGTAACATCTTTGCCAAACATCGTAATGCCCGTTGTGGGACTAGCCCATACTTCCTTTAAGCCTTAGATATGTTCCGTAAAGTTTTCTTTGAACAGGGTTTTATTAATCACACTCTCTTTAAAATGCACTATGAAATTTCTTGGCTCTTTGGAAAGAAGCAAGAAACTGTTAGTTCTCATAACCACTGTGGGGAAGGTAACTTTCCACCATATGTCCTTTTTGTACCTTCACTTTTTTGTCTTTTTTTTTAAAGAGACAGGGTCTCACACTGTCACCCAGGCTGGAGTGCAATGATCATAGCTCACTGTAGCCTTGAAGTCCTGGGCTCCAGCGATCCTCCCGCCTCAGCCTCTCCAGTGAATACCTGGGACTACAGGCATGCGCCACCACACTGGCTAATTTTTAAGTTTTTTTGTGAAGATGAGATCTCTGTGTTGCACAGGCTGGTCTTGAGCTCCTGGCCTCAAATGATCCCGTCCTGCCTAGGCCTCCCAAAGTGCTGGGATTACAGGCATGAGCCACTGTGCTCAGCCCCTTAAAAAAAATTTTTTTTAATTACATGCTTGTATCTATTTAAATTAGTCTTATGTATATGTACTTTGGGGAATGCTATTCTTATAATTGTTTTCAAAAAGCAGTCATACTATATTGTACAATCTGGAAAATAGAGGAAGAATTCCAAATCCTACAACGATCCTAAAACAACCACTTGGGGATTGCCATTTAAAAATGAATTCTGGATTGAATGTCATGCTGTACTATTAAAAAAATGAATCCTAGAGTGGATGTTTTGTAAAGCAACCCGACATTCCATATGAACCTCTTCTGTAATAGATATTTCCAAATATGATTTTTATAGTAGCATATGCCTTTAGTTAATGTTGTTAGTGAAAAGGCTTTTGTATGTATAAAGGTTGTTCATCTTTTCTCTCTATTTTGAGAAGGATAAAACATTGAACTTCATGAGTTTCTGAATAAAACCTCAGTTCTGAATTTTGAAAAAAGGAGAAATAACAACACAGTCTCGGCCAGGCTCAGTGGTGCTCACGTGGTGTTCAGGAGGGCGAGGCAGGAGGATCACTTGAGCTCAGGAGTTCAAGGCCAGCCTGAGCAACATAGAGACCTCCCCTCTCAAAACAATAAAACAAACAGCAACCCAGTCTCAGCCTGTGGGTCACCTAAACTGTACAACACTTGCCCCTCCAGCCCCATCTGTATTGACACACATGCATATTAGTCAGCAAGGACAATTAGAACAAAGGAAATAGAAATGCAGAGGTAGAATGGTCAGGGCTTCACAGTTGGTTGGATGTGGGGAATAAGGGTGGGTAAGCCCATAACAATCAAGACTTCAAGAATGATCAGGACACTTTGAGAGGTTAAAATTCCTGGATTCAAATCCCACCACCACAGTTTGTTAGGTCTATATTCTTTGGTGGTGTTCTTAACCTCTGAGTCTCAGTTTTCTCATCTACAAAATGGGGATAATTTAGCACCTACTTCAATTAGGTTCTTGCAAGGGCTTAAGAGAGAGGATCCACATGAAGCACTTAGCACAGTGCCTGAATGTCTTCTGTTAATCATTTATGGTGATGCTATTTTTAAAGACAGAAAACAGAAAAGGAGGAGCAGAGGTGGTGGGAGATGTTAAGAAAGATGATTTCAGCTTAGAGGAGCTGAACTTTGAAGTAGCCAAGGGAAATGTCCTCAGCAGTATCCAGAAGGCAGAAATGTGGGCCTGGGCTAGAAGGGGAGTCACGTGGGCTGCTCTGCAGTGCAGGGGTGACGATTTTGGGGCTCTGTCACTAAGTAGCTTTGCATTCATTCTCTGAAACTAGTTCTTAGATGGTTTGATTGAACCTGTGAAAATGTTTGATCACCTGAAGAAACTTGGGCTGCTTACCTTTAGCTCATTAGAGTGTGCTTGGCTAACTGCAGAGTGTTTGTGCTTTTCTAACCACCAGCAGCCAGTGCTGCTGCCTATATTTGTACTGTCGTGCTCTGGGGTGTCCAGGCCAGAGGGAGGGAGGTGCAATCCTGCTGTCATCTGGGCTGCAGCTGAATGGGCTGGCAGTGTTCCTGCCTTGGGAATGTTGGCCTGCCCCCTTCATGGGCAGGTCTTGGTATTGAGTGTTTAGCCGCTGTGGAAGTCAAACTCCATGTGGTCAGTGTGATTTTCTGTTATAAGGGCTGTATCCTGGGGTTACTTAAAAAAATTTTTTTTTCTTACTGCAGGTCATCAATGCTGTGGTACTGCTGATTTTACTGAGCGCCCTGGCTGACCCGGATCAGTATCACTTTTCAAGTTCTGAACTGGGAGGTGACTTTGAGTTTATGGATGATGCCAGTAAGTCGTAGATATTTTGGTATTTTTTAGGGCAGGGAATCTGATTGTCAGTCCTTCCTATTAAATTACAGGTATTGATTCATGGGCCCATTTGGGCTGATACTTTCTATCATTACAAATCAACAAATATTTATGTGCTTCCTAGTTCTGCCTCTGTTCTAAGTGCAAGAGTCTAAGATCTCTCCTTTTTTCATCTTTTTTTTTTTTTTTTTTTTTTGAGACAGAGTCTCGCTTTGTTGCCCGGGCTAGAGTGAGTGCCGTGGCGTCAGCCTAGCTCACAGCAACCTCAAACTCCTGGGCTTAAGCGATCCTACCGCCTCAGCCTCCCGAGTAGCTGGGACTACGGGCATGCGCCACCATGCCCGGCTAATTTTTTCTATATGTATTTTAGTTGGCCAGATAATTTCTTTCTATTTTTAGTAGAGACGGGGTCTCGCTGTTGCTCAGGCTGGTCTCGAACTCCTGACCTTGAGCGATCCACCCGCCTCAGCCTCCCAGAGTGCTAGGATTACAGGCGTGAGCCACCGTGCCCGGCCTCCTTTTTTCATCTTATGTTAACTTACCCATCTTTAAAATAATTGCTTTATCATGGACTTTTTACCCTGGGCCTTTTGGCTTTTGTAGGAGGAAGAGGAGTAAATGACAGGGAAGATTAAAAGGATCATGAAAATCTCATTGTGTATTCTATTATGTTTCAGCATTTACCTTCTAGAAGGTGGTCATTTTCCATTCTAGAAATGATGTTGCTGATTATTTGGGGAATTTAGAGCCTTTTTTCAGTAAATGGAAACACGCACAGGGATGTGGGTGGATGTTGGATAAGCAGGGCGGAAGCTAGGCGCCCAGCTCCGAGATCACTGCAATCTGAACATTTTATATCAGAATCATGCCTTGTCCAAGCTAACGGAGAGGGATGCTGCTGTGTGTAATCTCAAATAGAAGATTAAGCAAATTTCTTTCTTTTTTTCTTTTCCTTTTTTTTGATACAGGGTCTTACTCTGTCACCTGGGCTCTAGGGTACAGTGGGTGTGATCATAGCTCCCTGCAACCTCAGACTCCTGGGCTCAGGAGATCCTCCTGCCCCAGCCTCCCAAAGTGCTGGGATTACAGGAGTGAGCCACTATGCCGGGTCTTTTTCTTAATGGCTGCCACTATGCCCGGTCTATTTCTTAATGGCTTTGTAGAAACCTACGCGAGTTTAAAAAAACAAGACAAAACCAGGCGCCATGGCTCATACCTGTAATCCTAGCACTCTGGGAGGCCAAGGTGGGAGGATCACTTGAGGTCAGGATTTTGAGACCAGCCTGAGCAAGAGTGAGACCCCATCTCTACTAAAAATAGAAAAAATTAGCCAGGTGTGATGGTATGCGCCTGTAATCCCAGCTATTCGGCCAGGAGGCTGAGGCAGGAGGATTGCTTGAGCCCAGGAGTTTGAGGTTGCTGTGAGCTAGGCTGATACCATGGCACCATAGCCCAGGTGACAGAGTGCGACTCTGTCTCCAAAAACAAAGGGGCTAGAGCAAACAAAGTTCATGGGGAGAGAGTAGCTCAAGATGCAGTTTTAGAGATAGACCAGGAGCATTCAAAAGATATAGTGAGGATTTTATATCAAGAGTGAGAAAAAGCTACTTAGTGGTTTTAAGTAAATGCACAAAGTGATGTGTGTTTTAAGATCCCTTTTGTTGCTGAATGGGGACTGGGTGTGTGGGCACAGAGGCCAGGAGACTGGTCTTGGGGATGTTTCTCTACAATCCAGGATGCACTGAGGATAGAGAAGAGGGTGGGATTTGGCAGAACTTGCTGGTTTTAGGCAGTGAGGGAAAGGGAGGAATTAAAGATGCTTCTACTTTCCAACTTTAGTAAATGATCTGGGTCTTTACTAAGTTGAGAAAGTCTGGGGTCAGGAGATAAGAACATAACATGGGGAGGAAACTAGACTTTGATTTCAGTGACTTAGCTCAGTGTAGTTGTTCGGAGTGTGGGCTCTGAAGCCAGAACAGCTCAGTTTGAACCCTGACCCTGCCATGTGTTAAATATGCTGACCTTTGTGTGCCTTAATTGCCCCTCTGAAAGATGGAATAATCCTAGTATCTACCTACCTCATAGGGTTGTTGTGAGGATTAAATGACTTAGTACATGAAAAGTGCTTAGAATGGGGCTTGGCCCATAATAAGTGCGCTCAGTATATTTCGATGTTTAATAGCTATTATATAGATGTGTTATGGTTGAAACATGTGAGCTATCGTAGAATGGAGATAGAGGTAGTCAGACCTCTATCTACATGTGAGTCTGTAGCCCAGAGAAGACATCTGGACTAGATATAAATTTGAAGACATCAGCCTAAAAATGACATTTATGTTAGGGAGAGAGTAAAGAGAAAAGGAAGGGGGCCCAAGACCCAGCCCTGAGCTCTGACTCTGTGAAGTCTGGAGGAGAGCAACTCGTAGTGAAGTAAACAGAAAACCAGGACATGCTTTATAGCCATCATCTTCAACCACTATTTCGTAAAATTTTAGTTATTTTTTTAGAGACAGGGTCTCATTGTGTCACCTAGACATGAGGTGCAGTGGCACAATCATAGCTCACTGCAGCCTCCAACTCTGAGCTCAAGCCATCCTCCTGCCTCAGTCTCCCAAGTAGCTGAGACTACAGGCATGTACTACCATGCCTGGCTAATTTTTCTTATTTTTTTTAGACTTGAGGGTCTCAATATGTTGCTGGTCTTGAACTCCCAGCCTCAAGCAATTCTCGTGCTCCCTCCCCCCCATTATACTCATTAGCCCGGCCCTTCCATCACTATTGTTTCTTAACATGGATTAAGAAATCAGGGCATTCATTATATTATCCTGTGATTTGTTACCTTGCCAGACAGAGATGTGACTTCTGCTGTAACATTTCGTATTCTCTCTGTTTTGAATAATCCTGTTACTCTTATGAAGTCCTCCAGAAAAGATAATGAGTTCCATTAATGTTAAATTAATATCTTTCTGCTTTTCTCCCTGAGTTTAAAGACTATATAAGCTGTACAATTCCAGTAGCAGGATTCCTTTTCTAAGGTAATTGAAATTAGAAAAAGAAGTTTTAAATGATCCCACTATGGTTCTGTCTGGACTGAATAATAACACTGCATGCCTTATTCTAATTGCCAGAGATTTTGCTGGGTAATGACTATCTGACGGGGTAGGCTTAATTTAGCTGCCTTCAAAGTCTTGCTGGTACTTAACATTTTAAAATAATAATTGTTTTGTAATGTTCTGGATATTAATTCCAGTACATTTGAGGTTTTTCCTCATATTTCATATATTTGAAGGGATTGAATGAATACTTTGTAATTATTTTAAAGACTTTATATCATTTAAATCAAGATGGATAAAAAGGTACAGAAGAGTGGATATATTCAATTGAGTGGGTCTTTTTTTTTTTTTTTTTTTTTTTTTTTTTGAGACAGAGTCTCACTTTGTTGCCCAGGCTAGAGTGAGTGCCGTGGCGTCAGCCCAGCTCACAGCAACCTCAGACTCCTGGGCTCAAGCGATCCTCCTGCCTCAGCCTCCCGAGTAGCTGGGACTACAGGCATGCGCCACTATGCCCAGCTAATTTTTCTATATATATATTTTTAGTTGTCCATATAATTTCTTTCTATTTTTAGTAGAGACGGGGGTCTCGCTCTTGCTCAGGCTGGTCTCAAACTCCTGACCTTGAGCGATCCACCCGCCTCGGCCTCCCAGAGTGCTAGGATTACAGGCGTGAGCCACCGCGCCCGGCGAGTGGGTCTTTTTTTTAAAACTTCTTTTACATTTCCAAATGTGTTGATCTCCTTTCTTTAATAAACTCATAGGTCAAAGGTCATTGTGTCAGACACACCTTCCCATATTTAACTCACATGTGGATAGAATTAATAGTCTTTGAGATGGGCACAATCAATTGCTTTAAATTGTGCTCGAAAATTATGAAAGTTGGCCAAGGGCGGTGGCTCATGCCTGGAATCCTAGCACCCCGGGAGGCTGGATCACTTAATGTCAGGAGTTTGAGACCAGCCTGAGCAAGAACGAGACCCTGTCTCTACTAAATATAGAAAATATTAGCCGGGCGTGGTGGATTGTATTCCCAGCTGCTCAGGAGGCTGAGGCAGGAGGATCGCTTGAGCCCAGGAGTTTGAGGTTGCTGTGAGCTAGGCTGATGCCAGTGAGACTGTCTCAAAAAGAAAGAAAATTGTGAAAGTTAATATACAGTTTTATGTTGATATCTTTTTGGAATGGTGGCAGCTGTCTGACAATTTTATCCAGACAGAGCAGAGATATATCTCACTTTTTTTTTTTTTTTAATTTCATCTTATTGTTATGGGGGATACAGAATTGCAGGTTACATACGTTGCCCATGTACCGCCTTTCCCCCCAAGTCAGAGCTCCAGGCGTGTCTGTTCCCCAGATAGTGCGCGTTGCACCCATCATGTAGGTATATATCCCTCCCTTCCCCCCCCTCCCGAGTCAGCACCTTCAAGCGTGACCATTCCCCAAACGGTGCACAATGCACTCATTGTGTAGGCATACACCCATCCCCTCCCCCACCCCATATCTCACTTTTTTATATGATCTTTTCCTAAAATGATCTCTGGTAGAAAGCCAAATTCCTATTTACATCAAAATAGAGCCTATAGGAGAAACTGCTGGGACAAACAAAATATAATTATGTCTCATTATTTTTAAATCTAGTGTTTTTAACATTTCTATTTTATAAAATACAAAAATACATGCTTATGATTTTTAAATGATTTTTTTATTATAAAAAATTGTACTAGGAAAGAATGAGGAGCTGTCATAGACTGGAGGAGACTAAGGAGACACAACTAAATGTCATGTGGGATCCTGGATTAGGTTCTGAAACAAAAGGAGGACATTGAGGGGAAACAGGTGAAATCCAAATAATGTCCATAGTTTAATTGATAGCTTACAATGTTAATTTCCTGATTTTCATGATTATACTAGAGTTCAGTAACTTATTAACAGGGGAAGCAGAGTGAAGAGTATATGTGAACTCTACTGTGTTTACAACTTTCCTATGTGTCTAAAATGACTTCAGAATAAAAACTTAAAGAAGAAATAGTTCATTTCACTAACCTAGAAGCTCAAAGGGTAGTGATTGAAAAGCATGTATGTGTGGCATATTGTCTTATGCACGTATAGCTTACTTAGAGTAGAAGTAAACTGCACAGAATTTTATTTGTGAAATTTTAATGCTTTGGCAAAGAATTTTAACAGCAAGTGTCAGTGTTATGCATAATACCACACAGCAGATCATCCAGTTTAACTTCTGATTAATTTTGCAGATGTCTTTCTAGAAGTAATAGTTATTTTTTTCACTGGATAGACACACTTAGCTTGAAGAAGAGAATGGCCAGAAAGTAGTCTAGATTCGATGGTTACCCATATAGATGGTCACCTGATTTAGGGTGAAGGCATTCCTACATTTATTGGAGAAAACATGGTCTTTTCAATGAACAGTTCTGGGTGAAATGAATAAGAGAAAGACAGATACCTCACAAAACAAGATGACCATATGTTCAATAAACATATGTGAATATTCTCTACGTTATTAGTTATAAGCAAAATGCAAATTAAAAGTACAGTAATGAATCACTACAGTACAGTAATTACAGTACAGTAGTGAATCACTACACCCCTTCAAAATGACCAACACCTTCAAAATGACAGTACTACCCTGGTATGAGTGTGGAAAGACTGGCATTCTCAAATTGCTGCTGGGAGTATAAATCATACAACCACTTTAGGCAAACGAACACTAAATATACACCTACCCCATGACCCAGTAGTTCCTCTCCTAGATATATACACTACAGAAATGGGCACTACGTAAGTCCATTGTATGCCACATGTAAAAATGGTCATAGTAGCTTTATTCATGATAGCCAGAAACTGGAAACAATCCTAGTTTCCACCAGTGGTGGATTGGGCAGAAAATGGAGCAATCAGAGGTAAAACAATACAGGCAAATTGAGTGATGGGAATTCATTATGTTTCTCTGTGTATGCTTATATACTTCTGTGTATGTTTGAACGTTTTGATAATAAAGACTAAGAAATAGAAAAAAACAAAAGGTTGGTCGGAGTGCAGTGGTGTTGACAACTAATTGATCACAACTGGTTACAGATTCCTTTTTTCCTTCTCCACTCCCACTGCTTCACTTGACCAGGAAAAAAAGAAAAGAAAAAGAAAAAAAAAAGAATGGTCAGCCCGAGGAGAGCTGGGGCTTTCCCTGTGGCTGTCAGCAGCAGAGTTGGGCTTACCCTGCTGTGGCATTCTGCTCCATCCGTGTACCCAAACAAACTTGGCAGTCTCCTCACAGCCTTGAGGAAATAGAACTTACAACAGCAGGGGACCAGCCTGGCCCTTTGTTTTCATCCATCTACCATTCTTTCATCTATTTATCTTTTAAATCACGTTGTTTAAAAGGTGGCACATTCTATATCTGGACTACATATTGCCCAATTTTTTAAAAGGATAATTCAGTGAATATTTGATGAATGATTATTTTCAAGGAGGTTTTTTTTTTTTTCTCTCAGAGATGTAGGTATATAAGAAGACCATTAGAGATGGTGAAGTCACTTGGATAATCCAGGCCAGCTGATAACTGTCCCTAGAGCTGAAGGATAGATAGGAGGCCCTATGTACTGGAGCTGGGAATGAGAGAGTCACCTAGAGTTGACCTCTTTGTGAGGAGCAGTGACCTTTGATATAGGGCCACAGCCAACCCAAGACAACCTCAGCAGGAGGCAGCCTCACTGTCTTCACTCCACCTGATCTCATTCCTGGGTGAACTCAAACTGTATATTGGTACCCCGTACACGTCTGCTCTGGGACAGGGAACAGAGCATTGAAACTGGCTGGTAGAGTCATTCAACTATTAATACTTATGTTGATGTTCCACTTAACCAAGTTATTTAACTTGGTGCACATTTCCCTGCTTTGCCTACAAAAATATTATGAAAAATTTGCTAAATTTCTTACTGATATCTGAAGATACGCTAGGCCTGCAGGATGCCATGAGTCGTTTGAGGTCCTAAATTTGCCAGTGGCTGAGCAGGAACTAGATCAGCCCAGGTGTCCAGTACCCCCCTTTTGTGCTCTTTGCCTCAGCTGCTGCTTCTCTGATGCATGTGGTTGTTGTTTACACTAAAAGTTTATTTTTATTTTTTAGACACAGGGTCTTGCTCTGTTGCCCCTGTTGGAGTGCAGTGGTTTAATCATAGCTCACTGTAGCCGTGACCTCCTGGGCTCAGGCCATCATCCTGCCTTTGCCCCCCAAAGTGCTTAGATTTATAGACGTGAGCCACCGGCCTATTGTTTACATTTTTTGAAATTAGGATTTGATTTACAGTTTAGCTTAGATTTAGTGTGTGGATCATTTCTTTCTCCCTCAAGATCTTCATATTGAAAAAATTTAAACCTTTTAGAAAATTTGCATGTACAATGAACATTTTTTTCATTAACAGTCGTTTGGAGTTCCTCATTTTTTATCGAATTATTTCTTATTAAATATTGAGTAGGTATAAAATAATATTTATAAAATGTACCAAATAATGGTACTACAAGCACTTGTATACTTGCCTGATGATTTAAAAAACTGAATTTTAGTCCAGGCGTGGTGGCTCACACCTGTAATCCTAGTACTTTGGGAGGCTGAGGCAGGAGGATCGCTTGAACCCAGAAGTTAGAGGTTGCAGTGAACTATTATGATGCCATTGAACTCTACCTGGGGAGACAGAGTCTCACTCTGTCTCAAAAAAAAAAAAATTGAATTTTATTAGCTGGGTGTGATAGTGCCTGCCTGTAGTCCCAATTACTCGTAGGCTGAGGCAGGGCAGGAAGATCACTTGAGGCCAGGGATTTGAGGTTGCAGTGAGCTATGATCACACCATTGCACTCTAGCCTGGGTGACAGAGTGAGACCTTACCTCAACAAAAACAAAAAAAATAAAAAAGAAATTGAATTTTACCTTAATTTTTAAAGAGCCTTATCTGTCCCTTTCTGATTGCATATTTCTTCTGCTCAGAGATAGCCACTCTTCTGAATTATCATTCCTTTGCTTTTTCTTTTCATTTACCACATACATTTGTATCTCTAGTTGATCTGTTTTTTAATTTTCATGAGCTTTAACTTAAATAATGGATTCATATAGTATGCATTCTTCTGAGACTTGCTTTTTTTCAGTTTTACTGTGTGTTAAAGAAAAAATTATTCAGACACTTGTTAAAGATGGTAAGGAAGACTTTATTCAAGAGGGACTGCCACAGTGGGGTCTCTGCAGTAGGGAAGAGATTGGACTCAACTCCCACCCCAACGGGGACTAGTGGAGATACCCCAGGAGCAGGGTGGGGGGTGGGGGATGGAAAATGAGGAAATACAAAGGCTGGGGAACTCTTCCTAGACCAACTCAACAAGATTCTTGCTGCAGGCAGGCTAGGGTGATAAGATAGCAAGAGTGAGGGGTAAGGAATTGAATCAGATACCAAGAGTGGAGATTTTTGTTAAACGGACACAGTAGGATTCTTGCTAAAACTAGATTATATGGGCCAATGTTGAAGCCGACAAAAAGATGACTGGGGGGGGGGGAGAACCTGGCTCAAGTTTGGTCAAAGGAAATTCTTTGCCACATGTCTGGATTTAACTGGGAAGGCCTAATCTGCTTCCAGCACCCAGCTGCAAGGGAATCTGGAAAATTTAGATTTTTAGTTTTCTAGCCTCTGCAGAATAGGGAGGTGGGAACAAATGTGCAGTGCCAATTTACTATATCCTCTGTAGATATGTCTCAGTATATGGTAAGGCTAACTCTTTTTCTGTTTTAGAAATTTTCTCACTATTGCTCATTTATTTTTCTTCCGTGTTTTAGCATTAACTTGTCCAGTGTGACTACATTAAATTAATTGATCTGTTTTGGAGGAAGTGACATCTTTACGTGTTTTTATGTATATGTGTGTATATATATACACACACACACACACACACACACACACCTTTTTTTAAAATTTTTTTTATTCCACGGAAAAGAGGTTTTTCTTTTTTCCAAAAATTGCACCAAGGTAAAGAAAGCAAAGCTCTAGTTGATGTGGGTGTGTTGTGTAGGCGTTTGCAGTACCGGCCTCACTAGGCAGTCATTGGACAGTAGCGCAACCCTAAGAAAAGGATATATGTTATGTTTTATCTAGTTACATGTGTTTTAATTTTTTAATATATTTTTTTACTTTTTAAATTTTTTAAAATATATATTATGGTTTGGCTGTCTTTTTTTTTTTTTTTTCCCTTTTTTTTTTTTTTTTTTTTTCTTTTTGGAGACAGAGTCTCACTCTTGCCTGGGCTAGAGTGCTGTGGCATCAGCCTGGCTCACAGGAACCTCACACTCCTGGTTTCAAGCAATCCTCCTGCCTCAGCCTCTTGAGTAGCTGGGACTATAGGCATGCGCCGCCATGCCCGGCTAATTTTTTTTATTTTTAGTAAAGATGGACTCCCTTGCTCAGGCTGGTCTCCTCCTACCTTGGCCTCCCAGAGTGCTAGGATTACAGGTGTGAACCACCACACCTGCTCAAGTTAACATGGTTTTTTTTTTTTTTTTTTTTTTTTTGAGGCAGAGTCTTACTCTGTTGCCCAGGCTAGAGTGCCATGGCGTCAGCCTAGCTCACAGCAACCTCAAACTCCTGGGCTCAAGCAATTCACCTGCCTCAGCCTCCCGAGTAGCTGGGACTACAGGCATGCACCACCATGCCCGGCTAATATTTTCTATATATTTTTTTAGTTGTCCAGCTAATTTCTTTCTATTTTTCAGTAAAGACGGGGGTCTCGCTCTTGCTCAGGCTGGTCTCGAACTCCTGAGCTCAAACAATCCTCCCGCCTCGGCCTTCCAGAATGCTAGGATTACAGGCGTGAGCCACCGTGCCCGGCCAACGTGGTTTTTAAACAGCTTTGTTGAGGGTATAATTTATATACCAAAAATTTATCCTTTTTAAATGTACAATTCAGTAATTACTAATAAATTTGCAGTGTCATGCAACTTAAAAAAAAAATGTCTGTTTACACCTTATGCCTCTGCAATTATCTAGATCTTTAATGTTTGTCAGTGTTGTCTCCAAATTTATCCATGTAGATCATGCATATTTTTATTAAATCTGTTTTCTTCTGTTGAGGTCCAGTCACACAACTTGGTTCCCCAGTGAACATAATCACAAAAATATAAATGCTGTCCACTGGTTTTTCCACTGTTACATAAGCACCTTTGTAATACTTATGTCAAATCTCTTAATAGAAGAGTATAGCTGGCAGAAGCTAGTTTCCTTAGAGAGTTGAGAGTTAAGAGATATTCTCTGATGAAATTGACATTTAAGAGTATATTAATTATTTTTAACTTTTTATAGCTTATTTTCAATCTTTAGGCCCTACAACATGGATGACCCTTGAAAACATGCCAAATGAAGGAAGCCTGACACAAAAGGCCATATACTGTATGATTCCATTTATATGAAATGTCCAGAAGAGGCAAATGCATAGAGATGGAAAGTAGATTAGTGGTTGCCAGGGGCTGGAGGACGCAGAGAATGGGGAATGATTGCTAATAGGTATCCAGGCTCTTTTTGGAAGGATTTAAATATTCCGAATTAGCGGTTGTGGTTTTACAACTTTGTGAATGTACTTTAAAAAGATACTGAATTGTACACCTTAAAAGGCTGAATCTTATACGGCATGGGAATATAGTAATAAAATTTATGAGGAGAAAAAAGACCCAGCCTAAATACCATGTCCTCCAATAAATTCTTCCTTTTGGTTAAATATAATATCATCCCCTCTGAACTCCCCCAGCCTTCATTTGTTAAGTTCCTACAGATACTAAGCTTTTGGAGAATTAAGACTATGTCCTGTTAATCTTTGTAGCATCACAGTGTTTATCCCAGGTTACACATCTATTGAGAACTTTTGAAATAAATTTTGGGTTTAAGAATGAAGTTATACATTATCAAGTTACCAAAAAAAAAAAAAACTGTATGAATTTTATACTTCAATAAAAAATTATAAGCAATCACCATGTGCATACAAAAAGGATATTAGACTCTCCCTTCTGTTTTAGGGGAATAAAATTAGTATCTTATTGCTTATTCTTTCCCAAGCTTTCAACCTCAGAATGTGGGACCTTGTGGTAGGGAATTGAATGGGTTTTCAGTTTGCCCCTTTTGGGTTTGAGGACTTTGTATTTTCCTCTGAGTAGCTAGCTACGTATACTGTTGTTGTGGACACAGCTGACAATAGTTCTCTAGACTTAATGGTCATAATAGACCCCAGATGCTGTTTGTTTTCATGTATTGCAGTGCCAGAAAGGTGGGCAAAAATTAGAGAAAATCTAGAAATAAGAATGATTTATGATTAGGCCAATAAGATGTGGGAAAATAAATTAGGTAGCTAGCTAGCTACAAGTTTTATGGGAAGGAAACAAATCCAAGAAATAAGGGAAAGTAGAATTAGAAATAGATTATTTAAATGAAGGCAGTTGAGGTAATTTATATGCCTATTCTGTTTCAATGACTAATTGACTAAGTATCAGGAAACATTTTCTAATGCCTTTTGTGGCCTGTGGTATGGCTTGTCCTAGGATCATTTTCAAATTAGAACTGCATTATTAAGGCAGGAATTTAATTTAGGAAACAATGTGATGTCAGTGTGTTTTGGCATTTGGTTGGGGGAGCTACCGTGCAAAGAATAAGTAAAGGATATTCCTATCTCTGGCCAGAACTAATAATACTTGGAAAACCCTGTGTTATTATCGGGACCATTTCCTCATTCGCCTTTGATATAATTACAAGGAATGAGTTTTAATTCCTCAGAATAACTGTATTTACCATGGTCTGCTGCACAGTGTTTCCAGCGTGCTCTAGATTGCTGGGAGATAGACTGTATACTAGCCCATTTTATCTGCTCTTTTGTTTTTAACTATTTCACATGCTTGAAATATTTTTGTCTGTGCATTGTGGAAACTTCCTCATCTCAAATTAACGTTTTTACGGTAAATAGTATCTCATTGTGGGTGGTGATAAGATACTCTTTGACGACTTTCCTTTTATTTGTACCTTTTAAATTTCTGAGTTCATTGTTAGTAAAGGATGTAAATTTAAAATTTTTTTATTATGATTGTGAATGTTAGTCCCAGTCCCGGAATGTTATTTGAAAGAGTGTGAAATTCGTACTCCTGCAGACAAAGATTTTCTCAAAGTTTAGGATAGAAAGATGTACAAAGTTTATTACCTTCTCCTGAGACAAAGGGCACCGCACCAGAAGGGAAGAGAGACGTGTGTTGGCCCCAAAGCCCAGCGATTTTGAGGCTCTATTAGGAAGGCAAAAGAAAATTTACCGCTATATCCCAATTAACAGGAGACAGCTGCGAAACTGTTGAGTTGCTCTTTTCGTGTTTCTTATGTAGCAGATTGATAACAGGAATTGGTTTCTCTTTCTTCCTAGCTATAGATTGATAACAAGAGGCATCTGGTGCCCTCTCTGCTTGAGGAGGTGGGGAAGCTCACTCCCCTGGCTGTCCTCTCAGGAACTCTTCTTCAGGGCTGTTTAAACAAACTCAGAAAAGCCTTTTGGTCTACAGGTAGTGAATCTTAAGGACAGTCAGATAGTCTACCCTTTCCTTCCCCTCTCCTGGAGACTTATCTCTGGAATGTGGATCGGCCAGCGAATGTTAATGAGGATTTATTCTTTCTTTGCTCAGCTTCTTTTAATTGCTAGGTAAACATATCTGTAGGACAGATATTCCTGTAACTAATCTTAGAGACAATTTATTTCTCTTCTAAGAGGGTGGCAAAGCTGCCCTTTAGGAATTTATTTTTCCTGTCAGCAAGCTCGTTCTTTCATTATTTATTTATTTTTTCAGAATAGGACGTATAATTAAGATTATTCTTTTTGTAGGTTATATTAATATTTTTATTTTTTGAATAAAGCCTTGAGTTTGTTTGCCTCTATCTATCTACGTCTTTTTTTTTTTTTTTGAGACAGAGTCTCACTCTGTTGCCCAGGCTAGAGTGAGTGCCGTGGCGTCAGCCTAGCTCACAGCAACCTCAAACTCCTGGGCTCAAGCAATCCTCCTGCCTCAGCCTCCCGAGTAGCTGGGACTACAGGCATGTGCCACCATGCCCGGCTAATTTTTTCTATATATATTTTTAGCTGTCCATATAATTTCTTTCTATTTTTAGTAGAGATGGGGTCTCGCTCTTGCTCAGGCTGGTCTCGAACTCCTGAGCTCAAACGATCCGCCCACCTCGGCCTCCCAGAGTGCTAGGATTACAGGCGTGAGCCACCACGCCCGGCCTATCTACGTCTTTTAAGATCTATGAGGTAGTCAAAGAATATCCTACAGTGGGCTGGCTTCTGTAAAATTAATTTTTTTCCTCATAAAATATACTTGTACAGAATTTAGAAAACCTCAGTGTATACAGAGAAGGAAATAATAACACTTCTGCCTGAGTTCAAGATTCAGAGATTGCTAGACTCTAATAGGCTTTACAGATAGTGCTTATTGACCTCTAACTCCTTTTATGATTTCCCCAGCACTTTGACCTCTACAATTGCGTGTGATCACTTCCTTCACAGCTAGGTAGCGTGCGGGCCAAGAGTACTGGCTCTGCGGTTAGACTTTCTGGTAGAATATCTCATCCATCGCTTCACTAGCTGGCATTCTTGGACAAGTTACTTTTTTTAGTCATCCTTTTGTTCTCTAAAAGGGAGATAATAATTGTGCCTATCTCATATGGTTATACGTGTTAAATGAAGTAACACAGTGCCTAGTTCACTGGGGGAAAAGACACTTAGAGATGGAGGAAAGAGAAAGCAGACAGTGAGCATTGCATTGTGGTCATACCTTTGTACAGGAAGTTCAAGCCTCATTGCTCCACATGCATAGGACAGCACTAGAAAGTATCTTTGTGTGTGCTTAGATGTATGTGTGTAAACAGACTTTTATCTTTGGGTTTAGGGAGTTAAGTCACTCAGTTTTTGGCCTCAGTTTTTGCTTGTAAAATGCATTCAAGTTTATTCCCCCCGTTGACCCCATGAGAGTACAGTGAGGCATGCAGGAAATTTCCTTGTGGGCACCTCTTCCCTTACAAGAGGGGAAACTTACAAATTGTAAAATGTATGTGTGTCCTGAATGAAGTCATGTTCCCCTTTTTCTTTTTCTTTCTTTTTTTCGTTTTGGAGATAGTGAGTCTCTCTGTCACCCTGGCTAGAGTACAGTGACATCATTATAGGTCACTACAACCTCAAACTCCTGGGCTCAAGCAATGCTCCTGCCTCAGCCTCCTGAGTAGCTGGAACTACTACAGGTGTGCACCACAATGCCTGGCTAATTTTTTTATTTTATGCAGAAACAGGATCTTCCTGTGTTGCCCAGGCTGGTCTCAAACTCCTGGGCTCCAGGGATCCTCCTCCCTCAGCCTCCCAAAGTGCTGGGATTATAGGCGTGAGCCACCATGGCTGGCCCAAAGTCCTGCTCTGTTAAGTAATGAGTAGTACTGATCATTCTCTGATGCTCTCATAACCTTCACTTTTCTTCCTTTTTGAGAATCAAGTTTTTACTTCTTTATTAAGAGCCATCAACATCTTTATGAGTTTCTTGGATGAAGTCTATAGACATATTTAAGGAACCTTAACTTTTTTAGGATGGCAAATGATCTTTGTTGATACATCTGCATTTCTGTCCTAGAGTATACTTTTACGGTGCTTTTGTTTGTAAACCTCTTGCTTAAGATGTTCGCCCATTTCTGATCCTTAGGATACAGAGAGGATGGTTCTAAAACGAGATACTTTCCTTTGGAGAAAGACGTATGGGAAGTGGCAGCCCAGGTTGGTTCATTGATTAGTATTTCAAGCTTAAATAGAGGCAACATAGTGTAGTAGAAAGAGGCAGAGCTTTAAAATCATAGAAATAGAATTAGTTATGGTTTAGCCTTTTGATGCAAATGCTATTTCAGAAAGGTACATGACCTCTGAGCCCTAGTTCTGTAATCTGTTCACTGGAACAGTAATATTTACCTTGGCTGGGCTCAGTGGCTCACGGCTGTAATCCTAGCACTTTGGGAGGCCATGGTGGGAGGATCACTTCAGGTCAGGAGTGAGCAAGAGCAAGACCCCGTCTCTACTAAAAATAGAAAAAAAAAAAAAAATTAGCCAGGCATGGTGGCTTACATCTGTACTCCCAGCTACTCAGGAGCTGAGGCAGGAGGATTGCTTGAGCCCAGGGGTTTTGAGGTTGCAGTGAACTATGGTGATCCCACCGCACTCTAGCCCAGGCAACAGAGCAAAACTCTGTCTCCCCCCGCAAAAAATCTAAGTGTTAGGAAGACTAAAACAGATATTTGTGAAAATGCCTTGAAAGCTGTCAAGCACTGTACAGATACTTTACTACACTAGTTTTATGCTTAGTGTAATGGTAACCCCCATGTTGCCTTTAGAAACCTAGTCATCCCATACTTCTAATCAGAGTCTCCTGAAGATATGGTAGCAGGACCTGAGTAAATGTTCACTTAGTAACTACTATGATGTAGGCATTGTTCTAGATCAGCATTGTTCAATAGAAATAAGATGTGAGCACATATATAATTTTAAAACATCTAGCAGCCACATTTAACAAGGAAAAAAGAAACAGGTGAGATTATTTTTAAATTATTTTATTTAGTGTATCTAAAATATCTTTTCAGCATGTAATCGTTATAAAAGTTATTGAGATATTTTATGTTCTTTTGTTTATACTAATCTTACAGCACATCTCAATTGGATCGAGTCGTTTCTAGTGCTCAGTGCCCACGTGAGGCGGTGGCTACTCTGCTGGGCATTTCTCACCTAGACATTGGGGTTGTTGTGGTGAACAAGATACAGAAAGCCTTTTCCATCAGGAAGGTGACTTTAGCAGAGGGAAGCAGATAGTGCACAAGTAACAAATAGAAATAAGGTAATAGCGATGTATGCTTTGAAGAAAATACTGCAGTAATGTGATAGTGACTGGGAGGCGGACCCCAGCTAGAATATTCAGGGAGGCTCTTTGAAGTTTTGACATTGGAGCTGAGACGTGAATGAATGATTAAGAAGGAGGAGCTGGTCCTGTGAAAATACGAGGGAATTTTCCTCTTGTCAGTGGGAACTGTAAACACAAGGCCTGAGATGGCATGATCTTCCTGTATTTAACGAACCAAATGATATGGCTGGATTATGGTGAGGAACGAGCGTGTGGGCCGAGTTGTGATTAGAGAGGTAGGCACAGGCTCTTGAGATTTTATTTTAAATGAGGTGGGAAGGTACAGGAAGGTTTTAATTAGAGCCATGAGGCACACATGAGTTAATAAAATATACATCAGACACCTATATGACCATGAAAGAAAACCTCACTCATTATTTCTATAATTCAGTGGACCAGAAGACCAAACTTTTAAAAATACCCGCAATCAATATCTCTTCCCCTATTTTGAAATAATCTCTTATCTATGGTCATTTATATTGTAGGGAGAACATCTTATATTAGCGATCACCACCTCCAATTCCAAAGAAAGTGTGATGGTTTACTTAGCATTAAGTTTTCACTTAAAATTGGTTTATAAATAAAATGCTTTTTATTTTATTTTTGAACACCCAAGTGTTCAAAGGCTGGGTGCAATGGCTTATGCCTATAACCCTAGCACTCTGGGAGACCAAGGTAGGAGGATTGCTTGATGTCAGGAATTTGAGACCAACCTGAGCAAAGGTGAGACCCCATCTCTACTAAAAATTCAAACAGTCGATCTACTACTGATTGTCTTTGTCTTTTTTTTTAAACCCTTTTACAGACATGTGCATTGCTATTGCAATTTCTCTTCTCATGATCCTGATATGTGCAATGGCTACATATGGAGCTTATAAGGTAAGCAGCTTGCAATAAGATGCTGGACCTTTTCCTCAGTTCCTTACATATATAATCTGTGCAGCTACCTATAATAAGTAAGAAGTAGTTATTTCCAGTTTTCTCCAAGAATCTTTGAAAGCTTAAATCTCTTATTAATATCACATGGCGCTAGGAAGACCATAATAAAACCAATATTATAGTACCAGAAATGTTCTTTTAGGCTTGTTTGTTGACTACTTATCTTTGGCATAGCAGTTGCCATCATGACCTGGTTTAACGAATTTCAATTTTTCCATTTCTTTTCAGATTAATAAAAGATTTCTTTGAACTGAACAAAATAATGTTTTACAATATTGAACACAGTCTATTTTCTATTATGTTTAGCAACGCGCTGCCTGGATCATCCCATTCTTCTGTTACCAGATCTTCGATTTTGCCCTGAACACCTTGGTTGCAGTCACTGTGCTTGTTTATCCAAACTCCATTCAGGAATATATACGGCAGCTGGTATGTGGCCCTCTCTCTCAATAACTGCTGCTGTCTATGCGGGAAACCTGCATTAAAAAACCTGATTTACAAGTATAGAGATAGACATACGCACAAATTAATTTGTGGATTTTTAGCTTGCATCTGAGTTACTGACCAGAGATTTTAAAAAATGTTATCCTAAATATAAGAGTTTTGGTTTCTTAGAATACTATTTGGGAAATCATAACCTCCCTGAGTCTGAGAGAGATTAAGTTGGTGGCAAGGTTGATGGTGGTGTGTGGTTTTCAATGTGCCTATCTAAATTATGATCTAATTACTGATAGTCTTACTTTCGTAAAATGCTATTTACTCAGTAATCAGCAAAGAGTAGCTTTTTGCCTTTGCTGTTGTACGGAGAAAGTGGCACCATGCTGTACCTTAGTTTCCAGACTTATTTGACCTTAGAACCCCTTTCTTCCCCAAGCATCATTTCGGGACTCATTTCCAGCTAAATGTCCTTTGTGACCAGGTGAACAAACATTGGTGCCTGGTATTAAGAAGCTTAGGGCAGTTTTGAGGTTGGAATACGTCTGTCTCTGCCTTCACATTCTTTGACCCTTGCCTTTTAAATTGTGAATGTGCCTTAGAATTTAATTTCTTTGAAATCTTAGAATGTTTTAAATAGAGAGGATGTTCACTGGAGGTTTTCTCTGAGCAGGGGGTATGCGGTAGGGTGTTTTCCTGGTTTGGGAGGGATGAAGCTGTGAGATTTGATGTGAGAGCGGGGCCTAGAAGAGAGAGTGGTAGTGGGGCACTGGAGGGAGAGAGAAATGGGACAGCAGATGTTGGTCATCTTGATTACAGTCCTGGCCAGATCATCTGGTACCCAGCAGACCTGGCAAAAAAAGCTCCTTAAAAGTATCTGTTGTGTCATTGTTGTGGTTATCATTCTTATTAGTAATACCTTCCTTTTTTTTTTTTTTTAAGAAAACAGATCCATGTTTCCATAGAATGTTACATCAAGAAAATTTTTCTGTATTTCCCACTTGGTAATTTTATGTATTACCTCTTCTGGGCCAGCTAAGTGTTTCTGCGTCAGGGGTTTATATATGATGAGCAGGTTGTAGAATTATCTCTGTTTTTAAGGACTTGTGTTTCTACTCCCTAATAATGATCTGATGCTGGGCTCCTCAGATCATACTGGAAGTGAGGAGGAAACATGATCTCAACAGAGCCTGTCATGTGAAGGAGCTGGGACAGGGCAGTGGTGATTAAGGAGACATGAAGACAGCCCTGTGACTGTTTGCATAGTATATTATGTGCTGCATCCCATACATTGCAGAGATGATAAGGAACAAAAAGCCTACTATGGAAGGCAAGCGTGCAGAGCACTTAGATGCTACCTAGACTTCGTTTTGTGCCCCACACAATGTGTAACTATGTACTCATTTGCTTTAGAGCCATTGGTTATGTAATAACATTAGTGATTTTAACAGTAATTTTAATGTCAGTTAAAAAAATCAGCATCTACTCTTATTTATAATCACAAACCAATAATATAAGAAGATAATAATATCTTCTGTGTGTTCTACTTCAAGATCAGTCTGGGTTGATCAAGCGAGGCCTGCAGGTTACCACGATGCCCAACAGACAGTGATGAATGGGAAGGCTCATGTTCCACTCATGGAGGCCCCTGTTGACAGATTGGATATATTGAGTCTGGGGAGAATGTTATCTGAGAAGGCTGGAAGACAACCCCCACTTAATTCTAATGTCGGTTCTGTTTATCTGTTTAAGTGGAGTCTTGTAAAACACATTAAAATAATTTGTGCATATCTTTTTATTGATCTCAACTGAACATACTGATCTTGACCGTGTTCACTTTCCAGGGGAAGAGTGTGAAGATCTTTGTGGAAAGGATCACATACGTATTTGTGCGTTAATCCCTTTTAAAAAATAGACATAGGAACAATATAATTTCTCGCTGGTCTTGGTAAACAATACCACATTATTTTATTCTTTCCCTTTAAGACCAGCACTACAGAAAAACCTTTCAGGCTCCAAGGGAAAAAATGGTCCAGAATTTGCAGAAAATCCAAATATCAGAGGTGTGCAAAATGTCCCTGGATACAGACCACTGACTTTTAACTTTTGTATAGTAAGAGGACAGAGTTATATTTTCAGGTCTCACTTCTGACTCTTCCTTGATTTTTCTTGTCAAGAGTTATTATGTGACTTGTGAACAGATCAGCCTCTCCCCCCACACCATTTGCAGCTTTTTCATCAGTGATGTTAAGCTAGAAATTTTGTATTAGTCCTAAATAATACCTTACCGCTTCAAGCAGTTGCTGTCTGATAAGCACATCTGAGTTGCCGCCTAAGGAATATAATCTTGAATGATTAATGAGATTTTCCTAATGAGGCCCTTTTCTTTTGCAGCCTCCTAATTTTCCCTACAAAGATGATATCATGTCTATGAATCCTACCTGTTTGATCCTTATTATTCTTCTGTTTATTACCATTATCTTGACTTTTAAGGTAAGCATGACGATTATACTTATGATCTAAATCTTAAGTGTTTTCCTGAATGCCAAAGATGTAAACAAACTTTAATCAGTTCCTTGTCTTATTTTGCATATCTGAACTGCTTTTTGATTTCTTAACATTACAGTTCCTTCTGTTTTCTATATTAGAGATAAACACTAATTATAATTTTACAGGCCAAGCTAGGGTTATTCCAAAATATATTTGGATGGGAATAAATTAATATAATAGCTGTATATTATGGGGTTGGGGAAGAGGGATAGGGAAAAATAGTTATGTGTTACATAGTATATATTATAATAGTGCAACATCCATTACAATGTGTATGTAATATACATTCTTTTGTATTTTGTGTTTAAAATATATTCTGAACATTGTTCTATATCAATCCATTATATGAATATCTTTTTTTTGCAAATTACACATGATTGGACATTGAAACGGTTTTCCACTTTTTCACTTATTAATAGTGCTGCAGTGAATATATTTAAATGCATTCTTGTATACTTACATTTATTTCCTCAAGATAAATTTCTTAAAGGGTATTCATGCATGGTTTCAAACCTTTTGATAGGTTGTCAAATTGATGCTCCCAAAAGTTAAACGACTTCCACTGCCATTAGCAGTGTCCCCTTAACCCTCATCAGTTAAATACTACCTATTCTTTTTCATCTTTGTCAATCTGTATATAATTTGTGCATGTGTGCTACAAACAGGTAGAAAATTCTCAAATGGCTTTTATACTTCGAACTTTTAAATCTCAGTACCTTTCATTGCCTTTATTTTGGAATAAAATTACCCCATTCTTTGATAATCAAGCCTCAATAAGCTTGAGAAAGCTGCATTTTGGGAGGAAAATCATCTAGATACTATGATGAAGGAGGAGTAGAAAGAAAATGATTCATTGAAAATCAGTGGGCCAGGCGCAATGGCTTAAGCCTGTAATCCTGGCACTCTTCATTGGCTGAGGCAGGAGAATCGCCTGAGCTCAGGAGTTTGAGACCAGCCTGAGCAGGACTGAGACCCTGTCTCTACCAAAATGAGAAAAATTTGCCCAGCATGGTGGTTTGTGCCTGTAGTCTCAGCTACTGGGGAGGTTGAGGCAGGAGGATCACTTGAGCCCAGGAGTTTGAGGTTGCAGTGAGCTATGATAATGCCTCTGCACTCTAGCTGTGATGACAGAAGGAGACTCTGTCTCCAAAAAAAAAAAAAAGAAAGAAAGAAAAAGAAAATCAATGGAATCTGAGCTGGGTGTGGCAGCACGTACCTGTAGTCCCAGCTACTGGGGAGGCTGAGACAGGAGGATGGATCTCTTGAGTCCAGGAGTTCCAGGCTTTAGTGCACTTGATGGCATCTGTGAATAGCTACACTAGCCTGGGCAACATAGCGAGACCTTGTCTTTAAAAACAAGGAAAGAAAAAATACATTGAATCTGAATTTTCCCCCATAAAACACCTCTCTGAATTGTTTGATATTGTATGTGTAGTTTAGTGGTTAAGGATTTGAGTGAATTTTATCCATGGATGTTGGGACCTACCACCAGGCTGCTCCCACTCCCAAGTTCCAACTTTCTGGCTGCTTGGTTGGTCCCATATGTTGTCCTCTAACCCCCAGGCCTGTGACATTAGTGCTACCTGTTGCCCAGGCTGCAGGTGGGGTTGGCAGTGCCCCCTGGTGAAAGGCCACAGACTCTCAAATGTCAGTCATTGCAGTTTGTCTTTCAAGGATAGACTCCTTTTGACACCTGCCTTTTTTGGGTCATTTTCCCATGCCTTAAAATACTGTGTGTGTGTGTGTGTGTGTGTGTGTGCGCGCGCGCGTGCGCGCACAGACAATATGTATGTATTTATTCCATATTTTATAATTTTTACCTCGAGAAAGGTTAGTCTGACCAAGCTAACTCTGCCTTTACCAGAAGGTCAGAAGCTGAAACCTCCAAGACCTCTTTTTTATAATGGCTTTTAAATTTTGTGGGCATTTTACCTATACTGGAAACGCCCACTTCAGATTTTGTCACAGGACCTATGGTTGGCCTCTATCACTACTACTACTAACAGTGTGGTTAGAGCCTTGGTTTCTTCATTTACTAAATAGCAATAATAATTAATAAAACATCCTACAGGATGACTATAAGATAAAAGGTGGAAAGGTATGTCCTTCATTCATTTATTCAGTAAATATTTATTAAAAATCTCTTTTGTGGCAGGCTCTGTTCTAGGTACTGGGGTTTGGTAGTGAATACGACATCCCTGATTTCCATGGTGCCTTTATAAATTGCAAAACACAGATTGATTATCATAATTGTCCCATAAAAGGCATCGTACAAATTGTTCACAGCACCGTCTCCAGCCTGTGAGAAATATATACTTGTTTATATTTCTTTATTTACCTCTCTCTCTCTCTCTCTCTCTCTCTCTCGCACTGACTAGACTGCATTTCCTTGGGAACAGTCTGTTACTTCTTTTCTATATCCCCCTTAGCACTAAGCTGATGCTTTGTGCCTAGAGACTCAGTAATTATTATTTTAAATTAACATGGGTATTTATGTTGCAGTTTTACCTATTGGTTTACTGGATTAATGGCTCTCAGCACCTAAATTCGCTCTTACTCTTCAATACATTTTGTCACTACACTGGTTTTCTGGGACCCCAAAACGGGACGTTTGTCAGCTTGGTTCTGTCCTAAGACAGAAAAGGGAGGAATGCTTACCACCTAGTTCTGCAGAGCTGGCAGGAGGAATTTTTTTTTAGACAGCAGGCAAAGGTTTTTCCCCATTTGGAGTGTGTAGTGAGTAAATAAACACTAGGTGCTGCCCATTTATGTGTCTCATGGCCTCTCAGGTATAGAATTGTCATTTTAAAGCCTCGTATCCAAAGGATTTTTTGCCTTTTTACTTTTTTTGGTTTACACAGTGCTTTATTTTTTTTTTAAAGACAGATCAAGGCAGCGTGCCAGTGGTGGCCTAAGGTAACTTTCAGTGGCATTCCTTCAGACGTTGTGCTGCCTCTCCTCTGATAGTCCATAAGCAACTTGAGTGCAGGGTTGGGTCTTACTCTTTGAATCCTCCAGAGACTAATGCACAAAAGCATTCAACAAATCTGAATTAAAAAAAAAAAAAAAAATTGACTTCCAGCCCCAACTGACAAAATTAATTCAGATTAAAATTATATATACATAAAACATAAGAATTGAAAACTTAAGTTTTGTGTAAATTAAAAAGTGCATATCATTAACATCAAATAATTCATTTTACCACATACCAGAGGGATAAAGAGGCTGACACTTAGAAATAAATTTTTTTTTTTTTTTTTTTTTTTTTTTTTTTTTTTTTGAGTCAGGGTCTCACTGTGTCTCCTAGGCTGGAGTGCAGTGGTGTGATCACAGCTCACTGCAGCCTTGAACTCCTGGGCTCAAGCAGTCCTTCCACCTCAAGTTCTTGAATTGTGATTAGTCTTCTTACATAGCACGTGACTAATATGCGTAAGCATCTCTTTTCCATTTTTACTGAAATTCTTACAGAAGTGTACATCTTGCCCTCACCCCCATGAGGAAGTGGTAGCATTGTTGACTAAACTGAACGTTCGAGTAAATTGACTATTGTGTACTTTGTTATTTAAAAAAAAAAAAAAAAAAGCTGGTTGGTCTGAGTGCAGTGGTGTTTACAACTAATTGATCAGAACCAGCTACAGATTCCTTTGTTCCCTCTCCATTCCCACTGCCTCACTTGACCAGAATAAAAAAACCCTTTCCATCTTTTTCTTTCTCATTGTCGATCCGTGGTTTCAAATTATTGACGTTTATGAAATATATTTTCATCTTAACATCATATAATAATTAAATACAAGAAATAATCACCATCAATTATGAATGCACGTTAAAGACTAGTTCTGAGTATACAACAGAATATTTTACCCCCTTTGTCCATAAATGTCTTCATTTTTATAAAACAAACTTACTGAGATATAATTCACGTCATAAAATTCGCCCATTTAAAAGGTACAAGCCAGTGGTTTTTAGTGTCTTCACAGAATTGTATGATCATTGCTCTGGTTGCACAATCTAATATTAGAACATTTTTGTCACTTGCCATTCACTCTCATCCCCTACTCCCGGCAGTCACTAATCTGTTTTCTGTGTCTATAGATTGTCTATTTTGGACGTTTCATATAAATACAGTCATATAATATGTGATCCTTTGTGACTGGCTTCTTTCACTTAGCATAATATTTATAAGGTTCATCCATGTTGTACCATGGAGCAGAGTTCCTTCCTTTTTATTGCTGAGTAAAAACTCCATTCTGTGAATAATATCACATTTTGTTTATCAGTTCATCAGTTGATGGACATTGGGTTGCTTCTTCTTTTTGTGTCTTATAAATAATGCTGCTGTGAACATTTTCATGCAAGATTTTGTATGGGTGTGTATTTTTATTTTCTTGGGTATATACCTAGAGTGGAATTGCTGAGTTATGTGGTAACCCTTGTTTAGCCCTTTGAGCAGCATTTTACATTCTTATCAGGAATGTATTTCTGGATTTCAGCAGTCCAGTGTCTGCATATGTTTAAACCTCTTCTAATCAAAGAATTTTAAAGCTAGAAAGGGACTTTGAAGTCATTTAGTTCTAATTCAATTACAAGTGATTGGAATGAAAGTGCAAAGAGTTCTTAGCTTAAACAGCTCCCATGAACTCATGTTTTATTTATAGCATGTCTTTATTATGGACATTAATTTTAAGTATCTTCATTGGATATTTCATTAAGAAAATGGAAATGTTTTAGTGAATTTTATTGACAGTGAAGTAAACTTATATGCTATGAGCCTTTTTAAAAAAATTGACTTGTGTAATAAAATCACAGATAATCACAGAATAAAACTTCCCAAAGAAATAGTTAAAATGTGGTGATAAATGGGTTAATAAATTTTATCTGTGCATTTGGGGGCAGTAAATGTAGTGGTGATTGTTCTTCCCACCTTTTCTTAGAAATTTCTCATTCTACTCTCAGCCCCTCCCCTTGCCTCCTCCCCACCTACCACCAGCACTGCCGCCCCCCCCATGTGATATAGGGTATGGCTCCAGTGCCACACTTTGCCAGAAAGTTACTGTACCCAACATTAGTAATTTTAAAGGCTTTTGTTTTAGTAGAGTTAATGTGTGCATTTATAGCTTATATAAATAAAAGTTTTATAAGATAGCTTTATCTGTGTGGTATTTTAAATTGCCTGCACTTTGAAAATTAAAAATCTAATAATCATAATCATTACTCACTTCTAGGGTTACTTGATTAGCTGTGTTTGGAACTGCTACCGCTACATCAATGGCAGGAACTCTTCTGATGTCCTGGTTTATGTGACCAGCAATGATGCTACGGTAGGTGTGATTATCACTTAAGGTGGAGATCTCCCCACGACTCTGCTAGGTGATGGCTTCTAAATGTTGTAGTGTTCACTCCATCTTTATTGTCATTGAAGCATACTCATGAGCTGCTTAGTCATCAAAGGATTCATAGTTAAATGAGACATATTTTGTTTTCCTTACAGCATGTTAAAATCTAGGTGGTGCTACTCTGGTTTATTCTTAAAAATATTACAGGTAGGTAATATATGTACCCTACCCACATTTATGTATCTTAAACCTGAATTATTAAACTATGGAATATGATTGTAGATGCTGATTCTGCATAGTATGACTGTACTATCTTATTTTACATGTGGAAGTAAACTAAGAAGTGTGATTTTATAGGTTGATAAGAATGGCAGAAGTTACTATATCTTTATAACTTGCCCCTTCCCTTGTGTATGAAAGCTTTAGTAAGAGAATTTAGATGATCTCTATTCTGCTACTAGTTGCTCATATGTAAAAATTATAAACCTATCAGATAAGATTTTTGGGAAACGTGTCTTCACTGGAAGAGTCCATGAAAACATTTGTTCTTTATGTAAATTGTCTTGAAACTGCCTGGCTTGAGGTAAGATAAAAGTGTAAGTCCTCTAGGTATTTTCCAGATTGAAATATTTTATTTATTATATTTCAAAATATTAAGGGGCCTCTAGGTATTAAACTTGCTGTGTCTCTACCATCTTTGTATTCAGCACGGTGCCCGATGAAATGCTTGGTGCCAGTAAGTGCTTGATGAATGGTTCGTGGCAAGGGTGGGGATGCATGACAGGAATGTGTGGGGAGAGGCAGGAGGAATGGGTCAAAATGGATAGGGTGGGACGGGATGGGATAGAATGGCCTGGATAGCTGACAGGACACGTAAATGGTAGGTCAGATCTAAACTAGAACAAGTTTTGTGCTTTGTTTTTAAAATTCTCGTGACTTGCTCACTCTGAGCTTACTGAAATAATTTAACTGTCCCTTACTTTACTTTCTTGGGTAGAAAATGGGAATAAACTATTTTCATGCTGTATGCTAACTTATATGGATGTAATTGAGTATTACTGAGAACTTTGTGGGGATATCTAAAGCATGTTACACATAAATATTAGTAGTTTTCTGAAGTGTTTGCCAAACATCCCTTGGGTCGAATCAAATGCTTGTGAACATGAGCAGTGGTTTAAGAATAGACTCTGCTGTGATCAGATACACAAAACTCGGCATACCCAGCTGCTGAGGAGGCCCTTTTTGGGGGCCTGCAGAATCCTATGCACTGATTACAGTAAACACATGTTTTACTCAACCCTTTAAAGAATTGTCTTGGGTCAGTAAGTCTCTTTAAAGAAATAGCTGTTCAAAATTACTGTAATTACTGGCTTAAGAATTTTTTTCCTTCTAAGTCATTCAGTATTTAGTTACCTATAAGTTTTTTTTTTTTCCAGTCTTTTTCCCCCCTGACTTTTCTTTAAAAAAAAAAAAAAAAAAAACAAAAAGAAAAACCTCAGTACAATTATTGTCTTGCTGAACTAATGAAAGATCTGTGAGCAGAGTTTGAGATTTTTGAGGAACCAATAAAATTAAATAAGATATATAAGATATATTAGAACCTTGTCCTAGATTTTCTGGTATACAGAGCTTATAAAATTATTATCTTTTAGAAGTATTTCAGACAAGATAATGCCCATGTTGCATGTGCTTGTTTTGATATACTTTTGGTTATTTTTTTCGGTAGAAGTTTTGTGGAAATTAGGGTGCCCAGAGACTTTAAGAACCGTTAAGTCCTTAAAATGCATTCTACTAGCTTTTTAGAAAAACCTTTTAGTTTTCCCCTTTAAAAGAGAGAAAATATTAAAAGATATGGAATAATAAGTTTTATGTAGGCTTACTTTTAAAATTATAAAAATTAGTTGTACTTTTTAACTGGACATTCCCTGCTCTTCTAACAATATGCCTCTTTTTTTCAGAAAGGCTTCCAACTGGGCAGTAGTGTGTAGTAGCTATTAATAGAATTTGGGGTCATGGCCTCTGGCCAACTGTGATTGTTGCGTGTTGACACAAGGTGCTAAGGAATTGTTTGATGGTGGTTATTGGTCATTATTCTCTGTCATTTTGTATTGTCTTGCCATTTTTAAGATGAGGAATCTGAGTTGCTTAAGTTATTTTCTTCAATTTCCCAGTAAAGCATTTTTTTCCTTCTGTTTTTAAAGAATTATGTTCCTGGAAAAAGGAGGATTTATCTTTTCTTATAACTGTTGTATTGGTGGTCCAGTCTGAAAGATTGGAATGATCACCACCTGAAGACTCTGCTTTCTGACAGTATTTTTAAAAATATTTTTTAAAAAGATAATGATATTATGGTTACTTTTGTTTTTAAGGGGGACTTATTAGACCTCTAAAAATAATAATTAACTTAATATCATGAAATAGTAAGTGCTCAGGTTTCCATTTGTCTCCTAAATGTCCTAGTTTTCTAGCAGTTTATTTGAAACACAGGGTCTTGGGTCAATATGTAGTTTAAGTCTCTAATTTTTTGTTGAAGAAATTAGTTTGTCCCTCACTCTAGATTTTTCTGATTACATACCTCTAATGTAGTCCTCTGTATTTCCTGGAAATTATTAGTTGGATCTGGAGGCTTTCCATATTCAGGATTTTTTGTTTTTGTTATTTTTTTTGCAGGACTATTTCATAGGTGATAATTTGTTCTTCCACCAAGAAGCAGAAAATGTCTGGTTGACCATCTTTTTGGAATACCAGCAACCATTGATCTTAATGGCTAGATTCATTTATTCATTAGGATTATGATATAACATTCTATCATTCCTATTTCATTTATTAGCTAGAACGTTTCTATAAAGAAATATATTCCCTCTTGTACTATTTGTCTACCCATTGGTATGACATGGAAAAATATCCTTGCTTTTGTTCTCTTTATTTATCATTTATTTATTTATTTATGAGACAGAGTCTCACTTTGTTGCCTGGGGTAGAGTGCCGTGGCGTCAGCCTAGCTCACAGCAACCTCAAACTCCTGGGCTCAAGTGATCCTCCTGTCTCAGCCTCCCGAATAAACGTGCGCCACCATGCCCAGCTAATTTTTCTACATATATTTTTAGATGTCCATATAATTTCTTTCTATTTTTAATAGAGACAGGGTCTCGCTCTTGCTCAGGCTGGTCTCAAACTCCTGACCTCGAGCGATCTTCCCGCCTTGGCCTCCCAGAGTGCTAGGATTACAGGAGTGAGCCACCACAAGTTTTTTATTTTTTATGTATCAGTTTTCAAAATGAATTGATCTATCCATCATTCTCTATTTATGACCAATAAGGTTTTTTTTTTTCTGAGACAGAGTCTCATTCTGTTGCCCAGGCTAGAGTGCCGTGGCGTCAGCCTAGCTCACAGCAACCTCAAACTCCTGGGCTACAGTGATCCTCCTGCATAAGCCTCCCAAGTAGTTGAGACTACAGGTGTGCACCAGTATGCCTGGTTGATTTTTTTTTTTTCCTGTTTTTGGTAAAGACAGGTTCTTGCTCTTGCTCAGGCTGGTCTCAGAACTCCTGGCCTCCCCGAGTGCTAGGATTACAGGCATGAGCCACCATGCCAGGCTGGTTTTGTTTTGTTTTGTTTAAAGATTGTTTTGACTGAGAACTAAAGGAGTTAAAGTTAGCATTCTAACTTAAGAAAACCAAATTAACTGAAGCCTACCTCTGAGACCCTAAATGGGGGTTGGAATGATCTAGTTCTGTCATTTTCCCTGGTCTTCATGCTACATTAAGAACCTAATGTAGGCTGGGAGCGGTGTCTCATGCCTGTAATCCTAGCCCTCTGGGAGGCCAAGGTGGGAGGATCGCTTGAGGTCAGGAGTTCGAGACCAGCCTGAGCAAGAGCAAGACCCCGTCTCCACTAAAAACAGAAAGAAATTAGCCGGATAATTAAAAATATATATAGAAAAAATTAGCCAGGCATGGTGGCACATGCCTGTAGTCCCAGCTACTCAGGAAGGTGAGGCAGAAGGATTGCTTGAGCCCAGGAGTTTGAGGTTGCTGTGAGCTAGGCTGATGCCATGGCACTCTAGCCAGGGTGACAGAGAGAGACTCTGTCTCAAAAAAAAAAAAAAAAAAACAAAAAACCAAACCTCATCTCGTGTAGATGTATGTTTCTCTTTTGTTCATATTTTTATTGGGAATCCACATTTACGTAACATGTTGTGCCTAGCTTGCACTTTCTATCAAACATTAGGCCAGATGGCTTTTCTCCCAGGCTGAATAGTTCTGGTTGACCTCCGTGGTGAGATATTGGGGCTCTTATTGGTAAAAAATAAATGTGCTTTTTTCCCCTTCTCTGAGACAGCACCCATACTATTTGTCCAGATAAATACTTTCCCAAATTATGCTCAGAGAGAGGATAGAAGAGACTTACTAGATATTGGAGATCATTCCCTGGCTTAATTTCTCTTCCAGTTTCCCAACTAAACCAAACCAAAACCTTTGAAAGAAATGCCTGGGACAGAGGGTCACAAACTCTTCTCTGTTTACAATGCTGAAGGGTCTTAGTGATTTTTTTTTTTTTTTTGGTAGCACCCTTAGGCCATGAAGATAAATACACAACTGTTCATTTTATTAAGTAGTCATGTGCAAATGACTTAGTAGTGGCTGGTGTATTATCTAACATGAAGTGTTTTCCTTGAAGCTTTAAAATATCCTGAGCTGCCCCTGGAGTCACTGCAGTTCCCTAGGGCCTCAGCACACTGGTGGGTGCCTTAGGGAGATGCGCCCTTCATTTTAGGACAGGGTTGTACAAATCACATAGTCGATGCATACTATGTAATGTCACCTTCTCTCCCTACTGCCATCAAAATTTGGCCATAAGAGGAAAAATGTTAAAATACTAACCAATACTAACCATGTATATTACGGAAATAGATTTCTTTCAAATTAAACTTTATACAAATTGAGCTTTTAAAAACTTTTAATATGTGCAGCCTTGTTTTGCTAATATTAATAAAGACTTGAGTCATGCATTCTGGGGGTTTTTTGTTTGTTTGTTTGTTTGTTTGTTTTTTTAAATAGAGTCTTTCTCTGTCACGGCTAGAGTACCGTGGTGTCAGCCTAGCTCACAGCAACCTTGAACTCCTGGGCTCACCAATCCTCCTGCCTCAGCCTCCCGAGTAGCTGGGAATAAGACTCACACCATCACGCCCAGCCAGTTTTTCTATTTAATAATAGAAACAGGATCTCACTCTCGCTCAGGCTGGTCTTAAAGTCCTGGCCTGAAGTGATCCTCCCGCCTTGGCCTCCCAGAGTGCTAGGATTACAGAGTGCCACCTGTAATGGCACCTTGCCTGGCCTCATGCATTCTGTTAAATCTAGATGTAGGGAACCTGATTCCTTTGGAATTGAGGCACTTTAAAAGCAGATGGATATTTAACCAAAATGGTGTCTGAAATTCTGATTCCAGATAAAAGAATCATAGTCATGGGTAACGTAGAAAAATTCCTAACTATTTATGGATAAACAGGAAAATTTTAAAGTTCCTAGAGTCTATTATGCCTCGTAGGTCTTAATCTAGACCAACATTCTATGCAAAAAATATTTTGCTATGTGGGGCCTTCTTTTGAAAACCACAGTTAAGAAAAAGGTCAGTGACCCATGTGAAGGCCACATCATCTTCCCAGCAGCCATTTCCCAATAGGTTCTCTTTGACATACTAGAGATTAATTAAGGCTGAGCATAGGCTCTCAAAAAGCCACAAAACAAGTTATTTGTTGACCAGTAGAGGGTGGGGGTGGGGTGCAATTTAGTAGTGGTCAAATTGACTTTCAAAAATGGTGTATAAAGTATTCTACTGGTTTTTTTTCCACCACTACTTAAAAAAATCTGGTGGTTCATTATTTCTTAGTCTAGGTTGGATGTGGTTAGAATAGAAACAAACTCTTGTCCGGGTAACATGACTTCTGTTTATATTTCCCCAATATAGAGAGACAAAGGGAAGGGAATGAGCTAAATTGATAGCAGGAGATTGATTTAGACTTCAAAAGTTACTTCATACCCGAGTACCCACTGTTACCAAGGTGAACACACGATTTTCATCTTGGCAGATTCCTCAAAAAGGCATAACTAACTTTCTGAAACGGTTTGAGAAAGGCTTTTCCTAAAAGGTAGTCACTAATCTGGCTCTTCTTTTAAGATCTCTTTCAGTCCTATACACACTAGATTCCTGTACATTAAAAACACCTCACAGATGAAACAGCTTTCCCCTCCTGTCACATGCCTAAATGAACCAGAGGGTCCTCGCACAGTGAGGGGAGGAGAAGATTCCCCAAGAATTGGACTAGAAGAGTTCCATTTCTAGGGGGTTTGAAACTCTAGACTATGAACATTGGCTTTGAAGCTTCTATTAAGTTCTGTAATGTAAAAGGGAGATCTTGTTGTATGTCAATTTTACATATCATTTTTCATTTACAATTTACTATTATGTACTCTGATACCCTTCAGCCTTTTTTTTTCTTTTAATTTTAAAAGACTAAGACAAATGTAAGAAGCTGATGTAGACTTGGTAAAGTCCCAAATAAGCTGAGGGCAGCTAGAAGACTTTCTGAGGGGCAGTGAGGAGCAGTGTCAGCAAAGGTCTGGCCCAGGGCAGGGGTGAAGGGGGTGACTGGAGAGAGCTGTACGAGGTGGAAGTGATAGTTGGTCTCTGAGAGGAGATGGGGTGACATGATTCTCCAGGATCTCTCTTGTGTTAGATTGCAACTCACAACACAAAATCGACCTTACTTGCAGGATAGGGTGACACCTTGAACGTCATCTGGCCCAGCCACCTTTTGATGCCCTCATCTCCTCGACATCTGTACCCCTGCCAAGGACTGAGTGACTGCAGTGACGGTCCACTCTCCTCCGCATTGGTTGTACCTCCTGCTCTGTAGTGTGTGCGTTGTGGGTTTCTCCCCAAATGCTTGTGTAGTGGTTGCCTCCCTCCAGGCTCTGTGCCGAGTGTGTTACGTAGATTGACTCACTAAGTCTCCTCTTAATCCCTGTGTTACAAAGTAGGCAATTGAGGCACCAGGTGGGTGACTTTGAGATCACAGCTGTAGTGTGGCAGGAGGGGGATTACAACCTCAGCAGCCTGAGCCCTCTTCTCCAATCTCTTCTGAGCCCTCACCTCCTCCAGGACTGTGGTACGATTGGACTGCAGCTGGGGCCATGTGTTCTCATCACCAGTGCTTGGCTGTATGTGACCAGGATAAGGAGTGACGCAGGTGGACACGTGTCCATTTAGGCAGCTCTTCTCGAGTACAGTCACAAAGTTTAAAAGCAGTGAGACTTTTGGTTTTGTTTGTTTGTTAGTTTGTGCTTAAAATCACCATGGAAAGGAGGCATGGATGACATAGGAAAGAGGTGGAAGAAAAGGAAAGGTTAAAAGTAAACCTTGTAACCGCCCCAGACAGCCTCCTTATCTAAAATTGTGCTGAATAGTCCTGCTTCCTACATCCCAGCCCCTGCATTTTTCCTGATATTGTCATACATGCACACGGCCTCAGATGTACTTGTCTGTTGGTTCTAACATTTAAAAGCATCTTGGGTGAGATTGGACTAGATGTCCCTGAGATTTCCCCTGAAAGCTTTATCTTGATGTTCATGTAGATTCTGAGGTTTAGGCTGATAAAGTGTGATATTAACTCTGCTCGTATTTCTTTCCTTCTGCATAATATTCTTCAGTCAATAAAATGCAGCGTTTTTTAATGTCCTTCTGTTTTCTTGGTACTTAAATATCTAATATTTGTCCAAATATTATAAATATTTAAACATGCAAACCACTTTAACTTTCAGTTTGTGCTGGTCCGTTATTCTTGTATTTTGTTCCTAAATATTTTCTGCTGGAAATTATCTCTGACCCATATAACTTTGAACCATTTTACCTTTAATATACACACAGAACTGCTTGTTTAATAACATGTCAGTCTGTATTGATTTTACTATCGGGACAAATGAGGCATTTAATTTTATTTTTTTACATTCTAGGAACGGTTTCTGGGAATGTGTCTTAAGGAAATAATAAAAAATGTATAAGATGCTCAGGCAGCATTGTTTTTAACAGCAAAAGTATCTGGTCTAATCGTCTAATAATTGGAGAGTGGTTTGGGCATACCCTCTTAATAAAATGCCTTTATTTCCATAAATGTTATTGTGAGTAGTGTAACAGCAGAAGAAAGGCTTGTGGTATTTTAAAAGGCAGAATGAAATATTTGTGGTGACAGCTATGAAGAAAGAAAGCTTGTAGACAAAGATTAGATTGTAATAGAAAATTAAACAGTTGATTTGTTGAGCAGTAGAAAGAGGAGATGTTTCTCCCTTTCCATCAATGCAATGGGTGGGTAGGCAGGGGCGGGTATGGGAAAGAGGAAGTGGATAAAACAGGTATGGGAAAGGGGAAGTGGGTGAAATGGCAGTCTGAGGTATGAGGTTCTGAGCTGTCCTTGCAGCTCTTCTTTTCTAGCTTAAGTCCCGTGGCCCCAGCTGAGTGGGGATTGGAGCCCCTTGCCATGGTGTGTCGTCATGAAGGAGATGTGTACAGTAGGTGGCGTAGCAGGTTCAGGCTTGGGGGACACGTTACCATGGTGGTAGCTCACTGTTAGGTCCTGCTATTTTCTCAGTACTTAAATATCTAATATTTGTCTAAGTATTATAAATATTGAACACACAGAACCATTTTAATTTTCAATTTGTGCTGCTATATATTATTTTGGTATTTTCTTCCTAAATATTTCACCAGTGAGAATTTTTAGACCCAATTTGAAAGATTTGAGGTATGAATTCTATATTATGAATATAATCTATCAAAGAATTTGGATAGCTTCTCTGCTGAGAATTAAGGGAAGTAATGGGTTCTTTCCGTAATGTCAGGTGAGGATAACTTACAGCTGTTTTTCAGTGAATTGAGTATAAGATCAACTTCTATCTTATTTGCCTTTGGGCAGTGATTCCTTACTATAGGTGGGGGGGGAAAGCGTCTCATTAGAATTCCCCCAAATTTCTGCCCTCTTCCGCTGAATATTGGAGTCATTGAATATGGAGTGCGATCAGTTATAAATAGCACTGTTATCTTGTTGTAAGGTGCTATCAATTATAAGGCACAGCCTAAATCCAGAGATGTTAAAATGTACAAAAATGTGTACCTTGGGGGGGAATATCTCTATTATATAAAATATGTATATATATGTATGTGTGTGTGTATATATATATATAGATATAGATAGCACGTGTGTGTGTTTACTTACACTACATATTATAGGTAGGGGCATTCAAAAAGTTTGAGAACAATTATTTTAGATGTCTTAAAGATAAGCCCAGACTTTATATTTTTGATGATTCTATCCCAGATTCCCAAATGGTTATTTCAGTTAATCATGGAGATTCATGATTCGGCTACCTCCCCTTTCCTGTTTGGCCTGAGTAAAGGAAGCTCACATCTAAATAGGCAAAATGTGTTATGACCAATTTAAGACAAACATTTAATGTAAACATTGCCTGTTTTAAACAAGATGTATTATAGGCAATTAGGGATGTAGCCAACGGTGAAAAAGAGAAACAAATATTTTGGCTACTTGGGATTAATTTAAATGGACCTTTGGAAGATTTAAGTGCCTCTAAATAATGAGATTGTTTTGGGGGTTGTGTACTTTCTCATTTTACATTGTCATGTTTTCCAAGGTCAGAATTCAGGGTAGTACTTAGTTTAGGCAAAGTCAGACCTTTTCTGTGAAGGGCCAGTTAGTAAGTATGTCAGGGTTTATGGATCATAATGATCTTTGTCATAACCACTCAGTTCTGCTATTGGAGCTCAAAAACAGCTGTAGAGGTATGTAAATGAATGAGTGTGGCCACGTCCTGATAAAACGGTATTTATGGATGCTGAAATTTGAATTTCATGTACCTTTCACATGTCTCAAAACATTTTTCTTTTGTTTTTTTCCAATCATTAAATAATATAAAGAATCGTTTTAAGCTCTCAGGCCATACGAAAAATGGTGGTAGGTCCCTATTTGGCCTATGTATAATAATTACTGACTCCAGCCTTAGTGGAAATTTAGGCAGAGTTTTCTAGGCAATTGTAGGACAACTATTTGAACTGTTCCAGAGAATTTAGCAGCCCTAGCTTTTGGCCTGGATGGAGCTGAAATTTTTTTTTTTTTTAATTTCAGCATATTACCGGGATACAAATGTCTAGGTTATATGTATTGCCTTTGCCCCACCCAAGTCAGAGGGTAGATCTGAATTGAGCTTTCCCCTCCTGTAAGGGGGTTAGCAAACAGTGACACCTAGTCTTTGGGCTTTTAATAAGGATTATCTTTTTCAAGTGAAAGTTTTAATGCTCTCATATATATTATTCTGCCTTACAGATTTATCAAACTTACATTTAATATATGATAGTGGAAAATCAATAGAGGTGTCGTTTGCTTACAAAACAGTTGCTAGAGTCTTGAAAAACAGTATCTGAAGCTTTTATATACAGTATTACCCACTGGTTTTCATACAATGATCCATTCTATAAATTACCATTTTAGTTTACTACCAGAAGAAAACTTTTGTCTTTCTCCCCACAATTCCCTTTTTTTCTATGTATATATAGAAATAAAAACCTCACAATGCAATAAATTTCCATTTTGCCTTATTTATGGGTCATTTTTAACACTCAGTTGTCTTATTTTGTACAGTGTTCTGATACTGGAACCCATTTCACAGCCCAGGAAGTGCAGCAGTGGGCTCATCCCCACAGACTTCACTGATTTTAACCGTGTTCTCACTACCCAGAGGTGCCGGAACCTAGTTGCCCTTGGGGTTTGGGGTGTTTCTAGTTTCCGTTTCAATGTGGAGGTTGGGTTACACAGGACTGGAGGACTTCTGTGAAAACGTGTCACCTCTGAGGTAATAGTGTCCAACAGCACTCAACTCCCCGCTAGCTTTATTTAGTGTCTGTTCAGTCCAGTTCCTACCTCTGTTCCTCGTGTTGAAAGCCACCTATTTGGTGAGTTTGGCTTGATTTCCAGGCCTCCGCAGAGGCTCATAGGCAAACCCACGACTTGCCTGCCAACTGGGAAGGCCAAAAGAATGGGGTAGCTCTTTTTTTTTTTTTTTGACAGAGTCTCACTTTGTTGCCCAGGCTAGAGTGAGTGCCGTGGCGTCTGCCTAGCTCACAGCAACCTCAAACTCCTGGGCTCAAGCGATCCTCCTGCCTCAGCCTCCCGAGTAGCTGAGACTACAGGCATGCGCCACTATGCCTGGCTAATTTTTCTATATATATATATTTTTAGTTGTCCATATAATTTCTTTCTATTTTTAGTAGAGACGGGGTCTCACTCTTGCTCAGGCTGGTCTCGAACTCCTGACCTTGAGCGATCCACCCGCCTCGGCCTCCCAGAGTGCTAGGATTACAGGCGTGAGCCACCGCCCCCGGCCTGGGGTAGCTCTTTGTGTGCCCACCAGCCTCAGGCTGAAAGTTGCCTCTTGATGACTTTCTCTTTCCTTCATGACTGCCATGATTATCTTTTTATTTCTAGAATGTTACTTTTAACACAGTCTTGCACGTACATACCTAAAAATCATGGTATTGAAGGGTTTGTTTTTTAATTGCCCTCTGCCATTTCTTCACCCATCTTCTACTTTTTCACCCCAGCAGAAAACACTTTCAACTTCTTTTTTCTTAGAGATGATCTCTTCCTCTGTTGTCCGGGCTAGAGTGTTACGGCATCAGCCTAGCTCATGGCAACCTCAAACTCCTGGGCTCAAGTGATCCTCCTTCCCCAGCCTCCCAAGTATCTGGGACTACAGGCATGCACCACCACTCCTGGATAATTTTTTTTTCTTTCTATATTTAGTTGCCCAGCTAATTTTTTCTATTTTTAGTAGAGATGGGGTCTTGCTCTTCCTCAGGCTGGTCTCAAACTCCTGACCTCACCCACCTTGACCACCACCCAAGCAATCCTCCCCCACCTTGACCTCCCAGAGTGCTGTGATTACAGGCATGAACCACCATGGCTAGCCATGGAGTATGTCTTAACATGACCTCAGCTACAGAGTGACTAGATCACAGTGGAACTCTCTTCCACATGGACAGAAAAATCCCTCTTGCTAATGACCCCAGAAGGCATCTATTCATTAGGAAGATTACCATCTATCTATAGATAATGTCTCTTCCATTGAAGTTGTCACTAGGAGACAGCCTGCTGGTGGGAAAGAAGCTCATCGTTCATTTCAATTCAACTCAACAAAAACTCAGAGTGTCACCACAGGAAACTTCATTCGTCTTAGCTACAACATACACAACAGCTGGAGGGAGAAATAAATCCATGTCAAAGGTTGCAAAATCTAGTGTGCACCTGTAGTCCTGGCTATTCAGGAGGCTGAGGCAGGAGGATTGCCTGAGCCCAGGAGTTTGAAGTTGCTGTGAGCTAGGCTGACGCCACGGCACTCTAGCCTGGGCAAAAGAGCAAGATTCTGTCTCCAAAAAAAAAGACATACTCCAGGGGACTGTACTTAGATTAGATTTGGTTGTATTGAATATTGCTTGAAGTAAAGCAGTCTGTGGTTGAGGTTTGTAACGTATGAACTTGGGTTTATCTGCTCATTGAGTAGCTGCTGCTTGCCAGAGCTTTAGAAGTGGAACACGACCTGTATTCTTGAAAGTTCTCAGAGATTATTTTTTGGTCATTTGTTGTGAGTAGTTAGATTTTTTTTTTATTAAAACAATAAAAACTGTGTTTAAACCACCTTCTAAAAATGTCAAAATAATCGCGTTTCACCAGTTTTGTTGTATGTCATCTTACTGGGCATATTCTATATTAATCATATTTCCAAGTAAGTCACGGGTCCTTGTAGAAAAGGAAAATACCAAGTGTTTTCACTCAGTGTTAACAGATTACAGTAGAAACAGGGCGGCAGTCCTTCCTTTGCAGCTCTTCCGTTAAGTCATCAATAATGCAACATCATTTAGATAAAAAGATGATGCTGTCCCTTCAAGAATGTAATACCATTTCCATGTGTAGAATTTTGAAAATAGTCCAATAGTACGAGGCATCATGTGAAGAATATTTTACTGTCAGCATTAAGTATGTGGCGATGGAAATGTGAAAATCAAAGTGGGTCTTGGAAACTTCAATGAAAGTAGAAATTCTTCACCTTGGCACCTTTGGATCAAGCGTTGAAGGTGGTAGAATATTTGAGAGAAAATGTTATCAGGATGTTAAAATACTGATTTAAAATGGAACTTTAAAACAAGTTTCAAGATGAATAACAAAGACATAGTGACAGACTGCCAAATTTAATGTGAAAGTTTTATTTTGACAAAGATCTGATTTATAGCATCTTTTTTTTCTTTTTAAGAAAATTTTGTGTTTAATCTTTGAACATTTTGGAGAATTTGGTTTGAGTGTTGCATTTTGTCAGGTAAACAAAGTTGGATGTGATGGCTGATTTTACTTCTTCGTAAGTAGCTCTACTGCGTTTTAGGATAATTTCTCCAAAGGTGATGGTAGATACGAATCAGTTAATTGTTTATGAGGTGGTGAAGCTTCATGCTGCAGCTTGATCATACTAAATTTCATAGTTCTGGTGCTGATCACAGGCGTTTCCACTATAAGTTACTGTATCTAATGTGTGTGTACACGCATGCACGCACTGCACGCTGGATGCTCGGTCCTAAAGTCAAACTTGGAGATGCAGAGAGGAGAGCCGCGGTGGCCTGGGAGGCTCTCTTCATCCTCCGAGCCTTGCCCATCTTTCCAACTTCATCTCCACAACATTCTCCCAGGAATATTCACCATAGCACACTGCTTGCAGTTCCAGAAAGTGCTCTGCATCATGCTTCCTTCTTACCTCTCCACCTGGAATGTCGTCCTCTACTCCACACCTGAACACCTCCTGTCATGCTACCAAGAGGCCTTTCTCAACTCCTCAGCCTGAATTGGTGTCCCTGTCTGACCTTCATTGACATCTTACCTACACTCACACGTCGATCATGCCAGCTTTTACCCATTTTACCCACTTGCCTTCCAACAGACTGTCAGGCTCTCAGGCTCCTGTTGCTGTAACTGAGTGCCCTGTGGATATAGGCGCCCGGCGAGTGTTGGTTTGTTGGACGTGAGAGTGGAAGACGTCATTTTGTGGGAAGAACATGGAGGGCTTCCTTGCCTCGGATTGGCTTCCTGTACTGAGTGTATCTTGGGTACTCCATTCCCTTTCCATGTGGGCAGCAGCTGAACATTTGCCCCAGGCACTGTTACTTTGGGTAATGCCCGAAATATAAAGGATTTAGGACACGGGCACAGTGTCACTACCTCTTTCGGGAGTGAGGCCATGAAGCTGACAGGCACGGTTGTGGCCTTGCCATTGCCTGTGTGTTGCTGTGCGGTTATCCGTCTGCTGCTTCACGGCTGCAGTCTCCCTCAGCCTTGCCAGGCCTGGTCCTTGTTTCTCCTTTATCACTAGACCCCAGTAAGCAATGTCTATGGAGCGTGCTGGGGGAGAAGGGGGTTTGCTTTTCCTGGTTCCTCTGCGTGATGCAGAGTATTTGGATCTTGTTGGCAGTGCCCCCCAGGCCCAGATGGGAGGTGCGGACAGCAGGGCAGCACCCCCCGCCCCCTACAGGCTTCTCCAGCATACACCTACCTCTCAGGCAGCTTCCAGGGCGAGTGGAACTGCCTCCAGCAGCAGGTCAGCGGCAGCCCCACAGGTGGTTCTTTACACACTAGCCACCACCTGGCTCAACCCAGACAACTTCTCCACTGTTCACTGGGTTTCAACCACACCCTCTCCAACAGTGTCTCATCCCAGCCTTGGGGAAGGGGTCTCTTTCCATGCTTATTCCTACCATGGATACCCGCCTTCAACATGAGAGTACATTAGAGCTCCCTTTCCCCCCATTAGTCAATTCCCCATTCTGTAATCCCCTGTTAATAATGATTTATTAAACTTTGTTCAAATTACTGTGTCCTGATTGGACCCTAACCAGTACAATGCCCTCTCTCTAGGTGGGCAGCTCCACTTCCCCACCGAATGAGCCATACAGGTTCTTTGGGGGCAGCCTAAATGGCCCCTCGGTCATTTTCTCCGGAGTTACCGAAGTTCCTGCTATTAAATGGGCACTGGGCCCCACCCTTGGGGGAAGCGCGACAGGGCATCAGCCCTTCAGGAGCTCTAAGACTGTAAGAAGACAAGTGGCAGTTAGAGAGAAGGATGTGTGTCTGTGTGAGGCTGGTAGAGTGGAGTGTGATAAAAAGTTAAAACAGAAACTTAAGACAATTTTAGTGCCATCCCTCCAGGAGCGCAAGGGACTAATAAATGGAAATTCGTGAAATGGAGGTGTGCCGATTTAAGTCTAAATGATGTCCGTAACAGAAAACATAACAAAAGTGTGGTTTCGTCTGTGAATGTATTTTCTTTTTCCACAAATCACTTGAAATATGAAAGATTCAGAACAGAGGCACAATGTCACTACCTCTTTCTGGAATGAAGGCCGGGAACCTGACAGGCACGGTTCTGGCCTGTCGCCATCGCCCTGAGGTTTTATTTTGTCTTTTCATCTCTGAACTCCTAAAGGGGCAGGAACTGTCTTTTATCTTAATTATCTCGTACCCACAATGCCTTCCACATAGTAGGTGCATAATAAATGTTAGTTAATGAATAAAAGGAAATTGAGTTGACATTCTGTGTTTTTTCTACTCCAAGAAAGCAGAAATCAGCCAATGTTTTCTTCTGTTAGTTGATCATAAACAACTACAAACAATTGTTTTTGTATTTGAATTGTGAACAAGGAGGTTATCAATCAATTTAGTGCTTGTTCTTGTTTGTTCCTCTCCCACCATTTTCAAATAATAGCAGCCATTTCAGGTGTGCGCCACACAGAGTGTTAGGTATTTTGTAGCCCTCTAATTCTCAGATGTGGGAACTGAGGTTAAGTGACTTCCCCAGGGCTATGCTGACAAAATGTGGCTGAGCCAGGCTCTAAGTCCAAGTTGATGCCCAAATCCTGTGTTTTACACGGCCGTACTCGGGGCTCGCCGTGAGCGGTCCCTGAAGTCAGACAGGTGCGTGCCCTCTTTGTGGGGACACACGTGCACACTCACCTGGGAGGCTGTTCCTCTTCAGAGCTGCCACCGTCTCCTTTCTCCTGGAGACACAGCCCTCCAGGCGCATGTGGACAGAGTTAGGGAGACTCAGAGAGGACTGAAGGTCTCTTCATTTGCTTCCGTAAGGAGTGAAAAAGTCTCTCATGGAAGTGTATGCCCTTGCTGGAAAATTGAACTTGGTATAAGTTATGGAAGACATTTAATTGAAAGTGAAACCTCAGGGGAACATACGTCCACTTTTAAACACTAACTCGTCTTCCTTTTTTCTTCTCAGGTGCTGTTACCTCCGTACGATGACGCCACTGTGACTGGCGCTGCCAAGGAGCCGCCGCCACCTTATGTGTCTGCCTGAGTCTGAGAGTGGAGGCGGGGCCGAGAGCAGCAGCTCCACTTTTCAGCCGTCTGAGCAATACTTCTGTTATTTCACTTTTGAGATGAGCTCTCTGAGCTTATTTGTTCCTGAAATGCTACATTTTAAAATATAGATGTTAATTTGAAACCTCCTGTAGTTTTAAACATGCTTTAGCTGGAACACTGTGGTAGATTCGCTGTAGAATTCTTTGTCAGGGTGGGAGTGTATTGGGCTTCACTAGTCTTCCCTGGGCTGGAACTTCCCTTGAATTGAGGGGGGCCTTGAGGCAGAGATGTCTGCTTTTGACCTGCTGGGCCCCAAATCGGGCAGTCAGTCGTACTTGTTCTCTCTGTTCCCTCTTTCTTTTTTGAAAGTGTAAAATAAAATCAAAATTAGTGCTTTTCTTAAACCATTCCAGTTTAAGAAGAAGCCCTTATGAAAACAGGAATGTTAATTCTGTAATCATTGCTCTAATTAAGCTAATAGGAGTCCTTATATATGTGTTACAAAAATTTCCTTAACATCCTTTATGGCAGTTTGCATTTGCCAGTCAAGGATTTCCTCTGTGGGCTGAATTAAGACCATTAGATAGTCCCAGGCAGCGAGAGCAGTGATGTGACTGTTCTTGGACACCTAGAGCCTGGGCCACGGGGCTGCCTGTCTCACCTGTGCTGGGGGTGGGACTGCCTTTTTTGGCACGCAGAGGGGTCTGGCGCTTCTTTTCTTCTGGTTTCTCCTCCGCACCTGGGGCCCCTCTTGCTAAGTGTTAGCCCAGTTCGAGCAGGACATCCAAATGGCTTTATCAAGTGGAGCTGTGATATATTTGATAAATATTTGCCTAAAATGAAAAAAGGTTTTCTCCTTTCCCTGCAAGGTCCATCCTATTGCTTTGAATTTCCACGTATGCCTAGTCACCTTTTAAAATGTAAAACAGCTTTCAGAAAAAGGATTGCTTTCCTTGTATGCTCTTGACTACCTGAATTGCAAGGAATTTTTATATATTCACGTGTTCAAAAGTCAGCAACTCTTCTGTTGGTTCATTAGTGAATGTGCTGTAAATGAAGCCTTTAGCAATTAAAGTGAGATTTAACCACATCTAAGAAGATAACCTTTAGACTCCGTGGTGATTGTGCCTAAGGACCCTTCCCACCCACTTACTTTCATGTAAACAGAGTTTTTGAAAAAAATATTTCAGTGCTGATAAGTCCCAGAGCCTCTTAGGCCAAGAGGAACAGGGGACAAACAGACCTGAGCCAGCCCTCACCCCTCCCAGGCTCCACGTGCTCACCCACACTGCATGTGATTACTTCATGCCCATCGTGCGCTTTTAATGAGCAGTTAAGATTTTACTATGTTCTGAGGGAAATTAAAAGAAGTATGGGAGGGGGATTTTTATCTCTGAGAACCAACCTCAGCTATTCCTTTTGGTAGTTCCATTTCTCATCAGCATTCTTTATAAACTCAACCTAAGGAATTCTGTTCCTTGAAGCTTTATGTTCATAAGATTCACACAAAGTTAATCACATTATGGATTATTAGGAATGGTTTATCAGATAAGTTTCACAATTTTTGTGTAATGGACATACGAAGTCACAGTTACTTGCCTGTTGCTACCCATGATTTCCTAGCTCTTTGCCTAATGTGTTTTGCAGTATGAAAAATGGTACATGGTTAGATGGAGAGAAGTGCTGATTTTGAGAGTCCAGGTAGGGTCCCTGGAGAGGAACCAAGACTGCTGCTCTTGCTCATGCAGAGCTCAAATAGCACCGTAGACACGGGGGTGGCACTTCATCCTCAGAGATCCCACATGGTGCTGGTGATGCTGGCTTTTCCTGACCTGTAGCATAATCCAGGCTAAGCCATATCTACCTCTGCAGGGTGAGGAACTGTCCTCTTGTCTCCACTAAAGGGAGGTCATGATGTTGGATTAAAGTAACCTCACAGAGCACATTACATGCCTCAGCAGTTCTATTGGTCTCGTAGCTACTCCAGACAAATACCTTTCTTTTAAATCCCATTTGGAGACCGGGTGCGATGGCTCACGTCTGTAATCCCAGCACTCTGGGAGGCCGAGGCAGGAGAAAGCTCAGGAGTTCGAGATCAGCTTGAGCGAGAGCCGAGACCCCGTTTTATACAATAAATAGAAAAATTAGCTGGGTGTGGTGGCACATGCCTGTATTCCCAAGCTATGCAGGAGGCTGAAGCAGGAGGATCACCTGAGCCCAGGAGTTTGAGGTTGCAGTGAGCTATGATGATGCCACTGTGCTCTAGCCTGGGTGACAGAGCAAGACCCTGTCTCAAAAAAAGAAAAAAAATCCCTTTGGAGATCTAGCCCCTGTCTCCTATTTTCCTGTTCACAGAGAAACAAGAACAGTCATTCCCTCAGTTTTTCTCGTACCTGCATACTTCTTGGTCACTTTACTGGTGGGAATTTTTTTCATCTTGACCCCAAGCTCTTAGTTTAAGGTCATGGACATTGAATCCAGCACCACAAGGTTTGCAGATCGACCCACTAATAAGCGGCCCATTTAGGACAGAATTTTAAGTCTCTTTTCCGGAGTAGAAGGAAGGGAAAACCCATTTGGCTTAGAATGTGGGCTGTCCACCCTAGAAACAGCTTCTGTTGAACAAGCCAGTCAGATTTCCAGAACGCCAAGTTACATAGAAGAGACTTAAGGCCAGTAGGCCCTCTCCTTCCTGAAGCTTCTTCCTACATGAACATTCTGTGCAGCATTTGCCCCAACGTTTACGGCCTCGTCCCTGCCCCGCCCTATGCTGTTGTCCCCAAGAATGCAGGAAACCACCCCCATTCTTTCTGCCCCTCTTTTTATACATTAGTTTGATTGCTTAACCAAACCACATCTCCTTCCATTTGTCTATCCTCTCCACCCTCACCTCATTAATCCACAATACTTCTTAGTAATGATCTCAATAGACCATCTTTGTACACTGTAACCTTTAAAGTTGTTTTCTCCATAGATGGATGTATTGTATTTGAAATATTCCTCATTTGAGAAAAACCTGCTGTGCAAATGGAGCTTTTGCAAGACAGGAAAACTAATGAGACTATAAAAACATCTATTTCCCTTTTGTTTTTAGAGATGTGTTAGTTTTTGCAGCAGTCTGGAAACTGACTTAAATATCATTAAATTGTATTGCTGCTGGTCATGTAGGCAGTCTCATGTTCTGGAGGGGAGAGGGCAGGTGTCGTTGCCAAGGTATTGAATGAACAATCATGCAAAAGAACTGCCAGCACAAAGTGCAGGCGGATCCTTTTCAGGGCTCCCCCTTCAGAACTAACAAGCACCAAAAATAGTGCCTGTGGCGATGTAGAAGGGGTCGGCAGCTCAGATACACATTTTAAAGGGAAGGAAAAAGGAGGCAATTGCAAGGATTGTGTCCCCACCCATGGAATTCACTTAAAGTGTTTTTGCACACTGGCCAAGTTTTCTGCTCATAGTGTATGGAAACCAGCCAGATCTGCAACCCTCTGCCGAGAAGCCCACACATGCCTTCTGCCAGCTACAGTACCGAGACAGCATAAGAGAAGCTGTCACGTGGCCAACCCAGAAACTGTTACAGCAAACAAAAATCTTAGCTCTATATATCCTTCAGTATGACCCTGATTAGCAAAAACTGCTGCAGGATGAGGAGACTGGCTTAAAACAGCACAATGCACTCAGGTTTTGTTTCATTCCATCTAAAGTTCAGGTATGCTTTCAAGGTCATTAATGGTATAAACATAGTTTTTGTCAATAAGAGGGAAACCTCAAACCCAGCAAATAAAATTATAAATTCCTTGATGTATGTCAGCATGTCCAGGGTATATTGCTTCAACAGAGCAAAGACAGTTTGGGAAGGAAGTGTGTGGCCCAGGGCAGGTTGGGTGTGTTTCCCCAGTTTTTATCTCCGGAAAGGCTGGGATTGAGTGTGTCACCAACCTAGCTGCTACTTGCTAGTCACAGGCCTAGGGCTGTGGTGTCTCAGCCCCCACCATACCTGCACACAACTTAAAAAGTTGTATCCAATGACATGTTCCAATTCTTGGGATTCTAGATTCAGGACTTCCAGTCTAGGCCTTCTGAAGAGCAGATGAGGCTTCCACCTGTGGTATCTCTGCCTCAGGAAAACCCTGGCTCTGGGGAGACAGGGAACAGTGGGTCTGCTCTCTCTGACCAGCAATGCCACAAAGGACCCTGATGTCCTGTGGTAGGGACGGCCTTTGGACCCAATGTGGCCTTTGTGTGATGTTCATTTTAACTAAAGGAATATACTTTATTCTCTATTTTACTTTCACAAATTTTCCTTTAGTTTTTAACTATAGGTCATATCTTTCCTGCTGTATTTCCCTTCAATAAATAATAATGGCAGCTCTAATCCTGCTTTTATCAATGTTTCCTAGTCTTTTCTGTCTTGACGACCTATTGACATCTCATATTCATTGCGCCCCAAATGGAAAATGGTCTGCCCTTTCCCCCAAATCTCCTGTTGACTCATGTGTCTCTTAGTTCCCTCCCCATCGTTCCAGCCTTCCTGACTTAAGGTCATAGGTCCTCTTCGCCTGGCCCTCTTTCTTCCCCTGTGCTTTCTACCTTTTCAAGAGGTAGGATGACGTTTACCATTTCCTGAGCCCGTCCTGTGTCCCAGACGTGCTGTAAGCACTTCATGCATGCTAACTCTTTAGCCCTGTTCCACAGGTCAGGAAGCTGAGGCTTTTAGAGGAAAGTCACACAGTAAGTGGCAGAGCCAGGACTTAAGTACAGATGGAATCAAAGTGGGTGATACAAATCTTTGAGACATCTAGAATTTCAGATTCTGTACATATAACCTCTCGCTTCTAAGGACAGTCAATTTCTAGTAATTGAGTTAATACATCCCAAGAAGGAAAGCAAGTCATGCAAAGTCAGGTGAACTTTAAAAAGTTGGAGTGGATCTTTTACTTGAGGTTTATGTTACACAAGTAAAGCTGTCGATTTCCCTGGAGAATGCTCTGCAGATAACAGCTTTTCATTGTTACAGGAATTTATTCAGGCAGGAGGAAGGTCGACTGAGTTTCCTTGTTTTTGGTTTTTTTTTTTTGTTGTTGTTGAGACAGAGTGTCACTCAGTGTCCCTGGGTAGAGGGCAGTGATGTGATTGTAGCTCTCTGCAAGCTCCAACTCCTGGGCTGTGAGTGATCCTTCTGCCTCAGCCTCCCGGGTAGCTGGGACTACAGGTGTGTGCCACAACGCCTGGCTGGATTTTTTTGTTTTGTGTACCTCTTTTTTTTTTGTCCTTTTGTTTTTCTTTTTTATTCGGTAGAGACAGGGTTTCCCTGTTGCTAAGGCTGATGTCGAACCCCTGAGCTCCAGCTATCCTCCCTCCTTGGCCTCCCAGAGAGCTAGGATTACAGGCATGAGCCACCGCACCCCTGGCCAAGGAAGATCAACTGAGACGGGCCTTTTAGAGTGGTTAATTGTTTTAAGAGAGCAATTTCCTTTTGAGGAAATTAGGCACCATTTTAAACCACTGATTTATGTTTGTTGAGAAGAGTGTGTATTCAGGTTTCAAGCTCTGGCTGGTCGGTAGAACACTGCTGTAATTTGCACTGTCTTGGAGGAATAATAGAGGATCTTAAGACCGCCCCTGCCCCAGAAAGCCTGTATCACTGTGTCTATTTTCATACCTATCAAATAGAGACAGAAGAGAGCAGTCATTTCCCATGGGAATGCAGGCTTTATTGCGCCCTGTTGAAGTTATTGTACTATATCATCTTTATCTCTGAGAGTTAACTTCTTTAAACACCTTTGAAAATCCAAGTATGACCTTGGGTATTGGGAAATGTGAACTTGTGGCTTTTTTAATAAAATTACGTAAGTAATGAACTGTGAGAAAAAGTAAAAAATAAAGCCAATAACTCTTCCTTTGGTTCTCCATTTGAAAGTGACCTCCTTCAAGAAGCCTTCGGTGACCCACTAATCTGGGTGGCATCACTGTAAATTCTCCCATAGCAACCCCAGTCAAGGCACATCTTACCCTCCGCGGTGACTGCTTTTCTTGTTTATAAACCCCCTGTGTACTGGAAACTCACAGAGTCTGTGTGTTACTTATTGTTCTGTCAGCGCCTAGCACACGTCTGGCAAATAGAAGGAACTCAAAACATATTTACTAGAATAAAAATTAAAGCCAGATGTAATCCCACCCCCAGTGATTGCAACAAAGTCTTGGTAAAGCTCAGAGTTCCACAGAGACGACTCTTCACAGAAAAGCCCACTGGAAAAAAAATTTCATTCCTATAGATCATGCCAGGAGACAAAGGAAGGGTCACTCCTCCAGCAAACCCTACCCATAGCCACAGCTGGAGCAGTTTACTGTGGGGAGTTGGAGTTGGGGAAGAATGGGCTTTTAGAAGAAAGTTGTAAAAGTGATAACAGCATGACCATAATAAAAGGCTTGATCTCTGAAGAAAGATTAAAGGACTGCTGAGATGAGAGGCTAGCTAATGTTCTGCTTAAATTTAAAATAAAAGGGAAATGGCATTCTTGGCTCCTGTTCTTGTGATCAAATCCGTTTTAGGTGAGCTTAATTCAGTAGGGCTCTGAATAAAATATTGCTAGATGTGCTTCCTAGGAGATTTCTCTTTTCCTTTTCCTGGTAAATCATTGTATTATGAAACCAATAATGACCAGTCAGAGACCCCGTGCAATCCTGAGACCATGGGTATGTGGGAGGAAATTCTCAACAGCTAACATAAGACTCAAGTACAGTGACCTGTTCACCTACTTCTTGGGCACTTCAGATTTAACTGAGATCCCTGTAAGATTGTGTGATAAGCCTTGTTGTCTTTCATCCTGCACAAGAACATCACAGCATTCCGAAAGACACTAGCAAACAAATTCCTACCAGCAGGCAATTTCTGCAGTAGCCAGCAAACTTTGAAAAGATACGGGAAAGAACAGGAACAGCTCCTCAGCTTAGCATGTTTTCCAGGTTTATCCATTTTATATTATGTACCAGTATTTCATTACTTTTTATAGCCAAATAATATTCCATTGTATGGACACAACGCATTTTACTCATCCATTTATCAGTTGTTGATCACTTGGGTTGCTCCCACCTTTAGGCAGTTGTGTGAGTTGGCCAACTTTGTTCTTTTTCAAGATCATTTTGGCTACTCTGGATCCTTTGAATTGCCACAGTAGCATTAGTTTGTCCATTTCTGCAAGGAAGCCTCTGAGATTTTGGTAGGGATTATGTTGACTCTGTACATCAATTTGGGGAGTATTGCCATCCTAACGATATTGTCTTGCAATTCACAAATATGGGATGCCTTTTCATTTGTTTGGATCTTCCTTAATTTCTTTAAACAGTGTTTTGCAGCTTTCGGAGTATAGGTTTTGCACTTCATTTGTTGAATTTATTTCTAAGTGATTTATTCTTTTTGATGTTATTGTAAGTGGAATTTTTTTTATTTCACCCCATGCTGTGCTATTACATGGGATTGTTTTCTTAATTTCACTTTCAGATTGTTGCAAGTATATGGAAATACAATTGATTTTTGTACATTGATCTTGTATTCTGAAACCTTGCTAAACTCAGGTATTAGTTCTAATAAATAGTTTTTAGTGTATTCCTTGGAATTTCTACATAGCAGATCATGTCATCTGCAAGTAGAAATATTTTTACTTTTTTCTTTCCAATCTGGATGCTTTTTATTTCATTTTCTTGCCTTGGTTAGAACTTCTAGTATAACGTTGAATAGAATTGGTGAGAGAAGACATCCTTGTCTCATTCCTGATTCTAGAGGGAAAGCTTTCAGTCTTCCACCGTTAAGTATAATGCTGGTTGTGGGTTTCTTGTAGATAATCCTGTATTAGGTTGATGAAGTTCTTTTCTATTTCTAGTTTATCGAGTGATTTTGTCTTGAAGGAGTGTTGAATTGTATCAAATGCCTTTTTTGCATCTATTGAAAAGATCGTGTGGCTTTTGTCCTTTATTTTTTTTTTGTTTATTTATTTATTTTTTTTGAGACAGTCTTGCTGTGTCACCCAGGCTAGAGTGCAGTGGTGTCATCATAGCTCACTGTGATTTCTAATTCCTGGGCTCAAGAGATCCTCCTGCCTCAGCCTCCCAAGTAGCTGGGTCTACAGGCATGCACCACCATGTTGGGATAATTTTTCTACTTTTTGTAGAGACAGGGTCTCACTCTTGCTCAGGCTGGTCTTTAACTCTTGGCCTCAAGCAATCCTCCCACCTCAGCCTCCCAAAGTGTGAGCCAGGGCTTCAGGCCTCCTTTATTTTATTGATATGGTGTATTCCATTAATTGATTTTCACAAAACGTTCTGACATACTATTCTGCCCCATGTGCAGGCTGGTACTCAAGGTAAAGCAGTGCTACTAGGTGCTCTATTGTTAGGCTTGACCAGGGATGCTGAACTCACTTGGAAATTTTGCTCTAAACAAAAGAAACTTTCAACTCTTTAAAACTTTGGCTATTGCATCCTCTTTTCAATGTCTTTCTCTTTCTTTCTTTCTTTTTTTTTTTTTTTTTTTTTTTTTTTTTTTTTGAGACAAAGTCTTGCTTTTTTGCATGGGCTGGAGTGTAGTGGTGTCATCATAGCTCACCACAACCTCAGACTCCTGGGCTCAAGCTGTCCTCCTGCCTCCTGAGTAGTTGGGACTACAGGCATGAGCCACCACACCTGGCTAATTTTTTTAATTTTTTATTTTTTGTATAGACAGGGTCTCGCTGTTACCCAAGCTGGGCTTGAACTCCTGGGCTAAGTGATCCTCCTGCCTTGGCCTCCCAAAGTGTGTGAGCTGGTCTAGAGAATCTTCCTTGTAAAATATACATTATTCACAGGTAGTATGCTTGTAGCCAGTGTTTTTTTTTTTTTGGCAGTTTCCATACTTGGGAATAGCTATGTCAATTCTTGTTTTAAATGAGTCAAGACATTTCCATTGCTGCTTCTCAGAGACTGCTCTACTGTTGAAATTGTTCACTTTAGTGCACTACATGCTATTTTTCTCCATCTTATAATTTATTTGAGACTCTCAGCAGCTCATTACTTTATTCTTTCCACTGAACCATCTGTAGTGTTTCCCCTTCTGCTGGACCCTGGTAATAACCGTGTCCCAGTTGTTTTCTTCGGCAAGAGAGAATATGGAAACATCCTGACTTCTGGTATTTTTTTTATTCTTGAATCCCCGCTTATAGAGCAATGCCAGAGTGCTGGGGGATTTTACAAAACAGATGCACATAGGCATTGCCTGAGTATCTTGCAACCTGATTTAATACCAGGCAACCAATGCAAATTTAGACTTGAGAGAAGTAACTGAGTGTTTACAAGAATGAGGCTGTTGGCTTCTAATAGCAGGCCACTTTGTGCCAATTGCTAGGTTTAGGGGTGAAAGAAGCAGCCATTCGTGTTGATGGGTGACCTTTCCATGCATGTGAAAGGAGGTCCATCCTCCACTTCAAATGTGGAAACTTTTCTTCAGGTAGGCTGTGTTTCAGCCTTGTTAATATCCAAGGAAACAAATTATATTTCTACTCATTCTTGCCTATGCTTTAAGGCTCCCTATTCTACCTTAGTTCATTCTTTAACTTTTAAAGACAAGACCTCACATTGCCCAGGCCAGACTCTAACTTCTGGGCTCAAGGGATCCTCCCTTCTCTTCTTCCCGACTAGCTGGGATTACAGGTACACGCCACCACTACACTTGATAGGTAGCCACATCGACCTAATTCCACAAAAGCTGCAAGGCTCTAAGCTTCAGGTTAATACCACAGTAACCCAGTCCCTGCCCTCGGGAGCTCATATAGTCCAAGTTCAAGATCACATAAAATCACTTGAGTCTCCTTTGAAATGATACTGTTTTCCTGAACAGATTTTCAATTTGCTACAGTTTTTCCTGATCACTTTCATCCTGTCTTGCCAAGGTGGGATGATAATGTTTATTTAGAAATCATTTCACCTGGGGCAACGGTGCCATCAGTCAGCCTGTCCTCAAGGGGATCCTTTGGACATTGAGCCAACTGCCCACGTTGATGGCATCTGGAAAGCACCATCTCACCTAGGAGGACACGCTGGGCCGGGGTGGAAGGTCGACTGCTACCTTGCAATGCTCCCCTCTCAATCCCATATTGCCAGCTCCAGCAAATGGGTAGCTGGCTGGGTAGGAAGACGTTCCTCTCCCAGATGAGACATCCTTCCCTTCTACTTGAGGGAGAGCGAGAGGGGCTCCAACAGTTTACAAGGGACTTGAACATCATTTGTCATCTAGAGGAACAGGGCAAGTGAGATGACATTGCAATTTTCCATTTCTCCTTCTGCATTTAATACAAGCTTTATTGTAGTCTAGAAGTCCACGAGCCAATCTGTCTGTCCTTTAGTTTTTTTTTTTTTTTTTTTTTTTGAGACAGAGTCTCGCTTTGTTGCCCGGGCTAGAGTGAGTACCGTGGCGTCAGCCTAGCTCACAGCAAACTCAAACTCCTGGGCATAAGCGATCCTACTGCCTCAGCCTCCCGAGTAGCTGGGACTACAGGCATGCGCCACCATGCCCGGCTAATTTTTTCTATATATATTTTAGTTGGCCAGATAATTTCTTTCTGTTTTTAGTCGAGATGGGGTCTCGCTGTTGCTCAGGCTGGTCTCGAACTCCTGACCTTGAGCGATCCACCCGCCTCGGCCTCCCAGAGTGCTAGGATTACAGGCGTGAGCCGCGTCCGGCCTCTGTCCTTTAGTTTTCCTCATTGTGTACCTTGGTCCCCTTTGTGTTTGGCGGAATCTTATTTTCATCTGCCTTCTAGGTAAGGGAGCTAGGTTTCAAATAAGAAGTATTCTAATGCAAACCAAAACAAAAAGTGCTAGTGTTTACGAGGAACAAATGGGAGGAACAAATGGATGCTTATGTCAAAAGTCTATATTTGAGCCTCTTCATGTATATGAGGCCTGGGTCAAATGAGCTCCCCCCCCCCAAATCCTTATTGTACCACAGTCCCTAGATAGAGAGCTCATCCAGAGAATAGCTACTAAGGCGTGATTAGTTTAAGCAGATATCAATCCCAACTAATTCGTGAGCTCTCAGATACTACACACTTCATTCTTGTTTGCTTACATAAGTGCCCACATGAGAGCTGGAAGTTTTTTTTTTTTTTTTTGTTGAGACAGAGTCTCACTTTGTTGCCCAGGCTAGAGTGAGTGCCGTGGCGTCAGCTTAGCTCACAGCAACCTCAGACTCCTCGGCTTAAGCGATCCTACTGCCTCAGCCTCCCGAGTAGCTGGGACTACAGGCATGCGCCACTATGCCCGGCTAATTTTTTCTATATAGATTTTTAGTTGTCCATATAATGTCTTTCTATTTTTAGTAGAGACGGGGTCTCGCTCAGGCTGGTCTCGAACTCCTGACCTTGAGCGATCCACCCGCCTCGGCCTCCCAGAGTGCTAGGATTACAGGTGTGAGCCACCGCGCCCGGCCGAGAATTGGAAGTTTTAACCCCACACTTCTGAGTAAGGCTGAGTATATAGCACATAGCAGGGCCTCTGGCAGAAAAAGCAAATTTGGTCTTTCTCCAACAGCCTTATTATCTTGCATTCACCCTAAAGGTAACCTGGAAATTAGGGCATTGTTTGTCCTGACTAAATATTTCAGGACATTGAACTTGCTTTTGCTTCATTTTTTTCTGGCAGACCTGAAGATTATCCCACAAGGTAGAACAACTCATTTGACTTGGCCCCAAGCATGCTTCATACACAGATTTCCTATTATGAAGAATTCCAGTAGGATTCCCTAGGGGGGAAAAACACCCATTTTAGTTGGCACACACCAGAGTCACTGGAATCAGTTACTAAGTCACAATTTCCTTAAAATTTGGAAGGATTTTGGGATTGCTATTGTTTTCCTGGTAAATTACTGGATCATACTGGTGTCTTGGAATAAAGAAACACATTTTAAATATAAGTTTCCATAAACTGTAACTCAACTTCCCAGGCTCCTGGGGGATTTTCACTGGCCCAGACTCAGGAAGAGTTTTCTTTTGTGGGATTCAAGATTTTAGAGACGAAACATTTCCTGCAGACTTTCCTCTGCTTTCTGATCTCCACCTGCCTCCTCCCCAAAACAACAAAGAAGCTATTTCTGATCAGTGCAGGCAGCCAAGAGTGCCCAGTGGGTGTAAGGTACAGGGTAAGGGAACAAGAGACCGTGAATCCAAGATTCTTTCTTGGCATTATGGTACCATTGAGTTGCCCAATGGCTTCAGTATGTTAACCCCTTGCTTTATGGCTGGAATTTTAATTACACCTCCTGGAGCTTTTCTGAAGAATTGATTTTTTACATGGTGTTTAATTCATATTCCGGAAACCAACTCTAACATCAAATAGGAGTGACGGTGACTTACAAGACAAAGTTTGCCCAAAGCACCAAATTGTCAGACTGTGGCACACCCAAAGGTTTTGAAACTAGGTAGTTTGGCTGCCTCTCCCTGTAGCTTGTTAAAACCTGAACTGGGTGCTTTGGTTAGTGGTTTGGGGATAGAATTTTAGAGCTTAATTAGGAGATGTCCTGGCCTGATGTAGAGCCCACTTCCCCCAGCAGCCAGGAGCAGGGGCCTGAGAGAGTGGGGTGCCAGCCACTTCCCCTGTCCCTAACCAATCTTGTCTCTGCAGCCCTCCAAGGCTCTGCGGGTACCTTTAGAGTAAGTTTCCCCCATTTCACAAAGTTGCAAATGTCTTTGCCCATAATTTCAAAAATCTTGCCTGAACTAGACTTTCACTGTTCCTTTAGGGTAGGAATCTTGTTTTCTCTCCGTCCTGGCGTCTTTACCCTCTCCCCACCCTGGGGCCTGGTCCCCAGCCAGTGGACTCTGTGAGTATGAACTCGCACTGGCAGGGCGATGGGGCACTGCCTAGACAGCTCCTGGCACTTGTCACCAATTATTCCAATTCTCACTTTTTTCATGGTCGTCGTCGTCGTCGTCGATGGATTCCCTCTGCAGATCATGACCCCAGGTTCAGGGTACAGGACTCCTGCCGTACCTCCGCTCCCCGGGAGATACCTCCCTACACTCCCACCCCGACAAAATCCTAAAGCTCTCTGTTGTTCTGAGCCCGCGGCTCCCGACGCCTGGAGGCTGATCCGCGCCTGGGCTGGGGACCATCAGAGTGGAGCCAGGTGGCAGCGGGCAGGGCGCGCGGCCAGGGCGCCCAGCTCCCGGGGCTGCCTGCAGGGTGGGGCCGCCCTCGCCGTCGCTCCCCACCCCCGCGCCTTCCCATCCCCAAAGAGGACACCCCTCCTTCCGCCCGGCCCGCTCCCCACCCCCGCGCGGCGCCGCCTCTCCCGCAGCCCGCCCTTGCCTAGAGCCTCCCAGGCAGCCAGCGAGCAAGGGGAGCGCTCTGGGATGGGACTTGGAGCAGGCGGCGGAGGAGGAGACAGCGGCAGCGGCGCGGGCTTCTTCCTCGGCTCCCACGAGCGATCCTCGAGGACAGCCGCGGCCCCGGGCGAGGGGAGGAGGCCAGAGAGGAACACCCGGGCGGCCGCGCCCCTGTCTCGCTTCCCGGGCGCCGTCGGCGGCGGCTGCAGGTGAGCGCGGCGCGCTTTCCCCGGGGGTCTGCGCGGCCCGGCGGCCCCGAGGTGCAGACAGACAGACAGACAGACAGACCGAGCCTGGGCTGGCTGACGCACGCGGGCTATGCCCCCGCAGCCCGGCCACCGCAGCTCCGCGTGGCCCCGAGCTCCCGTGGCTTCCCACCCCGCGGAGGAGAGCGGGAGCGGGAGGGCGCACTGCCCGGACCCCGCGGCTGGGCGAAGTCCCGCCGCCCCCGGCCGGCGAGCAGGGCGCGCTCCCTGCGCGGGACGCACTGCGCGGCAGCGGCCCCGGAGTGCCCCGTGGGGGCGCTGTGCCCGCGGCTGGGACACCCAGACCCGGTCTGCACGGACCGGGAAAAGGGGAGACTTGTTGAGCGGATATGCAGAGTGATTCCTATTGAACTGGCAGCCGTTGAGTCCTATTTCCCCGCCTTCGGAGCCTGGTATTTTAATGCCAGTGTCATCTGAATTTTGTTCTTGGTTCGCCGCGGCAGCTAGAGCTCCAGCTTCTCTATATTATAGAAGAGGGAGAGGGGAGAGCGTTTTGCAGTAGTTGCTAGAAACCCCGAGGACACTTTGGGGAGAAGATGGAAAAATGGGGACTGTTCTAGTAGGGTCTCCAGGACTGGGCGCACAGAAAGGCACTTTCCGGCCGGGCGCGGTGGCTCACGCCTGTAATCCTAGCACTCTGGGAGGCCGAGGTGGGCGGATCGTTTGAGCTCAGGAGTTCGAGACCAGCCTGAGCAAGAGCGAGACCCCATCTCTACTAAAAATAGAAAGAAATTATATGGACAGCTAAAAATATATATAGAAAAAATTAGCCGGGCATGGTGGCGCATGCCTGTAGTCCCAGCTACTCGGGAGGCTGAGACAGGAGGATCACTTGAGCTCAGGAGTTTGAGGTTGCTGTGAGCTAGGCTGACGTCACGGCACTCACTCTAGCCTGGGCAACAGAGTGAGACTCTGTCTCAAAAAAAAAAAAAAAAAAAAGAAAGGCACTTTCCTCAGGGACACCCACTCCCACCCTGAACAAACCCAACTGACCAAGTTCCAAGCTGTCATAAATCAGGAAACCACAACGCATCTCCCTCGAGTGCATTTACAGTCGGCCTTTGAGGAATGGGGCAGTCAGGGGTAGTCAAGAGGCTGCAGGGGTCCGCGGTCAAGAGCAGAGACTCTGGGGTCAGCTTGTCGGGGTCTAAAGACCAGCTATGAAGCTTACAGGCTTGATAACTTGGAGGTACCCAGCTACACCATGCCTCAGTTTCCTCATCTGTCTAATGGGCATGGTAATACCCACAGGGCTGGGAGGATTAAATGAGTTGTGACAAGTAAAGGCCTTAGAATATTTCTTTTTCTTTTCCTGAGAAAGCCTCAAACTCATCTATCCTTAGAACATTTCTAGGAGCATCCTAAGGTTATGTGGTGAGCTCCACCACCTGTCTTTCCAGAAAAAGCAAGGACTGGTATGAGCAGTGAATTCACCTCTTCCCCAATTCAGAGAGAGAGAGGCTCTCCATGGACATGTGAGGGTGGCAGATAATCCACATGTATTTAACGAGAGTCTTCCATGCACGAGTCTACTCCTGCACAGTCCTCCCGGCCTGCTTTCAAAGGGACAGCCTCACAAAACCATGTCAAGATACTGAGGTGGGTTTATGGTCTGGAAGTTTCCTCTCGGCCCCTGAAGCTTGGTTCCTTAGAATCCTCTGTTGAGAATGCAGATACCTACGTGTCAGTTTCCTCTCTGTCCACACTTGTAACTTTTATTTCTTTCAATAGAATTCAGTTTCAGGTCTTCAAGTTATCAGGCCCCCTTTTTTACAAATCAGGGCTCCAAGTTCCTTGTTCCCAGAGTTCAGACCCGGACAAACTGGAAGCACCGAGGCCTGAACTCACTTGCTAGAGGTGTCACATCTGAAATACCCCTGGACAGTTGTCATGCCCTATGCTGTTGTCAGCCAGCACCATATGTCTTTGTTCAGCAAAAGGTAGTCGAAATGAGGCCCAAGATTTAAAGAAAAAGGTGATGCTGGGTGCGGAGGGTCACGCCTGTAATCCCAGTGCTTTGGGAGGCTGAGGCAGGAGGATTACTTGAGGATAGGAGTTTGGGACCAACCTGGGCAGCTTAGCAAGACCCCATCTCTACAATTAAAAAAAAAAAAAAAAGAAAGAAAAGGAAAGGAAAGAGATATTGCTCCTTGAAATAAGAGAGCCATTGGGGGTTCCAGAACAAAAATTCCAGTTTGCCTAGAAACAGTTCTGGCTGGTACCTAAGAGAAAGCAAGGGGTGTGGTGGGGGGTGGGAAAGGGGAAAGAGGGGGAGAGACAGGCTCAGGTCTCAGGAAAAGCAGGCAGAAGCGGGTGTGTGTGGGTGTAACACTGGCCTGAGCAAGGTGTTGGGGCAGGAGGCTGGACAGGCAGCGAGAGAGGATATGCGAAGACTCAGTGGTGAATGGCTGAGGTTTAAGACCAGCAAGTCAGCAGAGAGTCTCTAGGGCCTTCTCTTGGATTTGCTGCCCTCTGGTCTGTAGCACATGCAAGGGAGTCCTTTCCTGGGCTTCCCTGTCTTCTGGGGAAGCTAAGGAGGACGCATGCCTCTGCTTACAGTACAGTGGGGCTAACTCAGAGTGTCGGGGAAGAGGGAACTCAAAGTGCCAAGGAGAGGGGAGCGTACTGGTGCTGTAGCTATTGCGTGGTTCCAGGGAGGGCCTTCCAAGGGCCCAGTTGCCACTTGGAGCTTTAGCCTGTGAGGTCATCCTTGAACCCTGCCATGTGTCTCGGCAGACAGCCACCACTGCCTGAAGTGGGCTCAGATGGAGCAGCAGGGCTGGGCTGAATTCCAGAAGCCTTGGCTGTTGTTGGTAATTGGTGGTAATGACTATGACAGTGACTTTGACAGTGATGAGAGGGAGTACAACAGGAAGGTGCAGTGTGCTTTGAGGGTACAACCCAAAGCACACTGATCTTGGCTCTGGAAAGACCTGGGTTCCCATCCTAGCCCCTCATAACTGTAAATAGTTTGAAAAGTTACTTAGACTCTCTGTGCCTCAGTTTCCTCATCTATAAATGGGGAACTAGGATTGTTGGGAGAATTAAATTAATTAATACACGTTCAGTACAATGCTGGCTCAGAGTTAATGCTCATTATTTATTAGCTATACTTACTTTTATTATCTGAGCCTTGGTTGTATAATCCATCAAATGGCTGTGATATTAGGTCATAGGATGTTGTGAGGGTTAAATGAAGTGATTGATGTGAATTTATCCAACACATTGGGAAGGATGTAGTAAGTACTCAAAGTGAGTTGACTGCAACTGAAATTTTCACAAAATATCTGCACATAAAAATAAGTGGCTGAGCAGGTGAACCCACTAACATTTCTGGAAAGTTCTTCTAAGAGTGTTGTCGGAAGAACTTCCGTCTCCTTATGGAAAGTGTGGCTCACTGCTGATTGGAATACCCTGCTGCTATTTTAGCTTATTGTATTAGTTTCCTATTGCTGCTATAATAAATTTCACAAATGTAGTGGCTTAAAACAATACAAAGGTGTTATCTTGCTGTTCTGGAGGTCAGAAGTCTGAAATGGGCTTGGTGGGACGAGCATTGAGGTGGCAGCAGGGCTGCGTGCCTTCTGCAGGCGCTAGGGAAAATCCGTTGCGTTGTGTTTTCTGACTTCTAAGAGCTGCTTGCATTTCGTGGCTCCTGGTCCCTTCTTCCGTCTTCAAAGCCAGTGACATAGCATCTTCCAACCCCCTCCCTACTCTGACTCTCCCATCTCCCTCCTACAAAACCCTTGTGATTGCATTGGGCCCACCAGGTTTATTTCCACTTATCAAGATCCTGAACTTAATCACATCTGCAGACTCCGTTTTGCCATGTAAGGTAACAGAGTCACTGATTCTGGGGATTTGGCAAAGACGTCTTTGAGGGGCATTATTCTGCCTGCCACAGATGATTTTGGAGAAACTGATCTAAACCAAAGGGTTTTAACTCACGACTGTGTAGGCCCTCTCCCTGCGCCTTCCCAATTAGGGGAGTTTGTTTTCACTTGTCTTAAAGATGACAAGTTCAAGAGCAGAGAGGTCAAGGCCATGGGCCAAATCTCCCCTTGTCAGCCTGGGACTTCTGTAGACAGTTCAGAAGTTGCCGCTACTTCCTGTCCTTTCTGGGCTCTCTCCCTTTCCTTGACTAACCCTTTTGACCCAGCCCCTCAGCACCGTCTCCATTTCCCCATCAACGTCATTTGCTGACTTTTCTAGCTCAGAATTTTCTAGCTGCTTCTTCTCTTCCATTTATAGTGAAATACAAGGACTATCCCCATCCCCAGAGCCAGGTCTCTGCTAAGAAAATCACCACGACATGGTGTTTGACCTCCCTGAGATTCCCAGACAGTGTCTGTGTGAGTTTCATATTGCTGCTGTAACAAATTACTGCAAACGCCGTGGCTTAAAACAACACAAATTTATTATCTTACAATTCTGGAGGTTAGAATTCTGAAACGGTTCTCACTGGGCTAAAATCAAGATGCTGGCAGGGCTGGAGCCTTCTGGAGGCTCTTGGGGGGAGTGCACATGCTTGCTTTTTCCAGCTTGCAGAGGCTGCCGCATGTTGCTTGGCTTGTTGCCTCCTCCCATCTTCAAAGCCAGCAACATCAGGCTGTGTCCTCACACTGCCACCTCTCTGGTTCTCTCTTCTGCCTGCCTCTTCTACCTTTAAGGACCCTTGTGATTACACTGGGCTCACCTAGGTAATCTGGGCTAATCTCTCTGTCTTTAAGGTCCATCTGATTAGCAACCTTAATTTCCTTTGCCTTGTAACATAACATATTCACAGGTTCTGGGGGTTAGGATGCGGACATTGTGGGAGGGCCATTATTCTGCCAACCACAGGGCCTGAGAACAAGTTCCAAATTATGACCAGCTGTGCAGCATCATTCTTATTAACTATCCCTGTCCAGAATGTACACAGTGGCCCATTCAAAAGAGAACACCTGTTAAACTTTCCAAAATTCCTGCCGCAACTCTGATCTTTCTTTTAATCCCCCTGTCAGTGGCAGGATGTGAGGGCAATGGAGCCTGGAGCAGTACTGCATATGTTATTTGTTCAGTCGATTTTTTATCAAAGGAAAGGTGCACAAGCCGTAAGAGAATGGCTCAAGGGAGTTTTACAAAGTGAACAGTCTCATGTAACTGCCTCCCAGATCTGCACCCCAAAACTTCCCTTTGGCCCCAAATTGATTATCACCTCCCCTAAAAGTAACTATTATTCTAACTTCTATCACCACAGTTTTGCCTGTTTTAAAAATTTTATTTTATTTTACTTATTTTTATTTTTTTTTACGTTCCAGAGAGGAAAGGGTCAGTCTCCACTAGTGGAGAAAGACCTAAATTTTATTTTTTTAATTGACAAATAATAATTGTGCATATTCGTGGAGTACATAGTGATGTTTTGATACATATAATGTATGGTGGTCAGATTAGGGTAATTAGGATCATCTGAAACATTTATCATTTGTGTTGGGAACATTCAATATCCTCCTTCTAGCTATTTGGAACTGTGTAATATATTATTGTTAAATTTTGTCATCCACAGTGTTATAGAGCACTGGAACTTGTTCCTCCTATCTAGCTGTAACTTTGTAACCTTTTACAAATTTCTACCTACCCTCCCTCCCCCTACCTTTCCCAGCTTTTAGTATCCTCTGTCCTACTTTTTACTTCTATGAGATCGATTTTTTTTAGCTTCAACATATGAATGAGAACTTATGGTGTTTAGCTTTCTGTTCCTGGCTTATTTCATTTAACATGATGTACCCCAGTTCCATCCATGTTGCTGAGAATGACAGGATTTCATTCTTTTTGGCCAAATAGTATTCCATGGTGTATATATACCACATTTTCTTTATACATTCATCTCCAATCTTGAGTTTTGCCTGTTTTTTTAACCCAAACTTTTTATTGAAGTAGACATACAGAAAAGTACACAAACGAAGGATGTCGCTGGGTTAATTTTCATGACATGAACACGTGTGTAACCAGCATTTCGATTAATAAACAGGACATTGCCAACACCCAGAATCCCCCCATACCCTTGCTGTGCACTAACACCCAAATGTAACCACAAACTGTGATTTCTATGATTGTAGATTAGTTTTGCTCATTTTAGACTTCTTTTGTTCAATATTATTATGTTTGTAAGTTTACCATGTTATTGTGTGAAGCAGTCATTCATTCTTTTTTATTGCTATATAATATCCCATTGCATGATGACATCACACTTTATACTATTGTTAAGGGCCATTTAGGTTGTTACCATTCTCTCTTAATTTTGTAAGGGAGTGGCTACCTACCCATATCTCAGTTGTCATAAACTCAGTTCATCCTGCAGAAATTAAGAGACGTTGTGTGGAGTTACCTGGCTGGAATGCGGGGTTAATGATGAAGAGTGTGTGTGTGTATGTGTCTGTACGCATGCATGTGTGTGTTTTGCCAGGGTTGAGGTTAACATGGTAACACAGGGCTGGATTATGGGGCTTTGAATGCCAAGTTAAGCAGTCTAGATTCCTTTTTTTGAGACAGAGTCTCACTCTGTTGCCTGGGCTAGAGTGCCTTGGCATCAGCCTAGCTCACAGCAACCTCAAACTCCTGGGCTCAAGCAATTCTCCTGCCTCAGCCTCCCGAGTACCTGGTACTACAGGCATGTGCCACCATGCCTGGCTAATTTTTTCTATATATATTTTTAGCTGTCCATATAATTTCTTTCTATTTTTAGTAGAGATGGTGTCTCGCTCTTGCTCAGGCTGGTCTCGAACTTCTGAGCTCAAACAATCCGCCCGCCTCGGCTTCCCAGAGTGCTAGGATTATAGGCGTGAGCCACTGTGCCCAGCCAGCAGTCTAGATTTGATTCTACTGGTATGTAGGAGCCCCTGACAGTTTTTTGAGTAGGATCATAGTAAGCATGATACTGTGTTGGGAAGGTTGAATGTAGTGCTGGTCCCAGATGGGTTCAATAGGAGAGACTTAGAAACAGTCTATTAATTAGGATTAAGTTCAGCTACAAGTTACAGAAAAAATGAAATGACAGTGGCTTAAAGAAGGAAATTTATTCCCAGGCTTCTCTGCCTCATTGCTTGTAGCATGCTTGGCTTCCATTTCCATGCTGCTTCATCCTGCATCCAGATGACTGCTGAGTTTCCAGCCAGGATGTCCTCATTCCAGGCATTAGGAAGGAAAACATAAGGAAGACCCCCCTCCCGGCCTTTTAAGTTTTTAAGGACACTTTTCCAGAAAATGTACACACCACGTCTCCTTCCATCGTGCTGGCCAGCACTTAGTCACCTGGCAGGGAAGAAGGAGCGCTGGGACTCGTGGGCTGGTTCCAGCCCATCATGTGTCCCGTTGCAAAGTGGCGTTCTGTTACAAAAGAAGGACAAGGACGGCATTGGGGGACAGCTAGCAATCTCTGACAAGGACTTTTCAGTCTCTGATGTGAATAAGGGCCAGGGCTAGGGCTGTGAGTGCGGTAGGAAGGGCAAGGGACATAGGGGACATCACAGGCAAAAACCAGACAGGACTTGTGCCTGATTGGATGGGAGGGAGAAAAGATATGGGAGGAATGACCGTATGCACCAAAATATGAGGTGAGGGGTTTACCCCAAAAGCCAGTTTGCTTCAGTTAATCTTTTATTGATCAATTAGAGATCAATGTGTTTATTCACATTTATTAATTTTATAATAATTTATTTATAAAGTTCAGCACCCAGCACATGGGGGATACAGAGATGACAAAGTGTAGCCCCCAAGGAGTAGCTTATAGTCCAGGCAGGGAGAGGCCATGGTAACGCGAAAAAGAAACCATGTGCTAGAGCAGGCTACAAACCCATTGTCAGGGGTGTGTAGAAAAGTCAGTCCTCGTTGGGAAAATTGGAGAACATTTTACAGTGTGGGTGACATATGAGCTGAGCCTTGAAGCCCGAATGAATGCCATTTTGATTAATGTAGAATGTAGACATTCCATTCCAAGGGACCGGCATGGATGAAGGCACCTAGCTAGGACAGGAATCTGAGTTCTTCAGGCCCCAGCGGGGAGTCTGGGGTGGATGCGGGGACCGCCGAGGCTAGAGAGTTGGGCAGTGGTCAGTCATGGAGGGCCTTGAATGTTCACGTGCAGCGAGGCCATAGACAGCTTCCAAACAGAGGAGGGACAGGGCCATTAGGTGAAGGACCCAAGGCAGGGAGGGCAGTTCCGAGGCTCCTGGAAGAGTCTGGGTGAGAAAAGGTGAGAAGAGAAGCTTGGCTGCCGCGGTGGGAACAGTCAGGAGGGCCGGCCGGACGGGGGAGCCATGCAGAGGCGGGAAAGCCAGAGTGTGTCCACTCACGACTGTGACGGCTCTGCAGAGGACACGTGGAGCTGGCTCCTGGTCCCTGGTCTGGGTGGCTGAGCAGATGGGGTTGCCTTGACTGTGAAAGGACTTGAGTGGGAAAAGATGACTTCGTGTCTGGGCAGGCTGAGCTGGCAGGCAGGCCTTCGTCACTGGGTGGAAGTTGCAAACGGCAACGTCAGGTCAACATGAAGGAGAACCAAGGTCTGACATTTAGAGCCACCTGAACGCCATGCAGCCCTGAGTCCTGGCGGAGGTTGGCTTCCCACTCGCCGGGGGTTCCAGCATTAGGTGGGAAGCAGATGGTGAGGCCTCTGAGGTTTGTGCAGCTCCCGGTCTCGTGCACTTGCCGGTGAATGTGTAGCGCGGCCGATGTGCATACCGGCCGTGCTGACAGAGGGCCTTAGCGGGACAAGGCTGTTGAGCCTGATGTCTAAGAACTCACAAATTAGGGAAATCTCTTTTTCAAAAAGTAGGCTGACTGCCTGAGAGGTGGCAAGGTAGAATCTTGGCTTTGTCAGTTCACCAGCGCTCAAGTCTTAGTGTCTGTCTGTCTGTAAACGTAGTGTTCCGCCCATAAAATTAGGAACTGCTCCAGCTCACGGCATGATTGTGGGGATCATGTGAGATGATAATGTGCAAAATGCCCAGTTCACTGCCTGGCCCATCGCTGGCACTTAATCAACATCAGTGCCCTACCCCTTTCTCTTCTTGTGTGGAGGTGGAGCAGGTTGCTGCCACCTTCTCCTTCGGGATAGCAGGGCCTGACAGGCCTATGGTCTTGGTTAGGTTGAGAAACACTGCTTCCAGGCCATGCCTCTTATTTTACTGCTAATTAAGCCCAAAGAGTTAAGTCACCTAGGTGAGGTCACACCAGTGTGGACAGCCAGGCTTCTTGTCTCAAGGCCCACAGCGCACAGTGTGGGCTTTGGAGGGATTCTACTCGCCTGTGGGTTTTCTTGCAGCAGTGATGCTTAAAGAACTGTAGCTAAGACAGAACAGTCTCCCTCTCTCTCTTCCCCCACCCCCTTGGTAAAGTTCAATGAAAAGACTCATTGTCCCATGGAGAGGAGAAAAATTGCTAAAACAAAAGTCAAAGCCGTTGTATTATTTTAAAATATTCTTTCCATGTTCCCGAATGCTTTGTGGAATCTGCTCGGATTGAATTAACCTCTATTTCTCAGCACAACAATTCTTCTCATCTGCCCATATGTGAAAGGAACTGTTCTCAAACGTCTTTCCATTTTCCAGTTAGAAATGGATCCTGTTCTTCAAATGCCAACAGCTGTAAATGCCAAATCGAGACACAACCATTGAGATGGGTGCATGCTCTGACTTATTTTTTTTTGTTCCACTGCCATTGCATTTTGTAAAAAAATCTGTCTTGCCTGATATTAATATTGCCATACTGGTTTTATGTTGCTGTCTAAATAGTATCCTTTTCCTCATTCTTTTACTTTTTTTAAAATAGCTTTTTAAAAGTTTAACTTACAGATCATAAAATTCATCAATTTTAAGTGTACAATCTGATGTGTTTTGGCAAATGTATAGATCTGTCATAATCATGATGTGAACATTTCCGTCACCTCCCAATTTTCCCTCATGCCCCTTTATAGCCGATCCCCTATCACACACCCAGCCCCTGGAACCACTGGGCTGCTTTCAGTCATATAATTTTTCCCTTTATTGAATGTCATATAAATGGAGTCATTCAGTATGTCATCTTTTTGTAACATAACTGGCTGCTTTCTCTCAGCATAATTATCTTGAGATTCATTCAGTAGATCCTTTCTTTAATTGTTGAGTAGTATTCCATTGTACAGATCCATGATTTATTTATCTGTTCATCAGTTGATGGACATTTGGGTTGTTTTTAGTTTTTAGCTTTTAGAAATAAAGCTTCTGTGAGCATTTGAGTACAAGTCTTTGTGTGGATGTGTTTTCCTATCTTTTGGGTAAATACCTGGGATCATGTGGTTGCTGGTAGGAGGATGAAACATCTGGTTTGCCTGGGACTGAAGGGTTTCCAGGATGTGAGACTTGCAGTGCAAAAACATGGGTAGTTCTGGGCAAACGGGGACAGTTGGTCACCCTGTGCTGTGCTGTTTGGCAAGTGTATGTTTGACTTTGTGAGAAACCGCCAAATTGTTTTCCAAAGTGACCACACCATTTTGTATTCTTGTCAGCAACATATGAAGGTTCCAGTTTCTTCACCTCCTCGCCAACACTTGATTATATCAGTGTTTTTAATTTTATCTATTCTAGTGGATTTGTCGTGGGACCTCATTGTGGTTTTAATCTGTATTTTGCTAATGACTAAGAATGTTGAATGCCTTTTCGTGTTTATTTGTCATCAAAATATCTTTGGTGATATGACTGTTCAAATCTTTTGCATGTTTTTAAGTGGGTTGTTTGTCTTCTTACTGAGTTATGGTCTGAATATAAGTAATTTATCAGATTTTTTAAAATTTTGAAGTATTAAGGGGGTATAAATGTTTTTGGTTACATGGATCACTTTTGTAATGCTTGAGTCATGGCTATAAATGTGCCCATCACCCAAATAGTGTTCATTGTACACTTTATGTGGGTTTTTGCCCCTCCCTTCCTAGCCTCTCCCCTCTGAGGTATATGTTTTGCAAATATTTTCTACCAGCATGTGGCCTGCTATGCCATTGCATTTTGAAAAAAGAAAGGTTTAAATACTTCCAGATACTAATGTGTATTTAAAAATTATGAATTTGTGTGTCATTGTTTTATTATAATAATATTCATAGGTAAGCATAAAAGTTAATTTCGTGCACATTAAATGGCTTTGTTTGATAAAATTAACAATGCATACTTTCTATTGATTGGTTTGAGTGCAGAACGATAACAATAATAACAACAGGCCGGGCGCGGTGGCTCACGCCTGTAATCCTAGCACTCTGGGAGGCCGAGGCGGGTGGATCGCTCAAGGTCAGGAGTTCGAGACCAGCCTGAGCAAGAGTGAGACCCCGTCTCTACTAAAAATAGAAAGAAATTATATGGACAACTAAAAATATATATATAGAAAAATTAGCCGGGCATAGTGGCGCATGCCTGTAGTCCCAGCTACTCGGGAGGCTGAGACAGGAGGATCGCTTGAGCCCAGGAGTTTGAGGTTGCTGTGAGCTAGGCTGACACCACGGCACTCACTCTAGCCAGGGCAACAAAGTGAGACTCTGTCTCAAAAAAAAAAAAAAAAATAATAATAATAACAACAAATAGCTAATGTTTATTCAGTACTTTCTATGTGCCAGGCTGTGTTTTAAGTGGTTTATATATGTACATATATGAACTAATTTAATCCATACAACAACTGAGTCTACTGTTATCTCCAACTTCAAGATAAGGAAACTGAGGCCAAGAGAGGATAAGTAACCTCCTCAGGGTCAGACAGCGAGAAGTATTTAGTTTTGTTTATTTTCTGCCCTTCCCCTATTCTCAGTGCCTTTGGTTAGCAATGGTGGCTTGAAAACACAAACACTTCTTGAAATCCACAGTAAACACAAACCACATGCAATGGTGTTCATTTTCTTTAGAAATGTTAATCATTGACTACATCATATTCTAAATGTTTGATTTAAGTGCAAATGTGTCAGGGTGGAAGTGGGCCTTGAGAGCGTGTTGTATACGTTTGGAAATAAATGAACGTGGACTTTGTGTCTGCTCAGTTAGAAGGCAGGGGAATAGCAATAAAATAATAAATCACAAAGAAATGATGTAACAAACATAGTGTCATATAAAATAAGGTGATAAATAGCAAAAGAGCTCAAAAGTAAATAGTAGGTTTAAGATTAGAGAAAAGGGCAAGATGTTCTAAGTTTTCTTCCTTTTCTCAAAAGGAATCTCTGAGTTAAAGCTATGAAAAGGGACCAGTTCAATTAGTAAAGAGTTTAAATAGTTTAAAAAGGGAGTGAGGGGAGCGGTTCTCTGTAACGAGAGAGTGGGTTCTGGAACTTCACCCCTCCTAAGCCACGTAACCTTGGCCAAGGTACTTAACTTCTCGGAGTTACTGTAAGAATTAAATCACTTCACACATTTAAAGCACTTGGCCCAGTGCCTGGCTTGTAGTAAGTGCTAAATAAACAGTCACTATTTTTAATATAATTTTAATACATAGTAAAAAGTGAACTAGCTCAATACAGCAAGTGTGAAAAACTGTGGACTTTGAAGGTTGACGGGCCCAGGTTCATTTCCAGGTCAATTCCTGAGAGCAATTTGCTGAACAAACAGTTCACTAAATTATTGAGCATTTTTTTAAGTTTTGGGAAATGGTTGCCTCCCTGTGCCTGCCCCTGACAGTGAAACAGCTACGGCCTTTCGTGAATTCACTTCTGGGGATTTGACTTTCAGCTAATTGAGTTTTCTGCTAATCAATGCATGGAAAATTGGCCTGCTCACCCTGGGTTTGAATCCTGGCTCAGACTGTTGGTTACTGTGTGTGACCTTGGGCAAGCCACTGAACCTTCCTGAGCCTTATGGGAATACGGGAATAATATTAGGTAATTGAATGAGTTAATATATGTAAAGCATTTGAATAGTGCCTGGCACATGGACTCAGTCTAGTATCAGAGTCCAAGTCCTTAACCACTGTGCCAACTCCCTCTTAATAAATGTATGTGGGAGACAGGGAGACTGGGAGGCTGGAAGGCTGGAAAGGGAAGCTGGGAGGTTGAGAGGCTGGGAAGGGAGGCTGGGAGGATAGGAGGCTGGCTGTATGATACTACTTATGTCAACTACACATGAATTTCTTGGGAAATTTATATATATTAATTTGTGCCATCTGCTATTATTGGACTGAAGGAATATTGTTTCTTGGAATTCTCAAATACAGTTTTTCCTTGTTCAAATCTAAGATACAGAATGTGACTGTGAATGATTGGTAATACACTTAACTGATAAGAAACTTGAGGATAGATTTTTCTCCTCAAGTTTTCCATTCAATCTTATAGCGACCAAAGTGATGAAAAATTCCAACTATGCACTCCCTGCTCGGAGTATCCAAGAAGAACCTACCAACAGGGGCTACTTAAGCTCTTAAGGGCCAAACACACAAATGGCATTTTAAGTACAAGTGGCGTGTTTGAAACCTGAAAAGGTGGGGCGGTGGGTCTGTGGCACCTGGAGTTCAGGAGACCCAGAAATCTCACCCTGTTCCCTTCTCTTGTTGTTTGTCACAGCCGCGCCCCTCTTCCTCGTCTTGAAAATGGAAAAGATGCTTGCGGGCTGCCTTCTGCTGATCCTCGGACAGGCCGTCGTCCTCCCCGTGGAGGCCAGGCAGCGGCCACACATGAGGGCCACCTCCAGGGGCAGACAGGCTCGGACCCACCCCCAGACGGCCCTCCTGGGTGAGTGAGGGGCCCCACCTGCAGAAGCAGGCGGGTGGGGAGCTTGGGGGGTCCAGGCTAGGGGACTGGTGTCCCCTGGGGAAGCGCTCCTGTCCCTGGGTCCTGTGTTGGCCGTGCTGGGCCGGGTCTCACTGGGCATGAGCGCATCTGGAGTGGAGGATGTGGCTGTACACAGGCTTTCAAAATAAAACCAAACGTTTTCTATTTTGAAGCCTTCAGTTTAATCTGAGGCTCATGACTTTTCTCCAGTATTCAGGGCAAGATTTTTCATCTGAAAATATCCTTATTGGATTTATCTGGACAAAGGTGTTATGAAAAATTTTTTTATTGGATTTGGCCAGTTAGATCTGTTACTGATGCCTCCCCACATGGCAGCGGGGAAGAAGGGCATGCACAGAGGAGAGGTGGGACCTTATGAGCTGAATCAAGATATCGAGAATGGAATATGCCAGGGGTCTATGAGTCTGGTCCGGCCCGGTCTTTCAAAAAAAATTCTTGCAGAGAGAAAGGAAATGTCATGAGACCACACAGAACATAGATGAATCAGCTGGTTCTAAACCAGGGCTCTGGTAAGCACAGCATGTGGAGGTCCTGGGATGCTTGGCCATTGGAAAGAGAATGGGTTATGGCATAGACCTGAGTTCAAGTCCTGCCTCTGCTGCTTACCAGATGTGTGTACGTAGGCAATGTCACCTGTGAGATTCAGTTTCCTCATTTATAAAATAGGAATGTTAATGCCAACATTGGAACATTTTCGTGAGGAGTAAATGAGGTAATGTAGGTAAATTGTAGGTATGCGGTGGGCGAAAACTTTATCACGACTATCATTCCACAAAGTTCTCTGAAACGGTATTTTACATTTATATCCTATTGGCCAGTTGTTAGAATCCAACCCTCTGTGAAGGCTACTGAGAGAACTACGCAGGACCGGGTGGCCTCAGCCTTGCAGTTACGGTCAGGGGCCAAAGAGCCCTGTTCAGAGAGGTCAGAGTCTTTACTGACGTTGACTGAGCAACGACCCCAGCAATACTGCGTCTTCCATGTCCGCGGTCTCCTGAGACTCCCTGTTTCCATGATGGCATAAACATGTGAAAAGGACTGGGAGATGTTTAGTATGTTAATTAAAAGGTTTTTAAAAACAAGTTTCAAGTTGATAAACATACCTGTGTATATAACTGAAAATGTCTGATTTCTAGATCATCAGCGGTGATCGCACAGTTGGGTTTCTGATAGGGCTGGTCTCTGGATGAACCACCACACACTTACCTGGAAAAGCACCCTTCTTCTCTGGGCTCCACATCTCTCTCTCTCTCTCTCTCTCTCTCTCTCACACACACACACACACACACACACACAAACCGGCCTTCCGTGGTTGTCAGCATTTGCTGTCCTTCTGCTTCACCCTAAGGTCAGGCTCTGAAGTGGTAACCCTTGCGTTCTGAGATAAGAGCTGGAAGCCTGTTTTGCCAAAGGTATCAACCCTGCATCCAGCATTGATCCCTTTTCTTCATTTTGCTAGAGAATGTGTCAGGGACAAAGGAGGGTGCGACACAGCCTGTCTCCCCACCCCCAGGACTGGAAGTGGACACGCATGTTTCTGTTCCACGAGAGCAAGAGGCCGCTCCCAGACACGCTGGAGGGCTGCTTGGCTTGTGAACATGGTTGAGTGAGAATCGTGAAGCCGGAAGGCAAACACTACAACTCTGGCCCGAGTCTCAAGTGCAGTCTGCTTTGGGAAGCGTGCTCATTGGTAGTCCTTGCCCGGATCATATGACCTCTTCCTTCTTAGAATATGGTGTCCTATGTTTTCTGCGTGTTTGCTTTTCTTGGCTTTTGGGGGGTTTTCTTGTTCAGAACGTTGCCCAGGCTGCACTTCACTTTTTTGTGGCAAGTCATTTTGGTCATGTTTGTGGCATCCACCAGCATGATGTATTCCACTGGTCACTTGCTTGCAAGTGTGTCTCTGAAAGTTTGTTTAACAGAGGAGAAACAGCAGAATTGTTTCTTAGGTTAATTTTTTGTTTGAATTTTCTGGTTTTTTAAAAATGTTTACATCTTATGTGTAAATTCAGGTCAGAGTCTCAGTCACAGCTTGAATCAGTTAAAAAAAAACTAATGCATGTATTTATTCACCCGTCCTGTGAATAGCTTTAGGCCGGTCATTTGGCAGCCTGTGATGTCTGTCTTCGTGGGCTTATCTCTTACCTCATGTAGGAATTTCAACTCTGTGCCAGACACTGGGTGTTTCAGAAGATGAATAGGCACCGTCAGGAAGTGCACAGTGTGGTGGAAGAGACAGGCATGCGAAAAGATCATTAATGTGGTAGAATCAGTGTGCAACAGTAGAGGCATGTCTGAGTTCCAGCTTGACTCTACCTGATGCGTGGGCTTGGTATAAGGCAGTGGTTCTCAAGTCTTTTGGTCTCAGGACCTTCCCTTTTACATTCAACAATTATTAAAGATCCCAAAGAGCTTTTATTTATTTATTTATTTTGAGATAGAGTCTGGCTCTGTTGCCTTGGCAAGTGTGCAATGGCGTCATCATAGCTCATTTCAAACTCCTGGGCTCAAGCGATCCTCTGGCCTCAGACTCCCGAGTAGCTGGGACTACAGGCATATATGTCCCACCATGCCCGGCTAACTTTTCTACTTTTCCTAGGTGGGGAGGGGGGGCTGTCATTATGTTGCCCAGGCTGGTCTTAAACTCCTGGCCTCAAGCAATCCTCCCACCTCAGCCTCCCAAAGGGCTCGGATTACAGGTGTGTGCCACTAAGCCCGGCCTGAAGAGCTTTTGTTTATGTGGGTTAGATCTGATATTTACTGGATCAGAAGTTAAAATGGAAAACTTTAAAAAGTATCTGTTAATCAATTTAAAAATTAACGATCTATATGCATAAAAAACTATATTTTCTAAATAATAAAAAATTAGTGAGAAAAGTGGCACCATTTTACATTTTTTTTTTTTTTAGAGACAGAGTCTCACTCTGTTGCCTAGGCTAGAGTGGTGTCAGCCCAGCTCATAGCAACCTCAAACTCCTGGACTCGAGTGATCTTCCTGCCTCAGCCTCCTGAGTAGCTGGGACTACAGGCATGCGCCACCGCGCCCAGCTCATTTTTCTATTTTTTGTAGAGACGGGCTCTCACTCTTGCTCAGGCTGTAGCTTCATTTCTCATTCATTCAGTCTGTCACAAAATGTCATTTGGGTTATATTACGTGAAAAAAACATGGCCTTGAACAGATACGTAGTTGGAAAAAGAAGCATTTTAGTAGCCTTTTCATGTATTTGTGGATATTCTTCTTTGATACTACACCAAAACTTGACAAATAGTAGTTTCTTTTTTTTTTTTATTTCAGCATATTATGGGGGTACAAAAGTTTAGGTTACATATATTGCCCTTGCCACCCCCCCCCCCAGTCAGAGCTTCAAGCGTGTCCATCCCCCAGATGGTGCGCATTGCACTCATTATGTATGTATACACCCATCCATTCCCTGCCCCCGCCCCAATCTGCCTGACACCTGATTAATGTTATTCCTAAATGTGCTCTTAGGTGATGATAAGTGAAACCAATTTGATGGTGAGTAAAAATATGGTGCTTATTTTTCCATTCTTGGGATACTTCACTTTGTAGAATGGGTTCCAGCTCTATCCAGGAAAATACAAGAGGTGCTGTATCACCACAAATGGTAGTTTCTTTTTTTTTTTGAGACAGAGTCTCACTCTGTTGCCTGGGCTAGAGTGAGTGCCGTGGCGTCAGCCTAGCTCACAGCAACCTCAAACTCCTGGGCTGAAGCAATCCTCCTGCCTCAGCCTCTCGAGTAGCTGGGACTACAGGCATGTGCCATCATGCCCAGCTAATTTTTTCTCTATATATTTTTAGTTGTCCAAATCATTTCTTTCTATTTTTAGTAGAGATGGGGTCTCGCTCTTGCTCAGGCTAGTGTCAAACTCCTGACCTTGAGCGATCCTCCCGCCTCGGCCTCCCAGAGTGCTAGGATTACAGGCGTGAGCCATCATGCCCGGCCAAGTAGTTTCTTAACAGTTAGTTGCAATGTGGAATCTAAAACCACGTCAATAAACTGTTGTACTCTATACACTTGTGAGAGAATGACAGTATAAAAGACAAACATTAGTGTTATTATGCCTTTCATGGATACTCAGAAAGCGTCTCAGGGACTCCCTAGAGTTCCCCAAACCACACTTTGAAAATGGTAGGTTTAGGGAAATTGTTCTCAGTGAAGGTCATGACCAGGTACAGCCCTCAGGGATGAGCAGGCAGCAGAGGCGTGAGGGTGCCGTGTGGCGGCGGGGCTTGGACGTGGCTCAGGGGACTGCAGGCTGTCCATCAGGCAGCTGGTGTGAGCGGGAGGCAAGCCATGGGAGGGGGGTCCAATGAAGAGTTTGAGCTTCATGTTGCAGGGGTGGGAGCCCGTGGAGGACTAAGCAGACCATGGGCATAGCTTTGACTTTGCCCCCACTGTGCCCTCTGCACAGACTCAACCTTCCGGGCTGTGGCAAGTGGGATTCTAACTATCAGGTGGCAGCCCTGAGCCAACGCTTCCAGGCCAACAGGAGAATGAATAAGCACGTGCTCCAGCCCAAGGACCCTTCCAGATGACACTGGCAGGTGGAGCAGCGGGTTGTTCCTATTCTTCCTCCGACCCATCCCTTATCAGCAGTGCCCATCCCCTTCCAGACCCTCCCTAGGCCCTCCTCCTGGGGCAGGAACTGGAAGCCATGTTGCCCCACCCCAATTACTACCTGCTTTATTTGTGCACGTTTTCTCTCTTTGTTACATTCCTGTCCTATGGGGGTGGACCTGTTGCCAGGGCAACCAGTGGGGCACGTCAGCCTTTTTGGAAACCTTCACCCTCCTTGCCCCAACCCCACTGTGTTCTTGGCCCCCTCATTCCACACACCACTTCCCGTGCCTCCAACTGCTCCCCCTGTTTGCTGTTTCTCTTTTACAAGGTCTTGTTGACATGCGCATTCTTTTCTAAACTTACCCACCTAGCTCATTTCATTTCTACTAACTAACCTTGAAATCTTTTTCTTTCCCTATTATAGATTCCCCTTTGGATCAATACCACCCACTCAGGATTTATGTTTGTGTTTTAAGAGAGCACTTTGTGGCAATAATTTAAAAGGAGGCTGGCCCTAGGCTCTGGTCAGGGCCTGGAGGGAGCTGAGCTCCCTTCCTTGCCCCCACTCTGCCAGGAAGAATTCCAGAGGCGTTCCAGGTAGAAGCCACAGAATTTAGTGAAACTTCTTCATAACGGTTAATCAATTACTTAAAAATGAAGCTAATGAAGAAAATCTAAGGATTCACCTTATATAGCCCCAAATTCTGCTCTTTGGAAATCACAGCATATAATGAGGCACTTACTTCCACTTTTGCATATATCTCTAATTAAACCCGACATCAAAATATTAGTAGAGTTGCCATGTGTTTCATACGAGGAGCTGAAACCTTCTAAATTGGCAATGTGTGGGAAGGAGTTGGCTGGCCTGGAGAATTGAACGTAAGAATGTCCTGCTCTGTGTTGCCAGTGGAAGTTTTTACCTAGGTTGATAATTATTAACATTTTCAAGCCTTAGGTACCAGTAAATGGATTTCCACATCCAAAAACAATACCTCTAATTGACTTTGTTAGCATCTCTTGTGAGGGAGGGAAAGCAGATGCCAGCAGCCATCAGGGTCCTGGAGAGTCTGACCCATTGAAGCCACCAGTCTTACAGCCCCTGAAGCCACTTTGCCAAAGTTAGAACTTTTGTCTCCTTCCCTGAGCTTTCCAGGGCTTTGTTCATCCTCTTCCTCACACCTGGGGTGTCCTTCCTCTGCCAGGACACGGTGTCAGTGAGAGCCAGGTCCAATGCTGCCTGCTCCCACCCCCAGCCACACACTGCAGGTCCTCTGCCAGGGCGCCAACCCTGTCTGCCTTGTATTCCAAGGGGCAATAGTGGTACCTACGCCAGAGGGATTCATATTTTAGTTATCTTTGCACTTGTCTCATTTTTACCACTAGACTGTAAATCCCTTGAGGATAGGGACTGAGTAGTTTTCATTTCTCACAGCACCTATGGAGGGCAACTCTCATTGACTGAGCCCCTGCTATGAGTAGGGACATGTTCTCTCACTTATTCCACGGCGGGGAAAATACTGCATGGTGATTATCGTTATATCCTATTTTCAGACAAAGAAGCTGATGCTAGAGAGGTTAAGCGATTTGGCAGACTTGTCAAGGCTTCTGCAAACCTAGGCAGAAAAGGTGCCCAATCCCTAATTCCTTCGTGGAAAGGATGCGTGGCTTAGGGTCAGAGGTGCCTTGGAGCAAAGAAAAAGGCATCTTACATACTTGAACATGCTGATTTCAGCCCCTGCTTGCTCCTTGACCGTGAGTCTTTGTGCAGACCAAAAAGTGCCTGTGTGTATTCGGAGGTTCTGCCGCTGCTGGTCATACCTGGGTTCCACTGACCTCCGGCCCTGGTTTTGGTCCTGTCCACAGCTCAGTGTGTATTGAGCAACTGAGTGAATGAGACATGCAGATGGCTGATTTCATCTCATTTGGGATGATTCCAGACTTGATTTGTCTTCTTAGCTAGAGACCTGGGGCAAACTGTTTATTCTCCGGAACTTAGTTCATTTATCTATCAAAGGAGGAGTTTGAACTCAGTGATCCCTTAGGTCTTATCTGGGACGTGGTGATGTCACTAATTCCATTGCATTCCTGATGCCCCTTCTGTGTGGGACACCTGGTGACATCCTCTCTTTCTTTCACTCTCTCCAGGTAGGAGAGCCAGGAAGTACCATATTCTAGAGGCCAAAAGGGAGAAGTTTTGAGATAGCAGCCCTGGGCGGTAGGATCAGGCAACACAGCAGGGCTGGGCAGTAGGATCAGGCAGTGGAGCAGGGGTTCTCAAACTTCATAATAAATCAGAAGCTTCTGGAAGGCCCGCTAGAACACATTACTGCTCCCATGCCTAGAGTGTCTGATTCAGTAGGTCTGGGTTGGGGCCTGAGAAGTTGCATTTCTGGACATGTCAGTTTGAGAATCATGGCGGAAGTGAAACCTATGGGAATGGGCTATGGGAAAAGATCTCAGGAGGAGATGCTCTGGGGTGTGTGCCAGAAAGACAATTCCAGATGAGTAACATCTGCAGGGAAAATTGCAGCTGCAGAGTATAAACTAATTGGAGTCTGGGGTCCATCCCTTCTGAAGCTTTGAACATAATCTTTTAGCATTTGCCTACCTTATGAGGAGTTGGCAAAAAGTGGGTCTCAAAACTATATATATGACAGCCTTTTACCACATAGCGATTAGCAAAGCATATCCAAAGAATCAAGTGGCTGGCATGTGTTTTTATCATCAGAACTGATTATACAAATTAAGGTTGATGTATAGAGCTCAAAAAAATTTTTTTTGTCTGGAGATGGGGTCTTAGTCTGTTGCCCAGGCTGGAGGGCAACATAGCTCATAGCTCACTGCAGCCTCCAACCCTTGGGCTCAAGTTATCCTCCTGCCTTAGCCTCCTGGGTAGTTGGGACTACAGGCACATGCCACCACACCCAGCTAATTTTTCTTATTTTTTGTAGAGATGGGGTCTTGCTATGTTGTCAGGCTGGTTTCAAACTCCCAGCCTGAAGCTATCCTCCAACTTCTCAAAGTGCTGGGATTATAGGGGTGAGCCACTGTGCCCAGCCTATCCTGTTTTAAATGTAGCAAAGGATTTTTAAAAAATAAAACCCTTTGAGGCCGGGCGTGGTGGCTCACGCCTGTAATCCTAGCACTCTGGGAGGCCGAGGTGGAAGGATTGCTCGAGGTTAGGAGTTTGAGACCAGCCTGAGCAAGAGCGAGACCCCTGTCTCTACTAAAAAATAGAAAGAAATTAACCGGACAACAAAAAATATATAGAAAAAATTAGCCGGGCATGGTGGCGCATGCCTGTAGTCCCAGCGACTCAGGAGCCTGAGGCAGTAGGATCGCTTAAGCCCAGGAGTTTGAGGTTGCTGTGAGCTAGGCTGATGCCATGGCACTCTAGCCTGGGCAACAGAGTGAGACTCTGTCTCAAAAACAAAAACAAAATTAAAAAAAAACCACAAAAACCCTTTGAAGCCCCCCCCCCCTTCTTTAATACTCAGCTGCTGTGCATCCTCTGCAGGAAATCTGGAAATTCGGACCTGATAGAGGGACTGTCATGGCCGCTGCTCAGCACAGACGTGCTGTTCCCATCAAATGCATCCTTCCTGCCTGTGCTCTGTTCAGTGTATACACCAATCTCTGGTATCAATCATTTTTTATAAACTGTAAGAAGTAAAATTCTTCATTCCTATCTTGTGATTAATGCTGGGAGAACCCAAAATAGCACAGTATCTGACTTTCAATAAGCCACAAAGTTAAAAGCTTTCCTAGAAAGTGAATAAATAACTTGATTTTTTTTTTTCTACCACAGATCCTTTCTCCCCTTCTTTCTCCCTTTCACTTCTGTATTAAACTCTTTCTCTACGCCCTTCTTTTTCTATAACCTTCTTTTATCCCTTCCACTCAAATCTCTCCCTCCCTCATTCCTTCCCTCAGTTCTTGCATGTTCTGTCCTCAGCTCGCCCATGTGTCTTGCACCTGCAGGGCATGTATGTGTGTGTGGGTAGAGTTGGGGGGTTATCTCCTCAGTGAGTGACATTGTTCTTTTCTTTGCTGGCTGGTGCTTTTGCGGGACAAGGCATACAACCTTACCCCTTGGGAGCCACTGATGTCCCTGAGGATAATAACAATGGTAGTGATGACAGCTGCTGGGTGCCAGGCACTATGCTGGCCAGTTCACACTTCACTGTGCATGATACTATTATCCCTATTTTACAGATGAAGAAACTGAGAACTTAAAGAAGTTAAATGTCTCGTGCAAGGTCTGTACAACTACTGAGCAGCCAGGGGTAGAATTTGAGTAGCCAACTTGCTGTTTCTTCCGGTCAAACCCTTTTGTACAATCCCACTCCCTCTGTTTCATCCAACTGAATTGGACTCATCTTTCAGGTCTCAATGGAAGCGTTTCTGATCTTCTAGGTTGGGATTTAATGCCCCGACCATGCATCCCCACAGCATGCTGTATGTCCTCATCAGTGCACTTAGCCTGGGCAGCAGTTGCCTGCTTAACAGTCTGTGCGGTTCATCATTGTATCAGCAGTGCCCAGTAAGGGGCCTGGAACACAGCAAGCGTTCTGTAAATACCTGTAGGATGGGCAAATGAACCGACAGGCGAGCAAAGAGGAGAGTGTCTAGAGGGGAGCTATCAGGATGATGAAGGTTTCCAAATTCAGGGCATGTGCAAAATATTTGGAAGAACTAAAGATGTTTAGGTTGTAAGACAGAAAATGTACGGCTCTCTGAAGGCTGTGTTGTGGAAGAGCTTACATTTGTTAAGACCTTAAAGAGGCAATTCAGATCCAAACTCTGTGCTTTCCCGGAAATAAATTTTTCTTCTATATGAAACTTTGTAGCCACTGGATCAGCCCACAAAGGAAACACATTGCTTCCTAGTGCATTGGGGATATTGAACACCTTGTATGTAGGGGGTTAAATAAATTCCTAATCTGCAAACCCTGATAATCAGGGATTCTATGGTGGTGCCTGCAGAATTAGGAAATGACCTGGGAGATAAGGACTCTTTCCTTTGTTAAAAAAAGAAAGAAAGAAAAAACACTAAATATTTACTTTCTAAGAAAAATCTGCCTTAGAAGCATTTGAGATAAATTTTTTAATCAGGGGAGAACTTAAAAAATTACTAATGGAAAAATTATTAAGAATAATTAATAATAATTATTAATAAACCCATATCACTAATAACCCATTATATGGGTTATATATGTTGCCTTTCCAGCAATGTTAATTGAGTGAATGAAGATTACAGGTAAACTGCATTAGCCTTTTTGGTTAATTCACGTAGAGCTTGCAGTCAACAAAAATCACTAGACCTTTATGACACATGGCTTAACAGCTATTATGTAGATGATTTTTCTTAATGTAAGTGGAATACTTTAAATTTATTTGTATTAAATTGTATCTTTTTCATTTAGGTGCATCATTCTTGCTTGCTGAGTTCTTTACCCCCCTAATTTAGCAAGTTAGGATCACTTGCAAATTTGATAAAATGCTTTCTATATCTTTTCCCAAGTCACCACAGAAAATACTAAAAGAATATTTTATATTCGTTTTGAATGATGATAAGGAATAATCTTCACTTTTTTTTTTTTTTTTGAGACAGAGTCTCACTCTGTTGCCCTGAGTAGAGTGCCGTGGCGTCAGCTTAGCTCACAGCAACCTCAAACTCCTGGGCTCAAGTGATCCTTCTGCCTCAGCCTCCCCAGTAGCTGGGACTATAGGCGCACACCATTTTTCTATTTTTAGTAGAGACGGGGTCTTGCTCTTGCTCAGGCTGGTCTTGAACTCCTGAGCTCAAGCAATCCTCCCCCCTTGGTCTCCCAGAGCGCTAGGATTACAGGTGTGAGCCACTGCACCTAGCAGGAATAATCTTCACTTTTAAAAATTCATGTCTAAACATTTAATGGTTATTAGATATTGAAAATATGAGGAGAGCTAGTTCAAAAGTTGCCTGAACAATCTACATATAAGTATTTAATGTACTCTTGATAGGAAATACAGAGATTTGAGTTGCATATTAGTTTGTTAGGGCTGCCGTAACAATGTACCACAAACTGGATGATTCAATAACAGAAATGTATTGTCTTGCAGTTCTGGAGGCTAGAAGTCTGTGGTCGAGGTGTTACCAAGGTTGGTTTCTTCTGAGGCTTCTCCTTGGCTTGTAGACGGCTGTCTTCTCTGCATGTGTCACATGGTCTCTTCTCTTTGTACCTGTGTCCAAATTTCCTCTCCCTGTAGGGACAACAGTCAGATTGATTTAGAGCCCACCTTAATGAACTCGTTTTAACTTAATCACCTCTTTAACGACTCTAAATCCAAATACATTCTGAAGCGGGGGTGGGGTGAGGACTTCAACATATGAATGGGGGGACGAGGAGGGAACACAATTCATCCTGAGACAAGTTGCTTTGCTTCTCACTTTCCCAGTTTGTGGAGGACAATATGTCATCTTCTGACCTGTTTCTAAATAGCCTCTTTTCCTTTCTGATTCACTTTATATTCCCACTTCAGGGTGATATAACCATCACTGACAAATGCCAGGGAGGCATCTTCAAAGACTTGAGCAGTGTGTTACTGATTATTAATACTTTACCATCGTGTTTTTCTGAGTTGTCCAACAAGCGCAGTGGGTTGTACAGCCAACACCCTGGGGCTGCAGATGGGAAACGAGTGCAATCTAGCCAGGGTGTGAAACCAAGTCCAAGGAAGGTTTTTCAAAAGCTGAGAAGTAGAACCACTAGCTCAAAAAGTCTTTCAATCTATCCAGGGGAGGCTGATTTATAGGGAAAGATGAAAGGAGGACAATGTGTGTATTTTGGCTGCTCAGAGGACGGTGGGGCTGGGAAGGGAGAGGGAGGAAGTTATCATAAGCCCACAGCCAGCCCATGAGTAAGAACATCAAAGAGGAAGCTGCATGGCTTCCAGGAGCTGAGGCTCGGGAAGGGTCTGGGGGAGAAACAAGATGAACGTGCTCATCCGACAACTCCAGCTTAGAGCCAGCAGGGGCCTTTGGAAAGGCGTGATGGATTATGTGCCATGTGAAGCCTGAAAGGATGAGCCCCAGAGGCCCTTAAAGTCGGGTTGGACTTCGAAATAAAGTGCAGAGGAATCCTGTCCAAAGGGCTCAGACCTGGCTACTTTCCATCCAGCTCTTAATTCCCCAGCCCTGATACCGGGCTCGTTCCAGCCTGCTCAACCCATTCATTGAATAAATATGTATTAAGAACCGCATTGTTCCAAGGGCTCTGTGAGGCCCAGTGAAAGACGGTGAATCCTTAAATCTTTGGGACTTGTTGATAGGGTCGCTGGGGAAGTGTCCCCTCCTCCTAGAGGTCTGCGTGTCCCCAGATGCCAGTGCGCCTGTGGCCGCCCTATGCGATTGTCCCACCCACTGAAGGAAGTAGGCTTCTCCACTCTCTTCTTCTACTCAAATTTGAATTTGTCTGCAAAATGAAGAGGAATAGGAAAACTGTCAATTTTATGTAGATTTTTTTTTCTATACCAATGTGGTTTAGTTCTAATGCACTGTTTTGTGTTTCATAATTTGCCTAGGTTATCACTCATTTGTTCATTCGACAAATATGTATTGAGAACCTGTAGTGTGCAAGACATTGTTCTGGGTGCCATGGATACTGCAGGGTTGTGCCAGAATCTGGCTCAGTACCTGTCATGCTTTAGGGTGCAATCTAGCCAGGGTGTGAAACCAAGTCATTCCACAGCCCGGCACCGTGTGTGCGTAGGATCAACAAGAGAAGTCCTTAAAGAGCTGGTAAACTCACCCATAAAACTGTCTGGGCTTGTTGCCTTCTGTAGGGGGAATATATGTGACAACTGATTCGATATCTTCAAAAGCCATCAGTGTATTCAAATTCTTCATTTCTTCTTGAGTCTATTTTGGTCATTGGTATTTTCCTTAAAAAATGTCCCATTTGTCTACATTTTCAAATTTGTTGGCATAAATTACAGTTCATAATACTGAACTATGTTTTAATAGGGGACATGGTATTCTTTAACAAAAAGTGCCTACTGTTTTGTTCTCATAGGTCACACAGTTCTTAGGAAAAATTCTGAAGAAACATTGACAGCTTGTGCATAGGTATGTGTGATGGGGGAGAGAAGTATCTATTGACTCTTGAGTTTCTCTGATAATACTTGGCATTTACGGAAGAGCTTTATGGTTTTTCAAAGCACTTGTTGGTTACCTTACCGCCCTTGTCTGCCTGATGCCCACAATTTCCCAGAAGTGCCAGTGTCCGCAGCTTGGGTCAGTGTGGGCCTACATTCCAGTGAAGGGGCCATCCCTCCTGCCCCTTGGAGGGGTCTCCTGTTTTTAAGCAAGCTGGGAAAGCAGCCTTGTCAAAGGAGGAATGCCCAGCCTGCTTGGTGCCGATGGTGTGGCTTTGGTGGCCCAGCTGTTTGCAGGAGTTGTCTGGGGATGTCAGCTGCCCAGTACCCAAGACTCCTGGGATGTTACAGCTCCTGCGCTAGCAGAAGTAAGCCACTGCACCCACAAAGGGTTGAGCTTAGAGTAGCCTGTCCTCATGGGAGAAAGGAGAGTCTCAGATGCCAGCAAACTCGTTGTCCAGGCAGTCCATAGTGAGTGTCCAGTCATTTTCTGACAGTCCTGCTCATTGCACTGTGTGTGGTGATTAACACTGACCTCACCTGCTTTGTGGAACACTCACATGCACACCTTCATCCACCCTTTCCTGTATCTTTGGAACTTTTGGAATAGGAATACTGTATCTATTGCATTTGGGTATGGTTATGTGTGCAAGGGCAAAGACAGGTTTCCTACGGAGTGCCTGAAAGACAAGATCATATTCTGTGTCAGTTCTGTGCGCAAGGTCCCTTTCTCACAGACGTTGGAAAGGTACCGGTAGAATCTAAGCTCCATGAAGGCAGGGATTTTTGACTGGCACATAATAGATGCTCAATAAATGTTTGTTGGATGGATGTTGGAATAAATGGAAACTGGGATGAAATGGAGAAGCCTCAGTGGGTTGCAGAAAGGACTCTGCCTCTCTTGGTCTTCATCCTGTAGATGGCAAATACTCTAGGAGGGAACTGGAGGGTTCCATTGGCAGATGCTGCTGGGGGACAGTGGAGCAAAGACTTGAAAATGTCCAGCCTGTCTCAGCTAGGGAAAGAGTTTTTTTTTGTCTACATTGGGGTAAGAATATTAAAGGGGTACCCTGTATCCTCAGGAGTCAGAGTGGGGCTAAGAAGCTCCGAAGGGCAAGTGAAACCCAAGGGGACTGAGGTAGGACCCCTTGGTCCATCCTTGCAGGTTCAGAGATTATGTTATCACATACTTTTCCTTCATGTATTAACATGACAATGAACTACTTCTACTTTGGTCTGCTAATGCAATAGATTATATCCATAGATTTTCTATTGTAGAACCACTCCTTGCATTATCGGGGTAAACTCTATTTGATCGTGATGTACTTTTTAATACCCTACTAGAATTATTTTGAGAATATATTTTTGTACTTAGATTCATAAATGAAATTGGCTAGTATTCCTTATAATTTTCTTTATTTTTGTACTGTCTGGCTTTGGTATCAAAGTTAAGTTAGCTTCATAAGAACAAATTGTTTTTATAAAATGGGGATTATCTGTTCCATAAAGAGCGGTAAATTCACTCATAAAACCATCTAGGTTTGATGCCTTTTGTAGGGGAGATATAGTTGAAACCTAATTTAATTTCTTTAAAAGCCATTAGTCTATTTGACTTTTCTATTTCTTTTTGAGTCTGTTTTGGTAATTGGTATTTTCCTTAAAAATCTTCCCATTTGTCTACATTTTCAAATCTGTTGGCATAAATTACAGTTCATAATACTGAGCTGTGTTTTAATAGAGGACATGATATTCTTTAACAAAAAGTGCCTAATGTTTTGTTCCTTTAGATCACAAAGTTCTTAGTAAAAATTCCAAAGAAACATCGAGACCAGGGGGATGGATGGATGTGTGTGTTGGAGGGAGAATAGTCTCTATAGACTGTTGGGTTTCTCTGATAATACCTGGTATTTATGGAAGAACTTTAGCTTTGCAAAGCACCTCTTGCTTATCTTATGTCTCTTATCTTCCCAAAGTCCTTGAGAGGTATATTTTTAATGATTTACAATTTATAGATAAGAAAAATCTGATCAGAGATGTTCATCTATCCTTGATGTACAGATGAAATCAGAAGTCCCTCCTAAAGCATGTCATTTTAATTAGAAGAGAGTTTAGAGATTATTTAGTTAAGAGATTCCAAACCTGGGATCCACTGACCCCCAGAGAGCCCTGGGGTAGACTTCAGTGGGTCCATAGTTTGGATGGGAAAAAAATTACATCATTTTTCACTAACCTCTAACTGCAATTTAGCATTTCTTTCTATTATGATTGTAAGCAGCAAACCACAGGACTAGTAGCAGTACTGTGTGTCACCAGTGGAGATCACAGATATTTTCATGACAAATTAGAGTTAAGAGATAGTTCAAAATATTGTTTATGCTCATCACTACTTCAAAATTAGTTAGTAGACCTACCTCTTGATCTTATGTTATTTCAAAAAGTACATATGTTACTATATCCCCAATTTTTTCTTTTTAATATCTTAATAACTGTGATTCAAATAATTAGTCTCCTTTCTAATCCTTTGCACTTATTATTTGTTTATTGTGGTAAAAAAATATTAGGTTATTAAGTATGAAATATCCAATTTTCTTCAGTACTAAGTTTGACAGTTGCTATTTCTGACATTTCACTTTGACACTTCTTGTTTTATTTTTATTGTTAAGGTACATCCTCGTTCTTTTCAAACACACAGTTTGGCTTGTGATTATCTCTCAAATTTTTTTTTAGAGCAATTTTTGTGAAACCATGGATAAGTCAAAAATTTGAGTTATTTTTGAATATGAGTTGCATCGTGGAACCAATGCAGCGCAGATAGCTCAAAATATCATCAAAGTGTTTGGGAAGGATGTGGCTAATGAATGCACAGTATGTCAGTGGTTTAAGAAGTTCCGGTCTGGTGATTTTAATTCTTCAAAATGAGCCACGTGGGCAAACTGAGACCGAGGTGGATAATGATGAGCTGAAAGCTGTAGTGGAAGCAAATCCATCTCAACCTATGTGTGAATTAGCAGCAAGGTTTGACATTACTATTCCAACAATATTGGACCATTTGAAACAAATTGGCAAGGTAGAGAAGCTGGATAGATGGGTACTTCATGAATTAAATGAGCATCAGAAGATAAATAATTGCGAAGCTTGCCTTTCTTTGCTGTCATGACATAAAGGTGAACCTTTTCTACACCGTATTGTTACATGTGATGAAAAATGGATTCTTTTTAACAATCGCAACTCTTCAGCACTATGATTGGATAAAGACGAAGTGCTGAAACACAGTCCAAAACTGACTATTCATCAAAAAAAGCTAATGATGTCTGCTTGGTGGTCCAGCGCTGGTATTATCCACTACAGCTTCATGAAACCTGGTCAGTTGATTACAGCGGATGTCTACTACAACCAACTGGATGAAATGATTAGGATGCTTGTGATTAAGCAGCTGAGATTGGTTAATAGAGACAGGCCAATCCTCTTGCAAGACAATACTTGACCACACGTCACACAAACAATGCTCGAACTACAGAGGCTGGACTTGGAAACTCTGTCATCCACTGTATTCACCAGACCTTGCATCAGCTCCTTCCAGGCTTTGGACCACTTCTTGCAAGGAAAAATACTCAATTCTCAACAAGCTGTGGAAAATGCCTTTAACGATTTCATTGCATTCTCCAGGCTTCTTCACTGCTGGCATAAGCAAGCTATCGTTCAGATGACAAAACTGTATCGATAGTTTAGGTGCACACTTTGATTAATTGTATACTTCTGATTTGAAATCAGACATTCCGTATTTAATGACCTAATATATTAATATGTAACATAAAATTTATCATTTTAACCTTTTATAAGTGTATATTCAATGTCATTAAGTACATTTATAATGTTGTGCAGTCATCACCACTATTTCCAGAACTTTTTCATCATCCCAAATAGAAACTCTGTACTTATTAAGCAATAACTCCCCATTCCTGCCTCCCCCAATCGCTGGTAACTTCTATTCTACTTTCTGTCTCTATGCCTTTGCCTATTCTAAATACCTCATATAAATGGAATTATATAATATTTATCCTTTGCTGTCTAACTTTTTTCATTTAGCCTAACATTTTCAGGGTTCAGCCATGTTGTAGCATGTATCAGAATTTCATTTTTTTAATGGCTGAATAATATTTCATATATATATATATACACCAAATTGTTTATCCGTTCATCTATCAATGGACACTTAGTTTGTTTTCATCTTTTGGCTCTTGTGAATAATGCTGCTATGAGCATTGGCATATAAGATCTGTTGAAATCCCTGCTTTCAGTTTTTTTGGATATATACACAGATGTGGAATTTGCTGGGAACTATGGTAATTCTATGTTTAACTTTTTGAGGAACCACCAAAATGTATTCCACACTGGCTGCACCATTTTGTATTCCCACCAGAAATGCACAAGGGTTCCAATTTTTCTACATCCACACCAACACCTATTAATTTCCATTAAAAAAAATAGTCATCCTAGTGGGATGCATTTTATATTAGGCATTTAAAAAAGCTTTATTCTGAGAAGGGATCATGGGCTTCTCCAGACTGCCATGGGGGTTCCTGATACAAACAAAAGTTAGGAAGCCAGGATGAAGGAAACAGAGCCCAGAAATATTGTCACTTGTCCAAGGTGAAGTGATGGACTAGCAGCAGCCCAGGGCTTACAACTGAGTCTCTCGGGTTTTCACTTGGTTTTTAAAGGATCACTCATGCTGCAGGATTGAGAACAGTCTATGGAGGGCAAAGGCAAACACAGGTTAGGAGGTGAACGTCATCATCCCAGTGAAGGATGATGTTGGAATTGAGCAATCTCTGGAGTGTAATAAAGAGCTAAGGATTAGTTTATTTTGTGGCAAGTTTCCCAAAGCCTTTTTGAACAATACCAGGCTGCTGGGAATTTATGGATACAGCCTGGAGAATATGTATAGTTAGGGACCATTAATGTAATATAAAGCCATGCAGGTTGTACTCTTGTATAGATAGTCGTGTGTGTGTGTGTGTGTGTGTGTGTGTGTGTTTATTGCTTCCTGTAGCAAAACTGAAGAGTGTGAGTTCTAGAGTCAGACTCCCTACATTCAAATCCTGGCTCCATTGCTTACTAACTGTGTGACCAGGGGCAAATTCCCGAACCTCTCTGAGCTTCAGTTTTCATTCCTATAAAATAGGGACAATAGATTGTTGTGAGGAGTAACAAGTTAGAGCACAGACAACATTTAGCATCATGTCGATATATAACCATAGCTCAATACATATTAGCTGTAATTATAGATATGGATATAACCATTTGTAAAGGTCAAGGAATATCTCATTTCACTTATTTTATTTAGAACTATAGCACACTGGAACTGAAAAAAGAACTTAGACACATCATTTAGTACAACGCTTTCACCTTACAGGAGAAAAGAACGAACACTAGGGATCAAAAGTGACATAGCCAAAGTAAAATGAAAGTATGCAGCCAGTGTTGCCTAGCTGGTGGCAGAGTGGGAACCAGAACACGGGCCCTGGACTCCTAGTCTGGCGCTGCCTCTGCTGTGCCACGTTGCTGCCACATAACCCTTAGTGCAATACCAGGTGGAAATAATAATAACAATAAAGGATTAGTTGACTCTTGCTTTGTGCCAGGAATCATTCCAAGCACTTTACACATATTCTCCCATTTAGTCCTCGCTCCTATGAGGTAGGTGCAGTTATTGTCCCCATCTTGCAGAAGAGGAACCCGAAGGTTAGAGAGATCAAGTGCCTTGCCCGGGGTAGAGAGTGTGTGTGGTGAAGGGGACATAGGCAGCTTCCACCATGACCCCGCCTGGCCCTTTGTAGAATAGGGAAATTGAATCCAGCCTTTCAAGTGCCTGTTCAACTTCAGAATTTGCAAATCCTAAGTGCCTTGCTATTATCAGGTCTCGAAGAAATACCCATTTCAGTTCATTAAAATTGCTGTCTTATTAACTGGCCTTCATCTTAGTGATCAGCTGCAAGAAAGACCATTTGTTAGAACAGCCTAGAAACCAAAGTCACCAAGGCTGTGAGGGAGTCTTGAAATGTTATTTCTGGTTTCCATAGCAACCCTAACACTGGGCGTCAAGCTCGATGGAGTAAGGAGAGCAGCTGGAGCCGAGCGGTCAAGCACCGAGTGCAGAGGAAACAGGTCGCTGGCTCAGTAGTTTTCCTTTTGTGTAATATACTGTCTCAGTGTGGTTAGGGAGTTAAAACCAAGGCCAAATTAGGTAAGAATGGAGGAAATGAAGCACTGTATCCAAGTGTACACTGTTTCCTAGTGGAGTGGAGAATGTGCACAGGTCAGGCACCTGGGGGTGTCCTTGCAGACGCAGGGTGAGGGTGGACATGCAGATATATGGGGAAGGAGGGAGGCTGGGCTTCACTTTTCCAAAGCATAGAGGGCCAGGCCTTCAGGTGAGCTTGGGGGAGAGGACTGAGCATGCCCAGTTGTACTTTTCTGTTGCAGTGCACTTGGAGTCCTCAGCAGAAGCCCACTGTGGGTGTGTGAAGCGTCAGGAAGGTAGATATGTTGAGGAACGATGGAACCACCAGGGCCACTAAGGAAACAAAGCTGTCAGGTATTTTAGGCAGAAAAGGATTTAACGCAGGCAATCAGGTGCTTATGTGATTGTTGGAAGGGCTGGAGGAGTGGGAGTCTGGGGACCACCACACAAGAGCACATCAGCGTGATCAGGATGCTGCTGCCACCGTAACTGACATCTTTGCAGCTATCAACACTAAGTCTGGCTGCTGCAACTAACTGGCTTTCTACAACCTTGATTGCCATCAGGGACAGCATCTGCCTCACCTCATTCTTTGTGAGTGTACCTAATTGGGGTTACCTAATTCTTACCCAGAACCCTAGCTGCAAGAGTCTGGGAAATGTGGGTTTTGTTCTTTGAGCTTCCACAGTACTGGGAGGCTTGTAGGAAGAGGTGGGAGTTCCCGCTGAGTGCCAGTTGACATCCAATTAATATTTATTTCATTTGAAATTTAGAGTAACTAAGTAGAGGAGTTGAAAGGGCCTAATCACTGATCTAAACTGTCTGCTTCACTACCTGAAAGTTCTTCGGGTAGATTCAGTCCAAGGTTAGATAAAAAAGGGGCAGAAACTCAATCCCTAAAGACAAAGGAGCTGCCTTACAATTGTCTCTGGTGCCTTCTCTATTAGTATATACATAGGGCAATATCAATTGCCACCCGAGGCCAGGCTGGGTGGGAGAATGAGAGGGAAAGCAGAGGTAGAGGCCATACCGGAGGGACTGGCTTTGGGTTGGGCCAAGAATGGAGACGAGTGAAGCCTGAGCTGAGTCCAGACCCCTGAGAATGTGCCCTAAAGTAGGATGGGAACATTTAAAACCCTTCAGTGCTCCCCACTGGCTCCTTAATGAAGTCCAGACTTCTTACATAGGAGGCACGTGCAGCCCCCCATGTGGCTCTGTCTTCCTGTCTCCCCATCTTGTGCTTTAGGACCCAGCCATTCCACACCACCTGTGGTTACCTGGGTGCACATGTTCTGGCCTCCAGGACTTTGCACATGCCACCCTTTTGCCCAAATGTCCACTGCAACTCTTTGCCTGGCCAACATCTGCTCATCCTGAAATAACTTAATAATAATAAAATACTCATCACCTTGTCCAGGAATCTCCTTCCACCCCCATCCTCCACTGTGGGATTGGTGCTCTCCTTCAGGTTCTAGCTGCTCGTGCTTTTTCTGAATCTTACGAATCTGTCTTCTCCACAAGGTTGTAAGTGTCTCCCAAGCTGAGGCTGGTTCTCATACTGTATCCCCAGCACCGAGCACAAAGATGGGGTTCCTGTAATGTTTGCATAACCCAACCAATCCAAAATGATGACAAAAGTGTCCCCATAGACAAACTCTGCCCTTACTGGCACAGGGTTGTAGAACTTTCTGCCCAGGCTCCTAGCTAGCCCCTTCCTGCCTGCATACCTGTACCTGCTTCTTCTGGGGAAGGCCCCACGACCCTGCATCAGTGAGGCCTGACATTTTGGGGCCCCTCCTCCTGGCGCTCCTCTCTCACAGCCCAACCCTGCCCTGCTACTCACAGGTCTCTGCTCTGCTCCTGGCTTCCACTGGCTGAACTCTCAGAAAGCAGATTAGGCAATGGCTCAACTCATTACGTTAAAATACTCCTGTGGCTCAAATGCCAGTTTGCTTTTTCAAACCTGCCTATGCGGTTTTTTACTTTGCAGAGAGCAGAAATCTCCTAACTTTCCCAGTTCTTTCTGTACTATCTTGTATTGGGGGATAGAGTGTGTGTGTGTGTGTGTGTGTGTGTGTGTGTGTTACAATTTTAAAATATGTATCATTTCTTGATTTTAGAAAGGAAGAAAGGTGGTGACAGGGAATTTGTTATAGAAGAACAAAATTCTTCTGTATGTATTCAGTCAGCTCATATCACTTTATTAAAAAAGGTTTTAGGCCGGGCGCAGTGGCTCATGCCTGTAAATCCTAACACTCTGGGAGGCCGAGGTGGGCGGATCGTTTGAGCTCAGGAGTTCAAGACCAGCCTGAGCAAGAGCGAGTCCCTGTCTCTACTAAAAATAGAAAGAAATTAGCTGGACAACTAAAAATATATACAGAAAAAAATTAGCTGGGCATAGTGGCTCACGCCTGTAGTCCCAGCTACTCAGGAGGCTGAGGCAGGAGGATTGCTTGAGCCCAGGAGTTTGAGGTTGCTGTGAGCTAGGCTGATGTCATGGCACTCTAGCCTCTAGCCTGGGCAACAGAGTGAGACTCTGTCCCCAAAAAAAAGAGAAAGAAATAAAAAAGATTTTAAAACCATTGACTATTTCAAGGCTTATTTTACTTCTCTTTATCAATTAAGAAAAAGACTGTTTGTATAGCAAACTCTGAGCTAGGACTCGAGGGCCATTTTTTAGCAAGACTGGAGCAAACTGCTTTACCTTGCAAGGAAATTCAGTTCATTGGAAACTGTTTTCTTCAGGCTAAACTGGGGCAGCTTTCTCTTTGGCTCCATTGCAAAGAAAATTGTCCAGGATTCTGGAAACCACAGTTGTTGAACCTCATACGATGTCTCTTTTCTTTCAGCTCATGTAACAGTTACTAGAGGAGACTGGTGTGATGTGGCATGTTTTTTCTTTATTTCTTTTTTTTTCTTTTCCATTTTGCTGGCTGGTTGGTGCACACTTCCTGCAGGCCTTAGAGGGCTGTGTTCCTAAAGGAATTTATGACAGTCAGCAGGGACAACTGAAATTTGAGCTGGTGTCAACCCAGGATCCCTCAGGGCCCCGCTGGCCAGTGTCTCTGCTTTAGGGAGCCCGTGGCTACCCAAAGACGCAGGCTCATTCACCAGAATTGTCTTAAAACAACAACAGCAAAACTCAACATGACATTGCCAAGCATACTTTGCACAGAAACTTCCCAGTGTGAATCTCTGTGGGCAGACAGACTCCATCCTGCAAGGGTCCCTCTCTCCCAGCACACTCTACTGCTCTCTGCTCTGCAAAGGCCCTTCTTGGTAGCTCGTAAGTATCAGAAATAACTTGGTAGAAAAAGGTTAACGTTCGGCCTGTACTCAAGCGTTCTTGAGAGAAGCACATGGCACATGGCACCCTGAAGGGCATCTGCTGCTTGTTCCCCAGCTTGCTGGGACAGGTGGGTCCATGACAGAAAACAGAGCAGGAGAAGCACCCCAGGCTGGCTCTGAGGGACAGTGAGCCCAGCTAGCCACCACTTCTCTTTCCTCAGCCATCTGCTACCTTTTTCCTTCTTAACCAGGCTTTCAAAGCAGGTGTATTGGGGGAGACCAGGGAAATCACCTCCATCTGGATGCACATTGTTACTTTTATCCTCAGTAGTTGGCCACGAGGTAGAGAGTGTGTTTGCTCTGTATCTTTATTGGGTTCGTGCCCCCTCATTCAGAATTGCAATCTCTAGAGACTGTTCTTTGTGATCTAGGGTTAGGCTGTTCTGGTTAAGCATATGTTATGCTTATTGAGTAATAATTCATCTTAGTCTGCCTTGCTCTGCAGTCACCTGTATACTTGTCTCAATGATCCCTGGACTGTGTCTTCTAAATGTCAACATCCCCACAGCACCAAGCAGTATATTTTGCCTGTGGTGCCTTCGGTTCACTGCCTTCTGTGTGCCAGCCCTGAGCCAGGTGTCAACGAAACAAAGATTAATAAGGCCCAGTCATGACCCCAAAGGTGCCTTATGGTTTGGTGGAGCTTTTAGGCCAGTAACCACCATAGGTGTCTGTGGGGTGACATCCCTGCATGTGAAGTTACTAATTTGGCTTACGTCATCACTGCCTGGCGATGAGAAGGCACGTTTGGACTCTGCTAGGTGCAGCAGGTGAATCTCTGGGGCCTGAGGCACAGTAGTGTCTCCCAGGGCACTGGCCCAGGCAAGAGGCAAGAGGGGAGAGTGGGACATTTGCACTTAGGGGAGTGTGTCTTGAGTTGAGCTTTATCTCCTGGTCTCATTCCAGTCTAGCTGCCAGTTAATGTGTTATCCGGTGACTGAGAGGGTAACGGAGTTCTTGTCTGCCACATTTTCCCGTTAAGAGGAAATTCCTCATTCTAGGCCACTGCTGGAGGGCAGTGGCTAAAAATGGCAGGTATTAGAGTCAGATTGATGCAGGGTTTTTTTTGTTTGTTTGTTTGTTTGTTTTTGAGACAGAGTCTTGCTCTGTTGCCCAGGCTAGAGTGCCATGGCGTCAGCCTAGCTCTCAGCAACCTCAAACTCCTGGGCTCAAGCGATCCTTCTGCCTCAACCTCCCAAGTGGCTGGGACTACAGGCATGTGCCACCATGCCCGGCTAATTTTTCTATATATTTTTAGCTATCCAGATCATTTCTTTCTATTTTTAATGGAGACGGGGTCTTGCTCTTGCTCAGGCTGGTGTGGAACTCCTGACCTCGAGCGATCCTCCCGCCTCAGCCTCCCAGAGTGCTAGGATTACAGGCGTGAGCCACCGTGCCCGGCCTGATGCAGGGTTTAAGTCCTTGTTCCACTACCACTCATTAGCCCCGTGACTGTGTACTCGTTATTTAAGCTGTCTGGGTCTCAGCTTCCTTATCTAGGACCGGGGGGTAATGATGGTGCCTACCTCCTTTGTTTTCTGACCCCAGCTGAAAGCGAAGATATACCTGCCATGCACACGACCCGACAATGGCACAGAATGTTTCCATCAGGAGATGTGGGAGAATCCAGGATGTGTGGTCGCCGTATTTCCAAGGCTGCCCATGCCTGGTTTGGGGGAAGAAGGTGCTAGGACACAGGAGAGGGGTGCCTGGCCCCCATCTTCTCTTCCAGACTCTTGGCAGATGGTCTCTCTGGTTCACATGTCCCTAGAGACAGAGTTCTCAGATGTGTCATGCCTAAGAATCACCTGGAACAATTACAAATGCAGATTCCTGGGTCTCAGCCCCGGAGATTCTAAGACATTGGGTCTAGGGTGCTGCCCAGGATTCAGCATTTTAAATAAGTCCTCCAGGTGTTTCTCATGTCATCAAGCTGTGGAGGGTCCCTGCGGTGGCCTGTTCTTCATGGTGCCTTGGCTGCCAGCTTTCCTGGCCCATTCCAGCTCATGGACAGGACCTGCAACCTCTCTCTCCCCTGCCTTCCCATGCCCCTACCCACAAGTGCACACCAAGGGCAAGGAGCAAAGACTGAGGTAGGACATGTAGTTGTCTGGTGCTGTGCTGGGTACTAGGGATTTATAGAACACACATCCTGTGGCCAGGTAGCTCCGCATGTGAGATGCTCATGGGGAAGTGCTCATTCAGAGGTAGACAGGGGTACCAGGGGGCTCAGAGGAAGGCCATTTAGGCCAGTGGCGAGAGGCCCATCAAGGAAAGGTTTTCAAAGTAGGTGACTACAGGGCAGAGGCGTCCCTTGCAGAGGATGGTGTGCAGGAAACTACAGACAGGCAGTCTGATAGTGTTGGGGCGTGAGGTCAGGAGTTCATTCTCCCTGGAACGTTAGTGACCTTGCTGTTAGTGACCTTTAGGACGGTGGCTTCTGAATAAATTGCTGTGATGAAACAGCTCCCTGCGGCCCATTTATACTGAGAACTTAGAGCTGCCAATTCCAGCTATTGTGACTCAGATCAATGAAACGCACCAAAATATTCATTCCTAGGAAAGTTCTGGTACAAAGGGAGGAAGACAAAGGTCCGTTTTGTCCAGAGAGTCCCTCTCTCTGGCCAGGAAAGCCACTGATGAGATGACTGGGGCATCAGGTGGGAGGTAAGGGGAGTGATTGGGAAGTGGCATCTGGGTGGCAAGTTGGTTTCTTTCCATAAGCCCCTCCGGTCTGTGGGTGGCAGGAACTTGGGGTGCTGTGTTGAGAGGAATGCTGTGGTTGAACTTTGATTCCGAGGCTGGGATTGATTAGGGGTGTTTGCCACAGGTACGGGGGCTGGGCGCGTGAGAGCAACAGGCAAGGCTGGGATTTGCCATCCTGGCTCCAGATTTTGTCCTGTGACCAGCTGTCACTCCACATGTCTCCCTTCCTGTGGTTTATACAGTTCATTTTGAACACTACGTGCAGGGCTTGACATTTATACAATTAGATTTCATCTTGTTAGCTTTGACTCATTACTGCGGCCCTCAGAAATCCTTTCCCGCCCGACCGTGTTACTTGGCTTATGAGCGATTCCTCCCAGCATCTTACATAGTGGTATAGAGAGAACCACACATGCCCCTAGAATTTGCAAAAATGTTTGGAAAATGTTACCATTTTGTAAATGATTTTCTAATGAGTCCAAGATATGTCCTAGACCTATTAAGTAGTCAAGGGTGTTTCCCTAATATAATATAATATAGTCAAGTATTCAGGACAGTCCCCAGTGGTTCTTTCGGAAGATGTGAATAGAGCATGACTGATTCAAAGGAAGCCCAGCTCATCAAGCACATCGTACAGTGTCTGGTCTGATGTAATGTGGCAGCTGGCGACTGACTAATAAGGGAATTGGAGAGGGAAGAATTGATGATGGGCTTTCTGGCCCTGGCCAAGGACCACAGTGGCCTGATCAAGCACACCAAATACAGGGGAATTGCAGGTTAAGTTGCACTGGGGGTCAAGAGCAGGGAGAGTCCAAATTACCTCTGAAATAGGCTCCAAGTCACCTGTAAGCACTGAGAGCTAGTCACAGTCTGGAGGCACCTGACGGGGCAGCAGGGGCCACATCTCAGGCTTATGTGGGCACAGGCTCACTGAGCACAGTGTTGGGAAGGGGGAGTTCCCTGTGCCGTGTCTCATGGTCACCCTTTGCTGTCAGTCCATGTGTCTGTCTGTCTTTCTTCAACAAGCCCAAATAGTTCAACTCTCATAAATCAAGTGCCTATAGAAGGCAATTTCCCCATATTCTGATGTGTTGGTTGTATATTCCTATAATGGAGGATCCATGCCACTTTCAGTTTGGGGAGAGTATTCCTTGCGATCTTTCTGTCTCTTTTGCTCTGACCCTGTGCCCACCTGGAGCCCCCATCATACATGCAGCTTCATCTGCAAGCTCACGTGCTGACTGTCGACACGGCCAGCCTTGTCTGCCCTTATTTCTCAGGGTCTGCTAAGTATGATAAACTGATTTACCTTTATTCAGTCTCTTAGATATGGGCACAATTGAGTACTTCAGCCTTTGTCGTGGAGCCCCAGACTAAAGCCAGGATGACCAAATGACTGTATTTCCCGTGTCAACTTTGATGGATTGTCTGCAGGTACCTGGAGTGCAGTGGTGAAAGGATCCCGGCTTCCAACACTGCTGAGTCCAGGCTGAGGGGGAGAGGGCCAGATTGATTAATAATGTCTGCCAGGAACTGAAAAATAGGGCTTTGCTAAGCTTGTCCCCGAGAGATAGTCAACCATTTTCTCTCTTCCTTCCCCACCTTCTCTGCACATACCTCTAGAGACCTCCTTCCACACGGGCTTGATGTATATCTATCAACAACAGCACACTCTGGTTTCTTAGTCTGCCTACTTCATTGCATCCTATTATTGTTTGTCTATATGATTGCCTTTCACCATCGGGAGTCTTTTCTTTTGTTGTATCTGCAGAGCCTGTGACACGCCACAGGTACTCACTAAGTATTTGTCAATGACCGGCTCTACCTAAGTGTTCTACTAACTGTTCCACACATATGGGATCTGCGTTTCTGCCTCACTACAGTCTTGTGCCTTGTTGAGATCCCAACTGTACATTTCCCGGGATCCTCCTGATCTGTTTCATCTAGGAATAAAAAATAAATTTTGCATGACTTTTTTTATTTCTTACAGTCCTGGTGGCTCATAATGATCATGCCCTTCTCTTTCTCGCTCTCCCTCTCTCTCAACATAAAACAGCATTAATTTTTCCCCCTAGTGTCTCTTTGAAACTCTTGGGGTAAGCTAGTTTTTTCTCTGTCCCTTTATGAAATTTTAATTGTGGTTTTAATCATGTTTCCTAGCGTTTTGGGCCACCCTTAGGTAATTAAAAAATCCTCTGTTCTAAGAACAGTTTCAGTTCTTGGCTTACTGCTACTCTCTCCAGCATGACTCTTGTTATAACTTGGTGGTTTCAATATCCATGTGAATCATCCTTTAATAGCTTTGGCTTTCTTTTCTCCAATATTCTTGTCCTCCACCATATCTCAGCCACTCACTTCTCTTATCTTGACGCTGTGATTACCGCGACTGTAATCCCTCCATAATCTCAATATAAACTTCCTATCTTCCCGGCTCACCCCTTCTAGTATTCCAACTCCAGCGGTTCTGTGACCTTATCTGGACTTTCCATCCATTGATCCGGCTATCTTTTGACTGTCCTTCACCCCCTCAGTTCCTCTATTCCCTGCTGCCCAGCTCTAATTCCACCAGGAATCACTGTAGTCACTCTGCCCATGACCTTTGTCCCTCTCCAGACTCATCATTCTCCTATGGCTATGTGATAACCCTGCCTTGCCCGCGTGCCTGGGCAGCTGAATGTCGCTGCAGCAAAACACACAACCGCGTGGATTAGTCTCACAGATCTCTCAGATTTCATGATCGCCACTTCCAAGTAGGCCTTTAACGCTGCCTGGAAATCACACTCTAGCTCCCTAATCCATTCACTCTTCCACTGTCCTAAAAACTGTTAGTTTTTTTTTTCTACTTGTATCATTAAATTTTTCACGGTTCTCTTGTTAAGTGCCCACTAGCCATCTGCTTGTGGGACCTTTGCTGAGAATTGATATGAAGCATCACATTTTCTAAAATCCATTTCCCTGGGCATTTGCCTATTGTCCAGACTATATTCCACCTATTCCCCACGGTCCCTTGAAGATCAGTGACCTCTGTCTTTCCGTCACATCTGTCCCATCCTACAATCTCCCGTGGGACGCCACTCCTACTGAGCTCTCGATAGGCACTTGTCGAGTGAATGAGAATGTGAACGCCTCACAGTTTGATTTACTGGGCTGCTGCTGTTCAGGGAGGCAAGCATCTGTTTTCATCATTTTATTAAGTTTTTTTTTTTTTAAGTAATACAAATAGGCATTTAGCAAGGGAGAAGCACTTGGCAGGAGGCAGGCAAGTTTGGGCCATAGCTCTCAGGATCTGATTCCAGGCAAGGAAAAATCTGACCCCAGAGAGCCAGTGCAGTCTTGGTGCATCTTGAGTATTCTGGAAATGGCAGTTCTAAAAGGACAAAATTCTTTCACATTCATCATTTAAGGTGTGTATGAAGAATAAATAAGCCAACACACATTGGCCTGGCACTTACCTAGTGCTCAGTAAATATCAGCTATAAATTATGATTATATTCTCTTTTGTGTCTCACAACCATCTTGTAAGGTATTATTGCCTGCATTTTACAGAGGAAGAGACTGAAGGTCAGAGAGTTTAAGGAGGGGCTCAAGTCCATTTGCACAGAAAGTGGCAGAGGCTGGAATGGCATGGGATCCTAGGACTCTAGTACTGTTTCACTTAGGATTTCAGAGCACCCTTAGTCTCCAGATGAAATTATTTTACCCCCATCATGGAGATTGATATCTCTTCCTTCTCCAAACTTGTCCTGACCTCCCCAGGCAGATGGCATCAGATACTTACCGTATGTTTATAGCCATGACTGAATTTAGCCAGAAGAGGGGAGGCTGATTAGCCACAAGGCTGCAACCCTGAGAGGAGGAAACAGTTCTGAGGTTGCACCCTGCATTCTGCTGGAGTAGGAATGTTGCTTAAAATTGTCCTGGCTCAGTTCTCCTTCTCTGGAAGGGTAAGAGACACTCTTTTGGCAAATACATGGACTTTGGAGCCAAGCTGACAGTATTGGAAATGCTGTTGACAGCATCCAGATCATTGCTTTATGGTTAGAGGGATGACCAGGCCAAGGAGACAGGGATGGCCTTCACAGAAGCAAAGTTCACCATAAGAGAAACACATGCAGAGTTTTCTTTGTGTTCCATTTTCTGGAAACATCTCTCAGTAGTCTCCATGTGGAGAAGCTGTGAGGCTCTTCACGGCAAATATTTTAGAGTGCTCCCAAGTATTTGCAAAGCTCATATTGTAATGCCAGCCATATTGAGAATTTCTTAGCATGCCTGTCATGAGACGGTGGAAAAGGCATCAGTATAGTCCCAGGTCTCACAGTGATGAGCTATGAGGTCTTGCAGAGATAAAGTCATCTCTCTGAGCCTCAGTTTCTCTTTCTGTAAAGTGAGTGACTTGGACTCTGTTTGGGCCCCTCCAGCTCTAATATTTTATTAGTCTATGATTCCATGAATCAAAGTTCAAAAATAGTTGTGTTCCCTTATAAAATGGCAAAATTGTGGGTTCTAGAATCTATGACTCTATTAGCAGGACCATACCTACTCTAGAAATTTTTGGCTTCATGTTTGTCATTATCTTCTTGAGCTAACTGCTCTGACTCAATCTCTTCCACCTGAAGCCTTGTTACCTCCACCAGAATTCCATTTAATTCCACAAACAGTGGCTGAAGACTCACTGTATTTCCAACTGCATGGCTACAAAGATGAATGAGACTAGTGTCCCACCCTTGGGAAACTCACAGTGAGATAGTCAGGTCAAGACTTGCCAGGACTTCTTTTCCCCAGAGATCTCTGTATTTCCTTGACTAGTGGTTGGTTCTTAAAGTGTGGTCCCTGGACCAGTAGCATTGACTTTACCAGAGAACTTGTTAGAAATGCAAACCTACTAGATCTGAAGGTCCGGGGTATGCGGTCCACTGATTTTAGTTTTTAACAAGTCCTCCAGGGAATTGGGATGCACACTCAAGTTTGAGAACCACTGAAGTAGCCCTCCCAGGGACAAGCTATGAGACTGTGGTTCTGAGCCCTCAAGAGACCTGAGGAGACATCTTGAAGAAAATTCAGTCACCTGGGCTGCCAGAACTTGGTGTTTTCAACTCAGAATCCCAGCTCACTTGGAACCTCCAACAACATTTTGAACCTCTGTGGTATTTTTGTAAATGTCCAGGCATTGTGGAAACCACCCATTTGTTTTGACAGGAACTAATCCCATTTAGTGCATAACTCCCCATGGAACTTCCAGTCTTCCCTTTCAATTGATTGTGATGCTTGGTGGGATATTGACACCATGACTAAGACCCCTAATAAAAATCTCAGTTCATGGAGGACTGCCTGCTTCTAAAGTTCTCCAAAGGAAGAGAGTTCTCAGGAGGCCAGTTCTCTGTGTACCTCCCTCCCTTCAAAGGTGCTTTAATTAATATCCTTCTCCATGGCAGGGTCTTAGCCTGGTCTCTGTTCTCCTCAACAGGTGAAGATCATTGGGTCACACTGTAGTAGATTCAGACATGAAGGGTGGGGCAGGTGTGGCTCCTGGAGAGGGGCTTGCCTGGGTCCTGGAAGTGACTGCTCTTGTCCTCCTTCTTGGGAACTGCAGATCTGTCATCCACTGTGCCAGCCCAGGGCTATGTGCTAAACCATAGGTACCTTGGTGAAAATTAGAAATGCACCTCCTCCAGGTGCCTGTTAGGGTGGACTCAGCCCCTGGGACTCAGGGCTCGGCTGGATTTCAGTTGTGCTTGGGCAGGTGGCTGTGTGCAGCACCAACTGCACAGCCACAGCCGTAGCCCTGCCCCCCCCCCCCGAACCCCAGCCTAGGGCTAGACACATGTGAGGGCTGAGGCAGGGGAGCCGGTGGGGGTGGGGCGGGTAGAGGAGACCCCGTACATGCAGCCACCACATGATGGGGGTTCCCACAGGTAGGCTCTTTCCCCACATCATTTCATTAAATTCTCACAACTATCCAATGAGGTGGATATTAGGATCATCTCCGTATTTTTGTTTCTTTTTCTAAATCATGAAAAATTGCATATTCTCAGTGCTTCCATTTTGCCATCTATCCAGTGGGGTTGATACTCTTAGCTCTTTTCTCAAAATCTTGTTCTGAAAATCAAATGAGACCATAGTGACAAAGTGCTCTGGAAAAAAGGTTTTAGAATATCCTACAAATGTTAGGTTTAGTATAGATCTTATCGCTGCGTCCTCAAAGGCAATTTCTGGGGCCTCTGTCTTGAGAATCCCTCAGATTCACCCAGCCCCCCAACAGTGTTATATGTGGCTGTGGCAGAAGGTTGGTTTCTTGCCAGGCTCCTGGCGTTTGGGGGTGCCTCCCCCAAACATCATTAGGCTGTGAGGCTGCAGTGATGGGCGTGTGTTCAGGCGCTTCGGGACGAGTCACGGCCTGGCAAGCCTGCCTGGACAGGATGACCTCATGGGCCTTTCCCACTTCTCATCTTTGTGACTGGCTTCACTGTTTCATTTTGGCTTTCTCTCTCCTTCTTGCAGCTGTGGTGATTGGGATTTAGAGCAAGCATTTAGGATCCCTTTTCTAATCCCTTTCAAATCCTGATTTAGCTGCAAAGTCCGGGAAGAGGGAGGAGAAGGAGGGAGGAGGGACTCCCCTGGCTAAAGGCAGCAGCTCAGCATATCCGAGAAACTCCACCAGGGAAGCCCACCTTCCGCCCACCGAGGCAGGAGGCCTCTCTTCCCATCCAATGTCATCCTCGTCCCAGAAACACGGAGGTTTGAGTCAAACCTCTTACAACCTTCTCGCTTAGGTGCTTAAGGCATAAGGGTGGTAGTGGTGGGGTTAGAGAGAGACTTAACATCTGCCTTTTTCCAGTTGAACTGTGTCCTTTACTGACATGTTTCTTGGTCAGGTCCCTTTGTCTCCATTTCCACTGCTGCCTCCTGGATAAGATCTGAGTCCGCCTCTCAGCCAGATTAGTGCCACAGCTGCGTGGATCATCCACCTTGAAAACCACTGCCAGACTCAACCGGCTTTTCATTGTGTAGCTTCCCTGCAGGAGAGCTCAGTTACACAGCATGATGCTAAGACACCCCATCCCCAGTGGCACCATGTACAAATTCCTCAGTCTGAATTTAAAGGTATTTTACAACTGGCTTCAGGCTATCCCTCCAACTAATTCCTGCCTGCACCTCCCTCCTTCTGCTCCGAGGTCTCATCACTTATTCTGTTACCCACCACATTCATTCCATCTTGGGCTTTTGTTCGTGTGTTCGTTCCCTCCAATCCAAACACTATGCATCAGTAAGGCAAGCTCAGGTCCTGTCCCCTTGACCTCAGCCCACTAATATCCTATTCCCTTAACATCCATTGTCAGACCACACACTATTCTTTCACTTTTCCATTAGTTAAGTCTCCCCAGGTAGACTGTAAGCTCTTTGACATTGGACCCTGTCCTAAGCTTCTTGTATATTCTCTGCAGTGCCCAGCCAAGTTATGTGCCTTTTGGTAAATAATAAAATAATTTTGACCTTGATTAGGTGTTTGCGCACTTAAAAACTGCTTTGGTGACTTTCTAGAAACAAATCTGTTGATTTATCTTGCAAAAAGAAATCCTCTGTTTGTAGCCCATAGTCACAACCATCCAGCTGTGCACATGTACACCCTTACAACTTCCCTGAGTGAGGAGGGAAACTGCTGAACACAGCCTCAGCCACTCTGTGCTGGGTCCTTAACTCTGTTCTAATGTGTTCTGCCTCTCCTCTTTCCCCAGAGAACTCCTGTGACAATAAGCAGGCAGACCTGGTCTTTATTATCGACAGCTCCCGCAGCGTCAACACCCACGACTATGAGAAGGTCAAGGAGTTCATCGTAGACATCTTGCAATTCTTGGACATTGGTCCTGACGTCACCCGGGTGGGCCTGCTCCAATATGGCAGCACCGTCAAGAACGAGTTCTCCCTGAAGACCTTCAAGAGGAAGATCGAGGTGGAGCGTGCCGTCAGGAGGATGCGGCATCTGTCCACGGGCACCATGACGGGTCTGGCCATCCAGTACGCCCTGAACATCGCATTCTCAGAAGCTGAGGGGGCCCGGCCCCTGAGGGAGAATGTGCCACGGGTCATAATGATCGTGACGGATGGGAGGCCACAGGACTCGGTGGCCGAGGTGGCTGCAAAGGCACGGGACACGGGCATCCTAATCTTTGCCATTGGCGTGGGCCAGGTGGACTTCAACACGCTGAAGGCCATTGGGAGTGAGCCCCACGAGGACCATGTCTTCTTGGTGGCCAACTTCAGCCAGATCGAGACGCTGACTTCCGTGTTCCAGAGAAAGCTGTGCAGTAAGTCCTCCTCCTCTGTGGCCCTTCTGGGAGAGTCATTGGGTTCATTCATTCATCTTCAAGCGCTCATTCTGTGCTACCATGTCCCACGTTCTGTGCTGGCAGTGGGTGTTTAGCAAAGGCCAAGATAGGCACAGTGTTCTCTTGGGGCTTACATTTTAGCCAAGGAGACAGATATTAAGTATCTAATTACACAAATAAGTGAGTAACCACATTTTTGACAGTGTAATGGAGGAAGAATTCAGGGCATGATGGAGCGAACAACCCCAGGACCTAACCTAGGCCCTGTGTCGGGGAGCTTGCCCTGGGGGAGAGACATGTGAACCCACACTGCAGAAGGAGTGAGAGTGGGTAGACCAGGTTTCCCTCCAGCATGTCGAGCTGCCCTGGCATTCCCTAAGTTGGAATTTGTGAGTTGGAGTAGGACTGGGAATGAGGGCAGAAGTACTAACGTAATTTCTCCTTGGGTGGTGTGGAATTTCAAGGCATTTCTGCCCCATGGTGGTGCTAGCAGTGGATGGTTTCTCAACTGACAAAGAGGCCCAGTGTACTGGGAGGACCAGCATGCGGTCCTGGTGGCTTCCCACCTGTTGAGGCTGCGGGTCCCCCTCCCACCTACCAACTTCAGCAGGAAGATGCATTCTTCTATGTTGAGAGTTTTCTTCCCTCTCTTGCTTTCCAACCCTCTTCTCCACAAGGCTTCTCTTTCCCTTCCTTCCCACACTGCTCCCAGTTACCTCCAAACCTAGCTTCTGCCCCCACTTTTCTCAGCAGGGAAGCTCACTTGTCTCCCCAGTTTCTTTTCTCTTGCAGCTGCCTCCTTGTCCCTTCCTCCTCCAGGAGGGCAGGGGCCCAGGGTGCCAACCCAGGAAATGTGCAGCCTGACCTGGCAGTGTCCCATCCTGCCTTGTCCACCCCTGGTGGTCTCTGTCCTCTCCAGCGACCGTATGTCTTTGGTGGAGAAATAAAAGGAAATATCTGTTTTTAAATGACCAGTCTTTCCCCAGTGTATGAGTGGAGAATGAGCTTAAGAACCAGACTCCTGGCCGGGTGTGGTGGCTCACGCCTGTAATCCTAGCACTCTGGGAGGCTGAGGCGGGCGGATCGTTTGAGCTCAGGAATTCGAGACCAGCCTGAGCAAGAGCGAGACCCCGTCTCTACTAAAAAATAGAAAGAAATTATATGGACAACTAAAAATATATATAGAAAAAATTATCCAGGCATGGTGGCACATGCCTATAGTCCCAGCGACTCGGGAGGCTGAGGCAGAAGGATTGCTTAAACCCAGGAGTTTGAGGTGGCTATGAGCTAGGCTGATGCCATGGCACTCTAGCCAGGGCAAAAAGAGTGAGACTCTGTCTCCAAAAAAAAAAAAAAAAAAGAACCAGACTCCTTACCAATTCTGCAGGAGGGGGAACCTTCCCCTCCAGGGATGCTGGTGACCAGTTAGTTCTCAGATTGTGACAAATCCTAGACCTCCATAATACAGGCCTCAGGGAGGAAGAACGGTGTGCTTTTGATGTGTCTTAAACAAATCTCTTGCTGAGAACTAACCCCAAAAAGCAGAGACCCCATTCATTCTTGACTCCAGAGTCAAAAGATTTACTTAAAAAAAAAATCAATGCCGTGAAGGAAAAATAAACTTTTCTTTGCAATGTCACTCGGAAAACGTTCAGAAGTGCCGTTCCCCTGGCACTGCAGAGAGGCTGTGTTGCGGTGTGCCGTGGCCTAAGTCAACTGGAAAACTTCAATCAGTAGAACACACTGCAAACATTTTTAAGGTTTATGACTTTAAATGACTTCTGCAGAATTTATGTTCCCCCTTTCCTGGAAATATTAAAAGAGAAATTGGTTCCCTAACAGCTTTGACAGTTTATTCATTTGTGTTGGGAAATTTTAATGGAGGAGTTCTTTTGTAAGCACTCTGGATTTGGCAGCCAATGGCAAGAGATACTGTGATAAGGCTGTGGAGCGACACAGCAGGACTGACCCTGTGTCATTGAACGTGAACTTGACCGTGCAAGAACCTTCTCTGAGTGTTTTATGGCAAGGCAGCAAAATTATAATAAAAGGCAGTTTGGATTCTTTTTTCTTCTCCATCATCTTTGTTGGAATCTGGAAGCTCTAAGAAAACATCAGTATTGCTCCGATGGCTCATGTGGCCTGCGAGTGAATTCCCCTGGGTCCCCCATCCGCTCTGCAGGAGATGTGGCTGCGCTCTCCCTGCACTGCCCCGCTCTGCTGAGCAGACTCGTCAACTGTCTTGAAAGGCTGAGGAGGCCCCAGGGCCTCTTTATCAACTACACAGTAAAGACCGCAGGAACTAACATTTATAGAGCACTTTCCCTCGTGCTTTCGCGTTTGATCCTCAGGAAAACCTGGGGAGTCGGGAGGCACAATGCTCTCCTTCCCTTTGTACAGGTCTGTACGCTTGTTAAGTGAGTCGTCCAAAAACAAACAGCCGGGAGGTGGTTCTGATTCCAAGTCTCTTGCTCATGTCCTCTGCATGTCAGGAATTCTAAATTCCTCTTTTTAGGTAAACCATTTTCTGACGGCAACCTTCACAGTCCAGCCTTGCCAGGTAAAGCTGCTTGTGGTTGGCATCACCCGAAATAGGTGAAACTCTGAAGGAACCCTTTGTAGGGTGAAGAGGCACAGGCTGCAGCTGCACAGTGCTGAGTAAATCCTTTGTGCTCACCGAGCCTCAGTGGCCTCATCTGTAAATGGGGCTTTTACGTGCAGAGAGTAGATGTGTGAACAAGAGTTATAAACCGTAGAGCCCTATTGAGTGTGCACCATGTTGTATGTTATTACATCAAATACACTGAGGACCAACAGGCTGACAAATGGCCTCAGTTTTGATCTGCACTCAAATGACCAGACAACAGTTGTCATCTTCCAAGCTGCAGATGACATCTCTGAGGTTTTGGAAGTCTCATTTGTTCCTTACAATGTGTATCAAGCTACACTCTGATAATAGCTAATCTTGTCCTTTCTTTGAACTTTTTATACATTATTCCATTTAATACTTAAAACTGCCTTTTGAGGCAGGTACTGTTATTATACTTTTTTTTTTTTTTGAGATAGGGTCTCTTGCTCTGTTGCCCAGGCTGCTGGCCTCAAACTCCTGGGTGCAAGCGATCCTCTCATCTCAGCCTCCTGAGTATCTGGGACTACAGGTGCACACCACTGCATCCAGCTCTATTATCCTCATTTTCCAGAAGTGGAAACTGAGGCTTAGAAAGGATATGTAACTCCAGATAGCAGAGTTGGAGATTGAGAGCCTCAGCTCTTACCCTCCACATCCCAGGCACCAGGGCTCCAGGCTGGTGGAAAGATGGTCTCATTTCAGAGCAATGGGATGTTTGCTGTACGAATTGTGCACTTCAGAGGCCTCAGAAAGTCACCTGGGGCTGGGGGAGCTTGAGCCAAAGAATGCCAGGCTCTGCTGGGGGGCTCCAGGAGAGCTTTGAAGAGGAGGTGATAATAATAAAGGCTAACATTTATTGATATTAATATGTGCATGTGCTGTTTTAGCTACTAGTATATGTTGTCATTTTATTCATACAACAAACCTTTGAAGTAGGTGCTCTTATAATTCCCATTTTACAGAAGAGGAAATTGAGACCCAGAGAAGTTAAATAACTTGTCCCGGGCCACACAGCCATAAGGGTAGAGATGTGAGCCTGGGAATTCTGCAGGCGGAACTGATAGACGCTGTGCCTGCAGAGTGGTGGAGACAGTCCCCAGGTGTGATCAAGGCGGGACTTTATCACACAGTGGGGAATTGATCCGGCTGTGGAGCCAGACTGCCTGAGGTGAGAGTCTTGGCTTTGGCTCTCTCTGGCTGTGTGGCCGTGAACCTGGATACAGCGGTGGCTTTATACCCAAGGCCAGTGACTTCCCACAGCAGCCACAGCAAGGGGGAATCCTGAGGCTACATTCTCAGGCCACCCCTGAGACCACCAGAGAGACCTGGAGGCCAGGTGCCTGTGAATTGAGGTCTTGTCTACAAGATGACCAAAACCCCACACATCCCGGGGTGCGCCATGTTTGCCACCCAGGAAGAGAGAAGAACACTGAGTCTAGGGGCTGGAAACGCTGACCCAAGAGCTCTGGTGATTCGTGGGAACCTGGGCAGGACCGCTTTTAATCAGCCTCTGGGTGCCTGCTTTATCAGCCTTTCCAGATATTTTAGAGCAAGGAGCCAAGCTGTTCCTGTCCTAATAGCTCCACCCCACCCGGGCCAGGCCAATTTAAGGCCCTAATAATGTTCCTAGGACACACCCTTCATCAACTGGCCTGGGCAGAGTCCACGCTGACTGCAGCCCTTGGAGGCCTTGTGGTGCAGGCGTGGAGTCTACCTACTCGGTAATCGCTCCTTGTAGCACCTCCAGGCAGCCTCGCTATGGTGATCGCCCCTTTAGTCATTCATATAATCATTAAAAAACATTGAAGTACATATTTCCTAGCCAGAAAATCCAATCCTGCCAGTGACTTAGTCTGCTGGTCAGTTATTCCCCCCAAGCCCACTGGGCTGAGTGCAGACCCAGAAGGCCTTCTGAGAAAGGAGGTTACTGGAGAGAGGAAGGCACCTGGGCCCAGGTGCTCGAAGAGTCACTCAGCACTTGTCCATAAAGTTCTACAAATGGGAAAGTTTTATTCTATTTTAGTAACCATAGTAGAGATTCTTTTGGTTGAAAGTATCAGAAATTCAACTTGAACTTGCTTTAAAAGGGGGAGGGGGACTGTATTGCACTATTCATGGCAGTAAGGCCAGCAGTGGTGAGTTACTGCCCCATCCCTCCCTCCCCGCTCTGCTCTCCTCCCTCTTGGGTCAACGGGCAGGAGGCCTGTCAGTCCCCCCGGGTCACTTGCCCTCGGTTTGAGCTCCCTTTGCTCAGTTCTGGTTCCTAAATGCCAACAAAGCACTCTGATTGTCAAACCTTGTACCAACCAAGAGTGGCCAGGAGTGGGTCTGCCTCGGACACCCTACGGCATTTGCAGAGAGAAGGAAGGGCAGTGTCTAGAAAAAGGGGGTGCTACACAGACTAAGTAAGAGGTATCGGTACTGAGGGTCCCTAAAGACTGTTCACGGTTTTATTCTACAGGTAAAGAAATAGGCCTAACAGGGCTGCCCGACTCACCTGAACTTGCCCCATTTGTTCAAGGTAGAGGGAAGTGAACCCAGGTCTGGCCCCCGGCCCAGTGCTCATTCCACCACACCAGACTATGGTCTCTGAACTCTAATTTCTTTTATGGTATGTGGCCAAAATAAGCCTTAGTGACAAGCTGTCACTCCAAAAACCCTATGTATTAGTTCTTTTAATTTCCCTATTTGCTGGGTGATGAAAGTGGAGTTTAGAGAAATGAAGTCATTCATGGAAGGTCACAATACGTTGTGAGCTATAAGCTGTCAGGTGGTCTGTTCCCAGGAGCCATCCCCTTCCCCACTGTGCTGCCTGCTGCCCAGCGGGTATTTTCTCTGCCCCACATCTGCTGTCTGCTGTCGTCCTCTTTTGTCTGTTAGGGTCTCAGTAAGAATATGGGCACCAGGCTCATCTCATGGGCCTCCCGCCAATGGGTGACTGCCGTAGTTGGTCGCCTAGACGTTAGACTTCCTTTGTTCTGGAGGAAGGTGGTGATGTGCCGTGAGTTCCTCAGGAATGTCTCTCTGCCTGTGGGCAATCTGACTCCAGCAGTCCAGGAAAAGAGAGCCTTCCAGAATGCGGAGCAAATGCAAATTAAATATAAGATAATGATTTTTTTTTGTCAAAAACTTAAAGTTTGATTAGACTATGTGCTGAAGTTTTGAGGGGGTGGGAATTGTCACTTTTGTCATTGCTGGTGTGAGCCATCTTGGAAGGTAGTTAGGCCACATCTATTTAAACTGAGACCCAGTCCTAGAGAAACAATTGCACATGTTCAAGAATGTTCATAACAGCATTGTGAAAGTGAAAAATTGGAAACCACCCAAATGCTGACCAAGGGGGAAATAACTAAGTAAAATAAGGAATAGTCAAATGACCAAGGGATAAATCAATCTGGGGGGATACACTAGATCTAATGTGTTTGATCAAATCTAAGATACAGTTGATTTCCATTATTCGTGATAATTATGTTCTATAAAGTCACTGCAAACACTGAATTAGCGAATACTGAACCATTGCTTTTAGGGGAAATCAATCCATTTGTCACATTTTTGTCAACTGATCAATACATACTCTTGTTTCATGTGTGTTTCTGTTTAAAGACATGTTATTTGATATATACTGTTGATTCGCTAACAGTGAACTCACAGCCAAGGACAGTGTAACTCGCACCTGAAATGAAGCTTATCTAACACATTTTCCCTGTAAGGCACATCACAGCCTTCTTGCATTTCGGAACACTAGACAGCACTTCATTTTAAACAGCAAAATCACAGACAAAAAGTACAAAAATGCAAAGAACATAGCACAAAGTAGACTGCGAAAAGGACACTTGTTTGCAGCATGAGAGCCGAAACTCAGCTGGGAACATCTGCCTCAGGCTGAGCATGTCCGTAAATGACTGTGAAAGCGCTGTGAGTATTGCCTTGGGGTTACAAATAAATTTTATGAGTAGGCGAATTCACAAATACCGAGTCTGTGAATAATGAGGATCAGCTGTACATGTCTTCACATTTTAACATCTCTGAAGTTGGACTGCATTTTAGATTCCATGAAATAGTATATGTATCAATATGGATAGAATCTGGATTGATGTTGAGTGAAAACCAAGTTGAAACTATATATAGGATGAACCTACGTATGTAAAATAAAACAAAATGCCACTATGCTTTTCCTTTGCTATAAAATGGTTAACAGGTTTCTCGAGCATTCCCCAGGCAATGAGTGGTGTTCTCAGCACTTTACTATCTTAATTAAATTAATCCTCACAAGGTCCTTATAAGGGAGGTACTATTTTTATACCCTTGTTATATAAAGATGTTAAGAAAATTGCCCAAGGTCACACACACAAAAAAGATGTTTATTTCATCCTGAAGTAAAAATGACTGATTGGATGTAATCTACAAACTCTCCCAGTGTTATTTGTATCCTAACAGGAACTAAAACACAAACAATCATAAACTCAGAACAATACCTTCTAAATTGTATTGTTATAAAATAAAACAGTTTTACTCCCCTAGTTTGTGTATTGCTCTTACCTTGATGTAAAGAGACATATACTTATGATGGATTTCATCAGTAGCTGAGTATTTCTAAGCCCAGGATTAATGGAATTGTTTTTAGCTTTTCAGAGGCCCTTTTATTTTAGCTTCATAAAAATATATTTCTACATATAGACATCTTTTTTGTTTATGAGAACACTCTCATAGCTTGTTCTGTTAATACTGATGCTTGCTAATTTTAAATATGGCTGAGTTGCATTACATTGAATAAAGTCATACATTAAGATGAAAAAACAATGAGAATTTTTATGAGCTTCACACAGACTTATGCAGGAACCAATATATCTGAAAGCTGAGGTACTCAGAACTAAATGCAGAAATATTTCAAATTGAGACAAAGATTATGGAGGCATGAAACATATGAATGCATTTTTTATTCCAAATTTTTTTGTGTACTTTTGCATATTAAAAAAATCACATTACTCTTGAGATTTATGATCCTGAGAAACTGTTGGTTCTTTAACATATCCTTGTTTATCTAATAGCTTTTCTTCTAATCCCATGGCTGCTTAGTGAAAATCCACGATTTAGCCAAAACCCCATCCAATGTCAGCAAACTTTTTGGATCCTCTTGCCCACCAAATGGGTATTATTAAGTTGAACTGAAAATTTCTATGTCAAAAATTTGTAGGTCAAAAACAACTGGGTATCAGCACTTTCATGTGGTTCAGCCTAACGCTATTTCCCCTTGACCTTACATAGTCCGGTATCCATATGTCCCGATGGCATTTGTCTAGACCCATCTTGTCTACCTTAGACTGTGAACCCCCGTGAGGGTAGGGGCTGCAGCTTGGTTCTCTTTGGGACCTGCCGTCTCCTTCACAGAGTGGGCTCTGAAATAACGTCTGCTGGGTGGAATGAAGTTAGAGGAGGCATCACTGTTCACTGACCTTCTGTGTCCTCCCTTGCAGCGGCGCACATGTGCAACACCCTGCAGCATAACTGTGCCCACTTCTGCATCAACACCCCCGGCTCTTACGTCTGCAGGTGCAAGCAAGGATATATTCTCAACTCGGACCAGAAGACTTGCAGAAGTAAGATTGCTTTGCTATTTGTACTCCTCTCCTCTTCTCTCTTCTTTTACCTGGGCTGACTTGATGCCTCTGTGGTCTTTCACCCAACCCCGTTTCCATAGCAGGCCATCAGGAAGAGTTCAAAGGGTAACAGAGGCACCTTCTCAGAAACAGCCTCCTTGCATGAGTGAGCTGGTCTCCTTCACCTCCAAGCTCGTTGTTTGGGGGACTACTGAAGAGCCTTTTCATTCGTCTTTATTAACTGTTCCCCAAGGAGTTGTTTCCATATTTTATTCTCTTCTCTAAAGCATGGACTTAGGGTGGGTTATTAACATTAGCTAGGAATGATTATTCAGGTGTGCAAAGATCCAGGTGCTTTGGTGAGGGACACTTTATAGGTCTCCTAAATTTAAAAAAGGGTAAACAGATATAAAGTGTTAGAACTCCCATGCTGTTTTTTTCACCAAGCCCCAAAGACTAGACAATACACTGCTGTTTGTGCCAGTGCCAGGTAATCCTCCCCTTAAAGGAGAGAATGACCCCGGTGCTGAGTATTGTGCCCTTACTTTTTTGTTTTTAAGTCGTGAGTGAAGCCACTGTGTTAACCCACAGACAGCCAGGCCACCAAAGCCAGGCCACCAAAGCAAGGGCTGAGGAAGAGCAACCCACATGGAGGCACATAAAACTCAGCTAATCTGACGTGCAGCTCATGCGATGCGGAACTGTTATTGCACCGCATGGTAAGCAACTAAGCACTAATGGAAAGCAGTTTGCACAAATGGCTGTAATTAGTATTGCATTTATAGAGCCAAACTACATTTTCCATTTTTCCTCTCACTTTTCAGTTTCAGGGTTGAGTGGTTGGCTGGAGGCCTCCCTGTCCCCCAAGATTAGGTAACATCTGCTTGACCCTCTGCTTCTGTGGCCTGTGGAAGCCGAAAGCCCCCCAGACTGTGAATCCCAGGGGGCTCTGTGTTCTTAGGCTCCTCCCAGACCCCAGGACCCCAGGTCGCAGAATGCAGCCTGAATCAGCCTCATCTTCCGATTGAAGATCTGACACCTCTTCAGTTTCCACAACAAAAATCACTCGCACCAAATACTTCTGGGTTTAATAGAATTTACTGAAGAGCTGGAGGAAAGGTCACCTCACGTGCTGCTCACATGTTGTCGGGAAACAACCTGGACGGCTCTCTTAGACTTCCCCCCTCTTCAGGCACCCTCCCTCCCCAGGAGGCTTCTTGGCACATCTCTGCAGAGCACTCAGCCTCCCGCCGCCTTGCCCACTCGCTTCCTGCCCTTCCCTTCGTGGGAATTGCTCTGCCTGTCCCAAGCCCCAGCGATTGGCTGGGACATGGGAATCTGCTGATGCTCACTCTCCGTTGGCTGACTTAGCTAAGCCAGAGGAATTCTGACACTAGTGAATGAAAAACAAAAAGCTCCCCCTGGTTTCATGAGCCTCGCAGTTCCCCCTGCACCAGGATTTGCCAGGCCCTGCCCCGATGTCCCTGGGCTCTCGGGAGTGCTGCTCTGGCCTCGGCTCCCTCCTGCCTGGGGCTGCAGCGCAGAAGAGAGTGAAGCAGAAACCGCCTGCACTTTGGACAGGCTGACTGGGCGGAGGACAGGGAGGCCCAGGCGGGGGAGGAGGAACGGGTGCCCAGGGCAGTGGTTCTCAAACTTCAGTAACTCAGAATCAGCCAGGAGGCCGACTCCTGGGCCTCCACCTTGCGGATTCTGAGTCTGTGGTCTGGATTTCAATGAGCTGACAGATGGCTGTCACACTTTGAGATCCACAGGCCTCAGGCAGTGAGGGGACCCAGAGAGGGGTTTAGCAGAGCTCTGCTGCCCCATCGGACCCCGCCCCCTGACACCGTCACGCAGTCAAACCATCTTTACCTTCAGTGCCAGGCTTAGCTTAATACACGTATGGTGATAAACAGCGGGCCTCTCTCTTTCAGAAGATAACACTAATAACTCTTGCCTTCCTGCAGTTGGTGTACCAGTGGCCGTGGGGAAAGAACATGGCCTTTACAGTCCGCAGATCTGGTTTGAATCCTGACATTTTCACCTACCAGTGGTGGTTGTCTCACCCTGAGCTGGTTATCTAAACTCTTTGGCTCAATGTCCTCACCCATAAAATGGCAAGGGTGGTAGCAAATCAATACCTGTCTATTGATAGGTGCTTGTTGGTTCTGCTTTTGGTCTGGGGGACAGATAAAACTGTGCGAAGGGGAGGTTGGCAGGGACCGGTCCCTGCTAACACTGAGAGAAACTCATTGTGAGCCTGGAGAGGAACAAGACACAGCTATTAATATTTACATTTCTTTTCCTATCCTGGGTGCAGCTGGATAATCTCCCAGATGGAGAGGAATGTGGTTACACCTCCTCCCTGAGGCACCTTTCGGTCCCTAAGAAGTGCTTGCCATTCATTCTTCCACATACTCGTTGATTGGTTCCTTTTTTCTTCATTTACCACATGTTTATGAGCACATCAGATGTACCAGGCAGCATGCAAAGTACTGGAAATAAAATAGTGAATAAATCAGCAATGCTCCTTCTCTTTTGGAGCTCACATTCTTGCATGGGAGTGAATCGAATAAATAACCAAGGTAACCATAAGCGATTGCAGCCCATGCCCAGCTTGGTGTGTGGCACATGAGGTTGGGCCTAACTATAGCCACTTCTTGAGTGTTTACCCTGTGCCTGGAGCTCTCCTGGGTGCTTTGTATCTGTTATTTCATTTAATTGTCACAGTGAGCTTTTAAAGCAGGTTTTATCACTCTCATTTTACAGATAAGAAAAATATGGAACAAAAAGGTTAGACAATTTACCCAGGGCCATGTGGTTAGCAACGTAACCAAACCAGAATCTAAATTCTGTTATGTCCTAGCTCTTGGCCACCACTTGATACTGTCTGTCGCATGACCTTTGAGGGCCCTCAGATGGCATCAGGGCAACCCTTCCATGAGAGAACCTTCTCCAAGCCCGGGAGGACAGACAGGTTCCACAGCCCTTTAATCCTGGGGAGACTTGGAATGAATTCACCAGGACTAACATTCAACTGATTGTTATTTCCCGAGTCCACTGCCAACAACTGCTATGCTACTGTCACTGCACACAATGATTGTGGGAGGGCCTTTTCGGCAATTGCCTTCAAATACACACACACACACACACACACACACACACACTAGATGTAGTATATATATCTCCACTACTTTCTATTTGTACTTTGCCTGTGTGGAGAGAGGAAGCAGACACAGTTGATTCATAGATTCTTTGTGTGGTAATGGACCCTGGCTATTAGACTTCTACCTCCTTCTCCCATACAACCTCAGAATTCTGTCCCCTCCCAGTGTCCCACATGGGTGATGGTTCTTGGGAACCAGGTCTTTACAAAGAACCTGGATCCAATATCCATGTAGTCTGGATCAGTGGTTGAGCTAAAATCCTACTCTCTATAATTTCCACCTGTGATCCTATTGCTGCCATCTGAGGCCATTTACCAAAAAGTTATTTTTTAAATCCAAATAAAAAGAGAAAGCCCTTCAGTTATTGAAGAGTGTTATTCCCACACCACCTACTCCTAGCAATTTTCTCTTTTTGGGGGGAAAAACCCATCTTTAGGTGACCTGGTTTTGGGTTTCTTCACTGTCCAGCTATCCCTATTATGGGTGGACACCAGTTGTCTCAAAAGTGCCTTTCTATTCAAAGACTAGATCAAGTGTATTGAAGAATCTTACTTTCTGTCGTTTCTTTTTTTTTTTAATTAAAAAAAAAGAGAGATTCTTTATATGTATATATATATATATTTTTTTTTTTTTTTTTTTTTTTTTGAGACAGAGTCTCACTCTCTTGCCTGGGCTAGAGTGCTGTGGTGTCAGCCTAGCTCACAGCAACCTCAAATGCCTGGGCTCAAGTGATCTTTCTGCCTCAGCCTCCCGAGTTGCTGGGACTACAGGCATGTGCCACCACACCCAGCTAATTTTTTCTGTATACTTTTAGTTGTCCAGCTAATTTCTATTTTTTTTTAGTAGAGACGGGGTCTCGCTCTTGCTCAGGCTGGTCTTGAACTCCTGGGCTCAAACGATCCACCCGCCTCAGCCTCCCAGAGTGCTAGGATTATAGGCATGAGCCACCATGCCCGGCCTTTCTGTCATTTCTTGATCTTTTGGCTAAGATCAAGTGTAGAATATTACTTTCCAAGTTCTGCCCATATGGGCAATTTCAAACGCATTAGAGATCAATATTGTGGATTCCCTCTGCCTTTCAAAAAGTCTTCCCTATACAATACCATTATATGATATATGCAAAAGCATTAGCATAATGTTAGAACAATAGAAGTTTATGTTCTTGGAATACTTAACCAAAGAGGTGAAAGATCTCTACAAAGAGAACTATGAAACACTGAGGAAAGAAATTACAGATGTTACAAACAAATGGAAAAACATGCTCATGGATTGGTAGAACCAACATTTTAAAATGTCCATACTACCCAAAGTGATTTACAGATTCAATGCACTCCCCATCAAAATACCAACTTCATATTTCACAGATCTAGAAAAAGTAATTCTATGCTTTTTTTGGAAACAGAAAAGAGCCCAAATAGCCAAAGCAGTGTTAAGCAAAAAGAAGAAATCTGGAGGCATCACATTACCAGACTTCAAAGTATACTACAAGGCTACAGTAACCAAAACAGCAGGGTATTGGTACAAAAGTAGAGACGCAGACCAATGGAATGGAACAGAAAACTCAGATATAAAACCATCCACACACAGCCAACTGATCTTTGACAAAGCAGACAACATTATACACTGGGGAAAAGAATCCCTATTCAATAAATGGTGCTGGGAAAATTGCATGGCCATATGCAGAGAATGAAACAGGATCCGTATCTCTCGCCACTCACAAAAATTAACTCAAGATGGATAAAATAATTAAATGTAAGGCATGAAACCATAAGAATACTAGAAGAAAATGTTGGAAAAACTCTTCCAGATATCAGCTTAGGCAAAGAATATATGAAGAAGACCCCAATGGCAATCACAGCAACAACAAAAATAAATGGGACTTGATTAGATTAAAAAGCTTCTGCACAGCCAAGGAAATAATCAACAGAGCAAATAGACAACCTACAGAATGGGAGAATATATTTGCAAACTATACATCTGATAAAGGACTAATAACCAGAATCTACAAATAACTCAAACAAATCAGCAAGGAAGAAATCAAACAACCCCATCAAAAAGTGGGCAAATCCATGAACAGAAGCTTTTCAAAAGAAGATAGACAAATGGCCAATAAACATATGAAAAAATGCTCAATGTCACTAATCATCAGGGAAATGCAAATTAATGAAATTAATTATCACAATTGATATCACATCAATATCACAATGAAATATCACCTTACCCCTGTTAGAATGGCTTTTATTAAAAAGTCCAAAAACAATAGATGCTGGTGTGGATGCAGAGAGAAAGGAACACTTCTACACTGTTGTTGGGACTGCAAATTAGTAAAACGTCTGTGGAAAACAGTATGAAGATTTCTCAAAGAACTAAAAGTCGACCTACTATTTAATCCAGCAATCCCACTACTGAGTATTTACCCAAAGGAAAAGAAGTCATTTTATCAAAAAAACACCTTCACTCGAATGTTTATTGCAGCACAATTCACGATTGCAAAGATGTGGAATCAACCTAAGTACCCATTGATTCATGAGTGGATTAACAAAATGTGGTATATGTATACCATGGAATACTACTCAGACACGAAGAAGGATGACTTAATGCCTTTTCCAACAATTTGGATGGAACTGGAGACCAGTATCCCAAGTGAAGTATCTAAAGAATGGAAAAACAAACACGACATATACTCACTATTAAATTAGAACTAACTGATAAGCATACATGTGCATAGAGGGGAGTAAAACTCAGCGGAAATCAAGCAAGGGCAAGGGGCCAGGAGGGGATGGGCAAAAATCTACTTAATGGGTATAATGAACACTTTCTGGGTGATTAGCACACTTGTAACCATGACTCAAGCATTATAAAAGTGATCCATGTAACCAAAAATATTTGTATCCTACAGTATTACAATACTTTGAAATAAAATATTTTAAAAAGTTTATATTCTTTCCTTCCCCCATTTAAAAATAGGGGAAAAAACCTCATGAAGTGTGCCCCTCTTCACATGCCTGTTTCCCCGTCCCATTCCCTTCCCCTTGAATTATTTTCCCACTAACAAGAAAGAATTTTATCTTGTTCCTTTTTCTTTCTTTATTTTTTTAAATAAAGAATTTTCTCTCCCTTCTAGAACATTTAATCTGTCTGGAAGCTAATGAAAGGGCAACATTTAGAAAACTTCATTTGGCAGAAAACATAAATTTTCTTGTCCAGTTTTTAATTTTTTTTTCCTCTCTCAAGAACCATACCAAATGCATTTTACTGCTTTAATTCCTTGGAAATTTTCCTGACATTATTTTTCCCAAGCTACATAAGTGACCTAATAGCCTTTGTGATTTAGCCTTAATGTTAGAGTTTAAACAAGGAGCATGACCCAGAAAAACAGTCACATTACTAGAGAGAGAAAGGAAAACTATAACCAACATCCTTTGTGAATTTAGATGCAAAAATTCTTAACAAAATTTTAGCAAATAGAATCCAACAATATTGAGCACCAGGAATGTAATAAAGATAGAAAAATAAAATTAAAAAAAAGAAAAGAAAATTTTAAAATTAAAGAAAATTAGAATCCAACAATACATAAAAAGAATAAGACATCAATACCAAATGGAGTTTATTCCAAGAATGCAAGGTTGTTTTAACATTCAAAAATCAATCAGTGTAATTCACCATATTAACAGACTAAAAAAAGAAAAATCATACATCATCTCAGATGCAGAAAAAGCATTGGATAATACCCACTATTCATTCATGATAAAACTCTCGGCAAACTAGGAATAAATGGAAATCCCTCAACCTGATAAATAGCATTTATGAGAAAATCTATAGCTAACATCATACTCCAGGGTAAAAGACTAAATGGTTTCCTCCTAAGATAAAGAACAGGACAGTATAAGGAACAAAACTCGCCACTTCTATCAACTTTGTATTGGAGGGTCTAACTGGTGTAATAATGAAAGAAAAAGAAGTTAGATGTCATACAGATTGGGAAGGAAACAGTAAAACTGTCTTTATTCACAGACTATATGATGGCCTTTGTAGAAAAGCTGATGGAATTGTCCAAAAAGCTACTAAAACTAACAAATGAGTTTAGCAAGTTTGCAAAATAAAAAGTCAATATAAAAATTACTTTATTATATTTCTATATATTGGCAACAAAAGTCAGAAATTGAGATTTTAAAATACAATTTATAATAGCATAAAATATGTAAATTAAGGACAAATTTAAAAGATATGTATGATCTATACATTGAAGAGTATAAAAGATTTCTGAGATAAATGAAATATGACTTAAATAAATGGGGAGGTGTACCATACCATGGCTTGGAGGACTTAATATGGCCAAGATGCCAATTCCTTCCAAATTGATTTATAGATTCAAGGCAATCCCCATCAAAATTCTGGCAGACATTTTTTTTTTTCGAAACTGACAACCTGATTCTAAAACATAATGACAGCGGGGTATAGTGGTGAGCATCTATAGTCCCAGCTACTAGGGAGGCTGAGGCAGAAGGATCCTTTGAGCCCAAGAGTTGGAGGTTGCAGTGAGCCATGGTAGAGCCACTGCACTGCAGCCTGGTGACAGAGTGAGACCCTGCCTCTAAAAATAAAATAGTAAAATACAGTCAATCTCATTATTCCCAGTAGTTATGATCTATAAAATATCCATGAACATTAAATTAGCAAATACCGAATAATTTCTCCTGGAGGAAATACAGGATTAGGTTCCTGAGAGCTTCTGGTCACAACATTGGTTAATCAGTACATCACCTTATTTGATGTGTGTTTCTGTTTAAAGACACCTTATTGAGTATATATTGCTGATTCATTAACACTGAACTTACAGCCAACAGCACTATTATTCATGCCTGAATGAAGCTTGTCTAACATACATATTTTTTCCATAAGGAACATCACAGCCTTCTTGCACTTAAGAACACTAGACAGCACTTCAGCACTACTCTTGGGGGACATTTTAAACAGGGAAATCACCAATAAAAAGCATAAAAATGCAATGAAATGTGGCACTAGATAGACTCCAGAAATGGTGCTTGTTTACAGGACGAGAGCTGCAACAGGAAGCCAGAATGTTGCCTTATTTGACCTTACCTGGGAACATATGTATTGGGCGACTAAAATTTTTTGTCACTCTGCACATGTCCATGAATGGCTGAGAAAATGCCACAACTATTGATTTTGGGTTACAACCAAATTTTAGCAAGTAGGCAAATTCACAAATATGGACTCTATGAATAATGAGGATTGACTAAAACTTGGAAAAAGATAAAGTTGGAGGGCCTAGACTACCTGATATCGAGACTAATTATAAAGCAATAGTAATTAAGACTATGTGGCATTGGTGTAAAAATGGACATATAGAGCAATGAAACAGAATAGAATCCAGAAATAAACCCATATGTATATGGTGAAATGATTTTTGACAAAGGTGGGAAAGCAATTCAATGGGGAAAGGGTAATGTCTTCAGCAAATGGTGCTGCAACAATTGAATTGCCAGGTGCAAAAAAAAGGGGAGGGGAGGGGCTTTGCCCTTACCTCATACCATATATAAAGATTAATTCAAAGTGTATTCTAAGCCTAAATGTAAGAGTGGACACTATTAAATATTTAGATGAAAACATAGAAGAAAAATCTTGGTGACCTCAGGTTTGGCAAAGACTCCTTAAATAGCACACAAAAAGCTGCAAAACAGAAAAGAAAATAATTAATAAACTCCATCAAAATTAAAACATTCACTCTTCAAAAGACACTGCTACTAAAGTGAAAAAAGCAAGCCACAAACTGGAATAAAATATTTATAAAATATATATCCAACAAAGGACTTTAGAATATATAAAGAATTCTAACAAGAAGACAAACAACTCAGTAAAAATGGACAAAAGATTTGAACAGACACTAAACCAAAGAAGACATTTGGATGGCAAAGAAGCACATGACGAGACGTTCTATGTTATCAGATATTAGGAAAATGCACACTAAAACCAAATGAGATACCACTATACCTCCACTAGAATGGATAGATTTGTAAGAGATTGACCATACCAGGTGTTGGCAGAGCTGGGATCTGGAACTCTCAGACACTACCAGTGGTTATATAAATTGGTTCAGCCACTTTGCAAAACAGTTCAGCAGTTTCTTACAAAGTTATTTACCTACCATATGACCCAGCCATGTAACTTTTAGGTATTTACTAAAAAGAAATACAAGTTTATGTCCAAAGATTTGAACACAAATGTTCACATCAGCTTTACTTATATTAGTAACAGCCCCAAACTGAAAACAACCTACAGGTCCATCAACAGGCGAGTGGGTAACACACTGTGACACGTGCATACAGTGTAATACTACTCAGCGAGGAAAAGAATGCACTACTGACACATGAAGCAGCCTGGATGCAGCTCAGAATAACCATGTTGAATGCAAGAAACAGGCTAAAGAAAGTACCTACTGTGTGATTCATTTATGTAAAATTTTAGGGAATGGCTCCTAATCAATAATGACAGAGAACAGATTAGCAGGTGCCTGAAGCTGAGGGGAGGGGCAGGTGCAGGAAGCTTTGGGGGTGAGGACTATGCTCATTATCTTGTGGTGATGATGTACTGATAGGCCAATTTATCAAATTGTACAGTATAAATATGTGCCGTTCATTGTATGCCAGTTATAACTCAGTAATGCTGATCTATATTAATTGGAGCAGGATATGAAAGATGCAAACAGTGTACAATTCTAATCAGTTCAGTCAATTCAGTGTATGTGTTCCTTATGCCCACGGAATTAATTAGGAGACCACAGCGACAATCTCAGCCCCGGGGAGGAGTTTTTGACATCAGATGAGTGGGGTGGGGTGGGGGTGGTAGTAATTGAGACTGACAGATAGCTTCAGCAAGGAAATCTGGTTTTGAGGGCACACTGAGTCCAGGAGGAAGCCCACCCAAGTGGTTGAGTGCAGCTGGAGATGGAGGATTCAAGTTCAAGGAAAGGGCCTGGGTGGGACGTGCTTGGTGGTGGTCATTGACCCTGAAAATGGATGGAATCTTGGAGGAAGAAAGGGGGTGTGGAAAGTGAAGGTCAGGGCGTGAGCTTCGGGGTAGCTCGGTCAGAGCGTGGAGCAAGAGTAGAAGGGCGAACGAGCCACGCTCACCTGCAAAGCAGCCGCCTTGGCCACTCAATCAACTAACTCAATCAGCTAAGACCGCCAGGAGCAGAAGCAGCGGGCTTCCTGAACAGGGGAAATGCAATCATCCCGCCTCTGAGCCCTGGCTGCTGGCCTGGAGCATGTAGTTTTCTCACCCTCTGGCTGTGCCAGGGCACAGGGTTTTATTAAAAAGAAAAAAAAAAAAAAGGAATCTGGGATGATTAGAAGAAGCCCATGGGAGAACTGAGCTGACTAAATGTGAGTGGAAAAGTGCCAATTATGAAAGAATTATACACGTCATGGGAAAACGAGCTTGAACCTTGTACAGCTTCTCCTCTGCCTTGCTATCTTCATGAGCACCCAGACAAGTGGTTCTCAAAGTGTGGTCCCCCGGACAGCAGCATCAGCTTTGCAGAGAACTTATTAGAAATGCAAGTTCCCAGGCCTTCCCTAGACCTACTGAATCAGGACCTCCGGGGGCGGGGCCTGGGAATGTGAATTTCCCAAGCCCTCCAGGGAGTTCTGACGTCTGCTCCAGTTGACCATTGACTGAGACGTTTTAAACCAGATCTCTCCCCTGGGAGAGTCCACTCATGAGGGGGTTTATATTAAGAACATAATGACGTGACAACTGTTTGGAAATTGGAAAGCACTCTGCAAGAGGAGGGCATTATTCACATTTATTTATTATTTTGATCAACCTCATCCAGTCAGATTTACCTATATTTTAAGGCTTTGTTTTGAGCACGTCCCCCTTCCTCCTTTTTCCTTCCCCAAAGAAAACCAAAATCTTGTTAGTGAACAGGAGAGTTGATTGAAAAAGAATTCAGCTGCTGGGGGTAAGGAGCTCAGGCACAGCTGGAGCTTGCCTGTGACATTGGGCTTGTTTTGTTTCTTTTTTTTTTTTTTTGTCAGTGTAGAAGCATCAGGCCGATGACTCACACTTACAGTTGAAAGTCTTTAAATCCAAACTGCAGTTGTCAAAATAAGATTAGTGAGTGCTCTCAGACCTGATGAAAGAAAGGGGATGGTCCCTAAAATGCAGGCTTGGGTTTTGCCTGCATTTGTGGAGCCCTAACTCTGAGTGAGCTTTCTGGGGGGAGCAGGCAGAGACCTCATTGTTCCCCAGGTAAGTGAAATAACAGCCCTGGTAACACGTTTCTCTTTCTCTCTTGCTGTGATAAATAATTTCTGATTTCTGTATCTCAGGTTAAATACCAGCAGGAGCTATAAAAGTGGAGAGTGTCTTGTAAAGGTGTTCATTTGCTTTAATTCCAAAGGAGAGGTTAAACTGTTGTTGATATTAACAGCATACAGTGTGGCTTGTCTAAAATTCTGAAAAGTCCATAAAAACGCTTTGATTTAGCCTTGGCTGATGTCGGCCACAGCAGCCACAGTGTTTGTCGCACGTTCCCCTTGTCCAGCGTAACCAGATGAAAGTTCTCAAGTTCTCTGGGCTGAGATGCAGGTGCCAGGGTTTCGAGGTCACAAATGAAGGAAGTCACTTAAACACAGGGTGCCTGGGAGCCTCTGGGAGACACTGTGGATGGATTTGAGCACAGCTTTGTTAGCTTTCAGCTAACAAACCCTCACTAATTAGTTTCACCTGGGAAGACCGAGTTACCGTCCCTCGTAAAATTCTCCAGGAACTGAAAGAAGCAAGCAGATTTTGCTGTCAGATATGTGCTAATGGTTGCCCTCTGGCAGGGCGTAGCTTGAACTGGGCCAGATCTTTGATTATAAGATTCAAAATTGCCTACTTCGCTGTATCAGACCAATTCAGCATAGAACTCACAAACCAAAACTTAGCCAAAGATACTTAAAAAAAATGTTTGAATCTAATATCTGTGTTTCAGGTTTTCATAGGTACCCAATAAAATGAAGTCATCTTTATTAGAATTATGGTGTGGGCAAAATTTGGTGGCGGTTCACCTCTCTCCTGTGCTTAAATAGGCTTGTACCACCAAGAATCCCCTCCATGCCACCCCCATGCTGGATTTAGGAAAGGAGAAGGAGGTTCACGTTTGTGGAATACCTGCTGTCATCAGATGCTTTGCCCATCTAGATTATCTCATTTAACCCTGCAAATAAGATGTTTCCCCCACTCAATTATCTAACTTCTCTATGAAACTCAAATCTCATGATAATCCCTTACTTGAAGTCATGCAGGTCCCCCAGCTGGGGCCAAGTCTGGCTCCAAAATCGATATTCTTTTCTGAAGAGATGTAACTGACATATAGCCCTTCCCCCATGGTAGACCCCTTTATCCCTCTTTTTTCATATAACTTCCTTCAGGTCCTTGTACAAAATCATCTTTTCAGTAAAAGCACATTTGATTACACTGTTTAAAATGGAAGGCCTGCTCTCTAGACATGCTTGACTCCTCTTTCCTGCTTATAACATATCACATATTTTTACCTATTTAATTTGTTTTTTGTTGGTCCCCTCTCAGTGATATGCTGGTAAATGTTTAACAATCAGCTCTCTAGAAAAAAAAGCTCTGATTTGAAGTGTCTGCCGATTTCCATGGTGTAAATACTCCCACCATGGCCTTTTCAAGCTACCAACTTGGCCTCATTGAATGCAGACTTGGGAAGAGATGCACGTAATCTGTTCTTATGAGTCAATACAGCTGCCTCCAGCACACTGCTGATTCCTCCACTAGGTTATCAGCACTATGAGGCTAGGGATTTTTTTATTTGTTTTATTCACTGTTGTTTTCCCAGTGCTTTGAACTATTTCATAACTAAACTAATTATTTAATTCAATCATTCACAATTTTTTTTAATTAACCACATGCCAGATATTTGAGCTAGAGTGCTGAAAAAGACCAGCGCAGTGACTGCCCTCGTGTGGCAGGGGAAATAGACGTGAAATAATCCATTGCAAATTAAGTATTACATTATAATAGTGGTGAGGACTACAGAGGGAAACAATGAGGGGGAGGACTTGACCCCTAATGGCAGGTTAGAGTCCCCTAAGAAAGTACCCTTTAAGGTGAATCCTAAAGGATGTATTAGAGTTAGATGGCTGAAAAGGAGGCAAAGAAGGGGCGTGAGCATTCTAGGTAGAAGGAATGGCATGTGCAAAGGTCCTGAGGCATGAAGAAGCTTGATTTGAAAAATGGAGAGGAGCGTGTAGCTAGAGCAGAGAAAACAAGAGGGGCCATTAGAAAAGGCTGGAAAGATGAAGGGGTGGATTGTGCAGCACCCTGACCATACATTAGAGGTTTGGGACTTCATCCTGGAGCAGTGGGAAGCCATTAAGGGTTTTAAGCAGAGGAGAAGCAGGAGCTGATTACTCTGGTTGCAGGAGAACCCTGGGCTGGAATGAATACAAGAAGACCAGTTAGAAGGCTGCCACGGTTGTACAGTCGAGAGAGGATGGTGGCTCCATGTTGGCAGGGGAGGTGAAGAAAAGTGAGTCAGTGGGACCTGAGGATTGACTGTATCTGAAGGGTGCAGGAGAGGGAGGAGCCCTGTGACTTCCAAGTTTCTGCTGCCATCCTTGAACTCAAGGTAAAAGTTAGCTAATCTAAAATCTTTGCTAAGGGGAAGTTAAAGAATACTTCAGTTCCTTCCCAGCTGTCCCACTTCTGCCCAGTGACATTCATTAATTGAGACAGTGCTCTAGGCTGGCCAGGAAGGGAGGCTGCCAAGTCAAATCAACAGATGGCCACTAAGCCCCGGCTGTGTGAATGCATGGTATTATACAGGCTCCACGAGGAAGACCAAGACTCATGTCCCTGTCCCTCACAGAGCTTACAGCCTAGGTAGGAGAGTTGAGCTAGGAACACCCGACAGCCCTGTTTATGTAATGTGGGCATGGGTCATTTGTCCATTCAACAAGTATTTATTGTATTTGTTGAACAACTGCATTGTCCCAAACACTGTGCCAGGTAGTGGGATGCAGCAGATAGCAAGGCACAGGGGTTCCCTAACTGCCATGGCAGCTTCTCTGGTGTCTGCAGCTGGGGGCTGGCTCTCAGATGTCATTGTACTCTGAGCCTTCTTCTGATATGAGAATTCCTATTACTGGGGAGAGGGGAAGCACAGAGACTTGGAGAGAGTTTTGTTCCCATCTCACTCGTCTTCCCAGGACCTCATTTCCGATGGAGGAGAGTATTTTTAGGATGTTAGGAACATCCCTGTTGGGAGGCAGAGCATATGGGCTTTTGCCATCCTTCATTCAGCAAATGAACGCTTATGGAGACGAGCTACACATGCTGGGACGCTGCAGTAGGCTCTGAGTCAGACCAGCTCATGTGCTAATGGGGCAGGCGGACGTGCGATCAAGTCTTCCCAGTATCCTGGGACAAAGGCGTGCATGCTAGAGTGAGCTGTGTCCCCATGCAGCAGAAGCCCAGGGGAGGAAGCTGAAGCACAGCCAACTTGGAGAAGGCGTCCCCAGGGGGATGGCACGTGACTGGCACTGTGAGCCATAAGTGGGGGTCACCAGGTGGAGAAGGCGGAAGGCTGTGCCGGGGGGAACAGGAGCTCTGAACCCAACGATTCTTGCCCTTCAGCGAAATCCTCCCAGCTACAAGAAGTGCTGTTTTTCAAAAGCAAAAGGAATCATCCAAAAATATCTGTATTCGTTTCAAAAGGAAGTGACCACTGCCAGAAAAACAGCAAAGTTGTTTTGTCAGAACCCAGTCTGTATTTATTCTTTTGTCCTTGTTTAATTAGATTAATCCCTCAATGGCTTCCCCTGGGTCGGTACAAATCACTTGTGGCCATAAATCCCCGACATTCTAAAAACAGCACGAAAGGACAGTCCACATTAGGCCAGCTGGCAAGCTCGCTGTTTGTGCGACAGTTCTTCTGGAACGCGAGCAGCAATCCCGCCTGGTCCTACCACGCTTTGCACTCTCGTGGAGGTGTCTGGGGTTCTTCTAGCCACTCGGAGAGGCGAGCAAGGGCAGTAGTCACTAGAGATTAACTAAAAGAGGAAATTGAGCCTTGGGGTCTCTGTTAATAAAGCGGGAGGCTGACTCCTGGGTCTGGGCACCTTCCTCCCGGAGGAATGTGGGAACGACTGTACACTGGGGTCCCCCGGGGAGTTTTAGCAAACACCACTGCCCGAATCCCCCCTCAGCCTGTCTGATTTCATCAGGGGGAGGAGAGTACCTTGGCATCAAGAGTTCCAAAAGGTGCCCAGGTGATTCTAACGGGAAGCTGAGGTTGGGCACTGTCACTTCTGTAGACGGGTGTCCCAGCCTGTCCTGAAAGGAATAAGCATTTCATTGTCTCTATCTACCCTAGAGGGGGAAGCCTTTTGGAAAAAAAGATTGTTCCTTCTAGGTCCTGGTTCATTGCTTTTGAAATGCTACCTTCAAAAGGGTTTTCTTTTAATATGTTGATTCCCCCCCCCATTATTATAAAAGCTCTTGTTGGAAAATTTGAAATTAGACAATTGTAAATAGGAGAATAAAATCTCCTATACTCTCACCACTCCTCGGTAACCATGGTTAGGCAGGGTTCCTGCTGGACTCCTGAGCAGCATCTTCAGCAGAGATTGGGAGGACCTGGGCGGAGAAGCTCTTGTCTCCCCTCCAGAGACGGGCTGGGGACGATGGGGAGCAGCTGGGTCCAGCATGCTGGAGCATCACTTCCCAGCCATTAGAACTTTGTGCAGGGATGCTGCCCACCCATTTAGGGAGTTTGGAGCCTAATAAGGGAGACACAGTAAATGCATCGCTACATAAACGCTGACAGCCAATGGGTGAGGCCACAAGCTGGAAGAATACTGAAGGCCTGCAAAGCAAGAGGTTACTTTTCCCATCACCATGCATGTAAACCCAGGCTCCTTCAGCCTGGAGTTCAGAAACCTACCGCTATTCCCAAACAAAGCAGTGATTTTCATTTAACTGTGCTAGAAGTCCTTAAAGTTTCCCAGAGTTGAGAGACTCTGTGGTGCTGCCATATTTATCTCACAACACGGGTGAAATTGCAAGTCTCCCTTTTTAAGATTTTCCCTTTAGTGGTCCCCATTGCTGCCGAACACAGTTCGGACTACTCAGCCTGCACACAGAGGGCGCTCTACTGTCTGGGATCAGTGGTCTTTCCCATCCTCCTGCTGCTTCCCCTGGAATTCCCACAGTGGGACTCAGCTGCCATGCCTGTCCTGCCTTCCGCACATGTACTCACACTTTCTGAGCCTGGAGAGCCATCTTCCTTTCTCCATACCTGTGAGCCTCTCCCATGCCCTACTTGACTGGCAGGAATCCATCCCGATGCTGGACTCCCATAGTTTCATCAGCATCTCTCTTAGCTATTTCTATCATGTTCTATCTACCTCATATTTTAGTTATTTACATGGCATCTGATAGCCATTCTGTCCTTTCAGTTCCTCAAATGAGGCAAGTTTGTTCTACCACAGGACCTTTGCATTTGCCTTTCTTTTAGCCAGAAATACTCTTCCTAGACCTTCGTGTTACTAACCTCTGAGAGAATATAAGCTGCATGACAGCAGGAACCCCTCGTCTGTTCTGTTCACTGCTATATCCCCAATGCCTGGGACATAGTAGGTGCTCAGCATATGTTTATTGAGTAAATGAATGAATATCCTTTGATTCAGATTGTATCTCCAGCCTAGGCTTACAACTAACTGTAGGTTTTGTCATTCTTTGATTATTCACTATGATTTTTGCATCAGCAGAAGTGTTTTTCTGGTTATTGGTGTTTTCCTTACATCTAAATCCATGGGAAATCTACATTGAAAGTCCCATTCCAGGTTCCCAACTAGAAATTTAAGATGTAAACATACTGGTAAGAGGTAAAGGAGTTTATATCTTGAATTTTATTCATCTACTTGATTGATTTGGGAGTGAAAATACTTCTTTTAGGATTTTTTTTTTTTTTTTTTAGGCAGAGTCCTGGTCTGTCACCCTGGCTAGAGTGCCATGGCATCAGCCTAGCTCACAGCAACCTCAAACTCCTGGGCTCAAGCGATCTTCCTGCCTCAGCCTCCCGAATAGCTGGGACTACAGGCATGCGTCACCATGCCTGGCTAATTTTTTCTATATATTTTTAGTTGTCCAGATAATTTCTTTCTATTTTTTTAGTAGAGATGGGGTCTGGCTCTTGCTCAGGCTGGTCTCGAACACCTGAGCTCAAACGATCCGCCCGCCTTGGCCTCCCAGAGTGCTAGGATTACAGGCATGAGCCACCTCGCCCAGCCTTCTTTTAGGATTTTAAAACCAGAATCCTTATTTGTGGAATCTTAGGCCTAAGCATTTTTTAATGTGATGATGTAGATTTTATTTTTAAAAATTGTTTAATACATTTAATAGAGATGCTAAATCAAATAAACTTTTATCTTTTTATAAATTTGTTATTTTATATTTATCTAAAAGCATAATAAACTAGGAAATGCAAAGATCTAGGAAATATTAAGGTGTAGCCATCGGATTCAGGGATTAATCAAGCTTTTTAAGTAATTGAGTTTTTTTTTTTTTTTGAGACAGAGTGTCGCTTTGTTGCCCAGGCTAGAGTGAGTGCCGTGGCGTCAGCCTAGCTCACAGCAACCTCAAACGCCTGGGCTTAAGCAATCCTACTGCCTCAGCCTCCCGAGTAGCTGGGACTACAGGCATGCGCCACCATGCCCGGCTAATTTTTTTTTTCTATATATATTTTAGTTGTCCAGATAATTTCTTTCTATTTTTAGTAGAGACAAGGTCTCGCTCATTGCTCAGGCTGGTCTCGAACTCCTGACCTTGAGCGATCCACCCGCCTCGGCCTCCCAGAGTGCTAGGATTACAGGCGTGAGCCACCGCGCCTGGCCGTAATTGAGTTTTTATCATAGCTGTCATAGTGATAGCTTTTAACTGGAGAAAATTCTCTAATGTATTCAGTCCCATTAATCCTCTCTGATTTCCTCCAATTTTAATTGTAAAATCACTGGTAGAGCTAGCTGTTTCAGAGCATCCAAGCTGTTCTCCTTGCTGGGAAATAGTGTCACAGACTGAGTCAGTGATGGATTGAAGATGCCTTTAACCTTTTCATTCTCTGATATATTCTTAGTTCTATGCAGCAGATGCATTCTGTAAGGGTGTTCCTACACTGCACGTGAATAAATAGCCACAGCCCAGCACTTTGTGGACACGTAATAAACATTTGCCCAAAATAAGACCACATGTGGCCATACGCCATTTCTTCCTAGTAATCTTTGTTACCTCTACCTAACCTCTTTGGGTTTTTCCATTCTCTTTGTTTATTACTGGGATGCATAAATAGAGCACAAAGAGGATTTTCAGAGATCCTTCTGGTAGGCAAATGGAATGACGAAAGTATGTCCAAAGGGAATGGTGCCAACTTGGAAATTCAGGGCTATTCTTAGGCTTGCTGTGCCTTGGGAGAGTTGCAGGTCCTTTCACTGGATCCATCTGCAAAATGTCAAAATGCTGAATCATCTCGGTGTAAATCGGTGAGACTGTGATTACGAAGCACTTTAAGTTCCCAAAGGAGGGGAGCTTGATGCCAACAAGTGCAAATGCTGCTCATGAAAACTGACAGCTCTCAGGGGCCATGAAGATATTTTCACAGCACTTCTCATTGACATGGGGAAATACAAACTGATATTAATTAAACACTATTCAATGTATTTCATAGAGGCCATGAATAATTCCAACTTTGAAAAATATGTTTTTATATATGCAGAAACTCACCTGGAAAGAAAAACTCACCAGAATGTTCACAGTTGCCTCTGGGTGGTAGGATTACAGATGGGGGGATTATAGGTTGGATTTTCTTTTACCTATTTTTCTGTGTTTTCCAAACTTTGTACTATGATCACATATTAATCCTCATAATGCTTTTAAAAGTCATTTTGGCAAGTGGTATGAAGCGCTCATTGCATGGCCCCGTGCTGAGGGTGCACCTCCCCTGGTGTTGTGTCCTAATGGTGCAACTTTGCCTCAGTCCAGGACCTGTGTGCCATGGAGGACCACGCCTGTGAGCAGCTCTGTGTGAACGTGCCGGGCTCCTTCGTCTGCCAGTGCTACAGTGGCTACACCCTGGCCGAGGATGGGAAAAGGTGTGTGGGTGAGTATCCCCTCAGCCTTGCTTAGTGGGGAAGGCCAAGTTCAGCATAGTGAGGAGGGAGAGGGTGGTTCAACATGTACCCCCCACAGATCCATTTACTCTGCTTTGGGTTTCAACAAAGTACTCAGTTCTTTGGTCTAGTTGTTAGGCAGAATTTGAACTTTAAAGATTTCATTTATGGCTGAAGTCAGCATTTTTTTCATTCTGGGTCCTTGGCAAAAGGCATACTTATGATAATCTATGTAAGCGTCATCGCTTGAAAAGGACTTGGTGGATTTTCTTCAAATTTGGGATGGCCAGACTTAAATATAGCTCATGTGTTATACGTGAAATTCACTGGGTGGTGGGCAGGGTTGCTGAGTGGCACCTCAAAGCCATAGGCACCCTTCCTCCCTAGTGTTGTACCTGCAGCTCAGCAAGAGGCCCACGTGACTGCCACGTGTAAGAGCCCAGCTGGATATAATAAGAGTGCGTGGTCAGAGAAAATAAACAGTAGCAGTAGCCTCAAACACAAGCCCAGGTAGCTCTCAAGGGCAGCCCTTGGAACTGCAGCCACTGACTTGGGGTCAGCTGAGCACTTCCCTCCTGGGAGACTCCACACTGAGTGACTAGGGGAGAGGTGGGATAGGTAGGTGGCCTCCGATTTCTTCAGTCCTGTTATTTGCAGGTGAGTGATGAGAGTAGGATGGGTTTGTTTTTCCACACTGATGAGGAGGAAGGCCACCCTCATCAGAGGGCCACAAATGCAGTGAGTCTCCTGAGCCTTTGGGTTGTTTTTTTTTTTTTTTTCTTAATCTGCTGGTGGTGACCATGCTAGGGTGGCCGGATACTGCCTCCACCAACACTAGCAAAAAAGAAATCAACATGTAAACACCAATGATTATTTTTGCGTCATTAATTTTTATTGTGCAAGTAATATACTTTCATTGAGAAATCTTAAGGAGATGTGAAAAATCACTATTAATAGTGATAGTTAGTTGTAGGCTGGATGAGGTGGCTCATACCTGTAATCCCAGTGCTTTGGGAGGCCGAGGCTGGAGGATCACTTGAGGTCAGGAATTCGAGACCAGCCTGGGCAACATAGTGAGACTCCATCTCTACTAAAGGAAAAAAATTAGCTGGGTGTGATGGCATGTACATGTTGTCCCAGCTACTTGGGAGGCTGAGGTGGGAGGATCGCTAGAGCACAGAAGTTTGAGGCCATAGTGAACTATGGTCGCACCACTGCACTCCAGCCTGGGTGACACAGTGAAATCCCATCTCAAAAAAAAAAAAAATCCTTCAACCTCAGCCTCCCAAAGTGCTGGTATTATAGGCATGAGCCACCTCGCCCAGCCCAGGTCAATATTAATGACATGCTTTAGCAAGGTCAAAGAAAACAGAACTTTGAGAAAAAGCCAGCAAGTTGAGTCCCTGACTCACCTCAGCAAACATTTCAGAACTGTCTGCCAGGTGCTCTACGAGGTGTGAAGGAAGCCAGATGACCAGGAGCATTTGTGGTGGTAAAAAGGGTGGGGTGTAGGTGATGACAAAGTGTGGATAGAAAGTCTAAACTATTTATTTAAAGAAATTTGGTAGAAGTTAACCATGTCCAGATACTGGTGAATCAATGCAGTGGGTTTTTGGTTTCAACCGCCCTAGCAGTGGTTCTAGTACTCTGACGCATCCCTGAATTATGACTGTGACCTGCCTATACAACATTTCCACACATTCCAGTAAGTGGAACACTAACTTGGAGTGCCAGAGTTCCATCTCCCTGACTGCTCATTTCACTATCGACTCCTGAGTTTATTTCCACATTCAGGTGAGCAAAGATGGATTGCTGCCTCGGATTCTCCTTTTGCTTTTGTGGAGTCCCTGAATCTGTAATCCATCAGCTGCCACTACAGCTTTGTTAATTGCCATCTCATTGTTAATTGTATATTTTTCAAAGCTCACTTATCTAGATCTCTGGGGGTGAATTTTCTGCTGTACTTCCTCACCTGGTGTTTACTGACTGCTTTGCATTTTGGGGTAACTTTGGTCCTGTTTGCATCCTGTCTGCCTGAGCAGACTGCAAACTGTCGAGGGCAGAGACCACTTGTACTCTTCATCTTTCACAGAATGGACTCAAGATACATTTTTCTTTTTTTTCTTGAATCATTGACCGAGGTTGAGTGACTGATAACAATCTCAAGCATTTGTGTTTTTAAAAAAATCTTTTCTCCTTGACTGGTTTTTAAATTACAAAATCAGTTTTCACTTATTTAAAAAAAAAAAAAAAGCCAGAGTACAAATGTGCATAAAGTTCAAACCTGAAGGTCGCTTCTCCCCAGTTTCACCTCCTGGAGGTAATCACTGCTAACAGCCCGGTGTATCCTTCCTGCCTTTCTTCTAAGACGCCTTACAGGTGGTATTTGCTTGTCATTACCACCCAGGTGTTGGCACACTGCCCCACAGAGTAATTACAAATAAATGCTTGCAAAACAAATGAATGGCATTTAGGTGTCTCTTAACTCCCAAATTCGACCTTACCTGGTCAGAGAGGCAGTGTGGCAAAAATACAAACTACCTTTATTGAATGTTACTAAGTCCTGGGACCCTTTAGAGATATTTGATATATATTGCAAAAACCTATGAGATAGGTACTAGTGTTATCCACATTTTATAAGTCACTTAACCACTTTATGTTTCAGTTACTTCATGTGTAAATTGAGGCTGATACCACCTACCTCAAAGGGTTCTTGTGAGGGTTAAATGAGTTAATGTGCATAACGCACTTAGAGCAGTGCTATGTAAGTGCTTGCTAATATTATTGCCATCATTATAATGTCTACTAGATGGGCAACTGATGAACATTACATGAATCTTAATTTATATATCCTTTATGAATTTTTGCCTTCTTAGGAATGCTTGAGTTTAATAATATAGGTATACCAAAAGCATGGTACACTTAAAAAAGCATACTGAGGTCCATTCAAACCCGGAATGGTGGTGCATAGCAAGGGATTTAGCATGGCATCGCTGCTGCCTTGGGAACTCCTCTCCCACATTCTCCTATGTCAGTTCCCCTCAGAGAGGAAGGGGTGGTTGATATTTAAGTTGGGCACAAGGGATGGGAGGATGAATTTTGTATTGAAAGGTCAGATTTTGAATTAATCAGCTAACTCCTCATGTTTGAGACACGATCCCCCCACCCCCAAGATGGTAAGCATTGGATTTCTCCCTGTGTCAGTTTGCTAGGACTGCCACAACAGAACACCACAGACTGGGGGGCTTAGACGAAAGAAATGTATTTTCTCATTGGTCTGGCAGCTGGAAGTCCAAGGTTAAGGTGTCAGCTGTTTTGCTTTCTTCTGGGGTTTCTGTCCTTGGTTTCCAGATGACCACCTTCTCACTGTGTCCTCACATGGGGTTTCCTGTGTGTGTGTGTGTGTGTGTGTGTGTGTGCGCGCGCGCACACATCCCTGGTGCCTCTTTTGTGTCCACATTTCCTCTTCTTATAAGCACACCAGTCAGATTGGTTAGGGCCAACCTAGCAGCCTCTTCATCTCCTCTTTAAAGGCCCCATCTCCAAATACAGTCATGTTCTGAGGTATTAGGGGTCAGGGCTTCAACATATGAATCGCGGGGGTAGGGACACAATTCAGCCCATAACACTCCTCTGTTGTTATCAAAATCAGTAGGAAACTTTCTCTGAGTTTTTAAATCCTGTATATAGAAATCCAGTCCTGGCCAGGCTCGGTGGCTCTTGCCTGTAATCCTAGCAATCTGGGAGGCTGAGGCAGGAGGATGGCTTGAGCTCAGAAGTTCAAGACCAGCCTGGGCAAGAGCAAGACCCTGTCCTTATTAAATACAGAAAAAAATTAGCCAGGCATGGTGGCACATGCGTGTAGTCCCAGCTGCTCAGGAGGCTTAGGCAGAAGCATCGCTTGGGCCCAGGAATTTGAGGTTGCTGTGATCTAGGCTGACGCCACGGCACTCTAGCCTGAGGGACAGAGCAAGACTCTGTCTCAAAAAAAAAAAAAAAAAAAAGAAAAGAAAGAAAGAAAGAAAAAAGAAATCCAGCTGTGCCTTGGAGAGAAGAGGTTTTGTGAGTCCGATTCTATGTGTCTAATATATGCTCAGCAAGTAAATTGGTTCTGCCATTTCTCTAAATGACAAATTTGGTTTTTCTTCCTTTTTTATCGACAAACTTTAAAATCCAAATGCTCCTCTTTAAAATATCCTGTTTCTGCTAATGCCATCCTCTTGCACACTGATCCCTACTGAGAAAACCTGGGAATATGACCAGATTATAAATCAAAAACTGGTGATCTTGGGTTTTATTACCTTGCACCAAAGTATCATTTATCGTTGGAAACAGCTGACTGATTTCTCACACATCGGACAGGGACTGAATGTGGCAAGACTGACTTCTGACTCTGAGATCATCGCACTTAGTGACTTGGAAGGCCAAAGGGCTACAGCTAGAGAATTGCTGTTTCCATTTGTAAAGAAATTTCAGGCAAAAAACGACTGAGAACAGATTTTGTTGAAGTAGGTAAGAACTTGGAACAATGAAGGCATCACTGAATTATACACAAAGATCACCTCCATACATCTGCCTCTCAACCTGGGCCTCCCTTTGTTACAATTTTGCAACAAAGGGAGTTATGCAAAGAACCCAAAACATTTGGCAAAGGATGTCAGAGTTGAATGAATTAGAACTCTCTTGGCCTTAAAAAAACTTTTAGGTTCACGTGCCTGGAACTGGGTTCTTCCGTGTCTAACCACTGCAACCATGGCTGATGGCCGTGTCTGCTGTCCCCAGCAGCCTGGCAGTGAGTCAGTGGGAGGCTCTCAAATCAATATGGGATTTGACACCTGGGGGTTTTCTAGACCAGGGGCCCAGGGTCCAGAATGCCTGAATCCTGTCTAGCCAGTCACCGCCTCCCCTCAGTTCCCAGAGAGCTGTGCACACAGGGAACAGAAACAGAGTGAGAATCAAGGTCCAGGAGAAGCCCCCTTATCCCAGGAAATCGGGCCTGTGGTTGGCCGATTAATCGAAAACATCATTTAAAGGGGGTAATCCTAAAAAAGTACATATTCAAGCCTACCTTAATCGTTTTATTTTTATTTAAAACACATACATGTACACTTCATAAAAATTACTTTTAATTACACCTTTAAAAATACTAATTTTAAGTTGAAGAAAAAATATGATATTTAAAAAACTTTCTTACACAAACTATACCCATAAAGTGTCCTCTATGATTTCTAATTTTGGTTCTTTTAAATTGGAGCAAGGATTTGAAGACTTCTATAAAGTAGTGTAGGGGCAGACTCCTTGTCCATTTTAATGAAAAATTTCCCAATCTTTGACACTTGTTTCATCCATGCCTGGTCTTACAGCAGTTTTGGTTAGCAAATTGCCTGAATTCTTTCCAAAGCTTTTTTCAACTTAGTTTTTATTTTTTAAAAACTCAATTTCTTTTAGTGCTTATATTTTCTTGGTTTTTGTTATATTGAAATTAATTACAATAACATGTTCAAAGGGCATATGTAGGTTTGGAAACGACAACAACTTTGACCCTTTTTGACAATGTCTCTCGAATTTTAGCATGCATCAGAATCACCTGCAGGGCTTGTTAAGACACATATTCCTGGGCCCCACACCCAGAGCATCTAACCAATAGGTCTAGGTGGGGCCTGGGAATTAGCATTACTGACAAGTTCTCAAGCAAGAGTTGATGCAGCTGGTTCAGAGGCCACGCTTTGAGAACCAATGCTTTATAAGCATACAACTCAGTCCATGGAAGGAGTACCCAGGTGTTCTAGAGCACACGTGTTCCACCAAGGCTGCTTTATAAGCCTACAACGCAGGTGGTGAGAGGCGTGCACAAGTGTTCTGAAACGCAGGTGTTCCAGCTGCCTTGAGCATTTAGCATGCTCTGGGCATCGGTCTCCCATTGTCAGAGGGAATGAAAGCATTGATTGATCGGGAGTTGGTTAAGTGGAGGTCTGTTCAAAGAGCTTCTCCTATACAGCTTTTTTTAAACACCTGAGCCAACATTCGATACTCTATAGCATTCTGGAAAAAGGGGAGTTTAGAGTATGTGGCTTAGACTCAATGCTTAAGCAAAGCTTCCAGCTTCTCTCCAGTCTAAATTATGAGGCCAGCATAATTATGGGATATCCCTTTGAGGGACAGAGATGGCTGGGCTCAGAGATTACACCCCATGGTATGAGAGAGGGAGTTGAAGAGAGAGGTAGAGTCTGAGTTTCTGTCTTTTAGGCCTAGTGACGTGAACACTCATCATTGTAGCAATGTCAGTGTCCTACAACTTGGAAGTCAGATTAACAGCTCCTCTGTTTGAGGGGATACTGAGAAGAGGCCACAGGTAGGACGGACTGCCCGATGGCAGACACCTATATCAGGGGTTGGGAGATTTTCAAGATGGAGCGTCAGGCCCAGAGTGAGGAGGTCGAAGGTGAGGATTGCTGGCTGCTAACACAGGCCCATGTGCGCCATGGCCCGGCCAACTCTGTTGACCCACAGCCTGGAGTACATGCCAGGGCTTGGGACTCCTTGATCTCAATGTTCCCAGTGTCACCATTAATTTGTTTAATGACCCATTGGTTCTTGAGAGATGAGAAATTAACTTTTATAAGGATTTGGTACTAGCTCCATATTTATGTTATGACAACTCCAGCAACTAATGGCCAATGTCCTATGACATTCAGACCCTGAGACAACATGAATGCCTTGTCCCCACCATAATGACTAGTGAATTAAGCCCACAAATATTAGGTGCTATTAGAACCCCATAGGGAGGTGAAGTTACAAACACAATATTTAGACTGAAACTTAATGAAGCTTGGGAGCAAAAGAATAAACATAACACAGGTTATTACCTTTTAAGAATCTTTAGCTTTTCCCTTTGCTTCGTTTTAGTACTATGCTAAATATATCATTATCTTCTCCATGCATGGTTTTACTTTTTAAAAATTATACATGTATATTAATTTTGCGGATTCCATTTCCTTATGATTCACACAATTTTGTTATTAATATATCCTAGAACATTGTAGAGGGAAACATTTTTAAAGAAAAAAAAATCATCCATAATCCTACTACCTTAACACAACAGGCATTTTTGTTTCTAATTTCCAGGCTTTGCCTTACAGCTATATTTTCCCTGGATATAATCACTGTGAATGTACAATTTCAAGAGCTACTTTTTTTCCACCAAATTTTGTCTCCCTATTTACAATTATGTCGTCATAATGATAATATTAAAGACTGCCTAATGCCCGACTGGAGCTCCTGGTCTCCTCCCATGAAACCTGCTCCTCTTGTGCCTTCCCCATCTCGGCTAATGGCAGCTCCTTTCTCTCAGTTGCTTACACCAAAATCCCTGGAGTCAGCCTTCATTGTTCTCTTTTTCTCTTGCCTCACCGCGAACCCAGTGGGAATCTGTCAGCCCCACCTTGGGCATATACCTGGTGTGTTAGTGTACTAGGGCTGCCATAACAAAGTGCCACAGGCTAGGTGACTTAAAAAAAAAACCAGAAATTTATTTCTCATAGTTCTGGTAGCTAGAAGTCCAAAATCAAGGCACTGGCAGGGCCGTACTGCCTATGAAACCAGTGGGGAGAATCCTTCCTCGCCTCTTCCTGATTGCTGGCGGTGGCCGTGGAACCTTGGCGTTCCGCTGCTGCCGGCTGCGTCACTCCAGTCTCTGCGTCTGTCTTCATCTGGCGTTCTCCCCGGGTGGCTGTCTTCACATGGCCTTCTCCTCTTGTAAGGACACCAGTCATAGTGGACTAGAGCCCACCCTAATGATTGCATCTTAACTTTATCACTTCTGTAAAGACGCTATTTCCAAATAAGGCCACATTCATAGGTAGGAGGGGTTAGCACTCCAGCATATCCTTTGTGGGGACACAATCCAAGCCATAGCTCCCAGAAGACCACTTCTCCCCACCCCCATCCTGGTTTAAGCCTCTGTCCTTCCTCAGTGTGATTACTGGGGTAACCCCCTGACTGGTTTGTCACTGTCACATCTGCCCTCTACAGCCTATTCTTAACTTCTCCGTTCAGAACCTGCCAGTGATCCTCAGCTCACTCAGAGTAAAAGCAAGGTCCTTGCAGTGGCCCCTGGGTCCCTCCTGACTGCACCATTCCTGTGTCCCACCTCTCCCTGTGCTCCAGCCGCCCTGACCTCTTTGCTGATCCTCCAGCACACCAGGCATATCCGTTCCCACCTCCTGGCCTTTGCACTTGCCGTTCCTTTTGCCAGGATGCTGTCTCCCGGCTACCCCCATGGCTCGTACCTCGTTCAATACTCTGCCCAACCGCCACCTTCTTGGAGAGGCGTCCTGACCACCTCGTGACATCCCACCTTGCCTCCCCCCCTCCAGCTCTATTCCTGTTCCTTGTCTGATTTTTCTCCAGAGCACTCTTTATCTTCTCATAGACTATGCTATTTACTTACATATTTTATTTTTTGTCTGTTCTCTCCTCCCACCATCACCACTGAAATATAAGCTTCTTGAGGGTTGGAGTTTTTGTCTGTTTTCTTATTTGCTGTATCCCTGGTACCTAAAACAGGGCGTAGACCGTGGAAGGTACTCAGTAAGTATTTGTGGAATTAATGAGAAATCAGCCAGTGTATTTTCGCATAAGTTACTAATCCATTTATCCTTATTAAATGTTCATCTTATTTTCCAGATCTTTTAAAATCTTATTAAATAATGCTATTAATATTTTATTGCATATCATTAATTTTGCTCTTTTTTCAGTCATTTCTTTGGGTCACATTTCCAGGGTGAACGTTGTCAAATTGCCTTCCATAGAGATTTTTATCAATTTATAATGCCACCCACATTAATATTAATAGCTCTGTGTCCATGCTGCCTTGCCACCATTGGGTTTTAGCTCATCTTTACTTCTGCCAGTTTTATAGGTATGTGTCTTGTGATTATTTTGATTTGCATTTCTTTAACTTTTAAATACAGTTGTTCATAAGCTCTTTATCTTCTGATATGAATTGCCTGATATAGACTCCTAAATTTTTTTTTTTGGCAGGAATAAGGAAAAGGAGGTCTTGGATCCATATTTATTTATCCATATTCTTTTTGGATCAACAATATTAATGCTTATTCATATTTGCTATAAGTATGCTTCCATCCTACCATTCCTTTTATCTCTGTTTGCATTTCTGATTAAACTCTGAATGTGTTTCATTCCATACAGCTGTGGACTACTGTGCCTCGGAAAACCACGGGTGTGAACACGAGTGTGTAAATGCTGATGGCTCCTACTCTTGCCGGTGCCGAGAAGGATTTGCTCTTAACACAGATGAAAAAACGTGCACAAGTAAGTTACACACACACAGAGAGAAGCATTTGATACGACTGCTACTGGGACTCTGGCCTGGGAAATCTCCCAAGCATGGATTAGCATATGATTACACCGTGGGAGGTCTGACACCTCCTGCCCATCCCTCCTCTGTCAGACCTTTCTAGACTGGTCCTACGACCGACTGTAGCCCACTCTAGTTCAACACCCCCACTCAAGGAATCTGATGAAGGTGTCTTTTATCGGCCACCACCTGTGGGGGTGTTCTTCCAGCCTCTGCTGAGCCTGCTGGTCACCAGGCCACCTTGCTTCCTGCGGACTCAGCCTGGCTGTGCCCCTCGGTATTAACAGGGCTTGAGGAATGTTTTCCCTGAAGCTTTGCGGCTTGTGAGCTTCAGCTCTGACTCCACACACGTACCAGAAAATTGCTGAGCCAAAAAGAATTGAATGTGGTTTCTTCTGTGTTGGGGAGGGATAGGTGGACGGCAGTTTGCAGAGAACTGCTCATGTTTTGTTTGAGCTATTTAGCTCTATTCGATTTTAACTATAAATAAAAATCAGAAGTAATTTTAGCTCCCCAAATCTGAACATAAAACTCTATAAACTAAAGGGGATCACTAGTTTTGCAAAAGGATTCCAAAAGCGTTCTTTTAAATGTGAAGGTCCATCGAAGCCCTTAAGGGATTGTGTGTGGATTATTATCCTCCTATAGGGAGGATCACATGAGAAAAGCTTGTTTTCAAAGTATTAGGCCCAGCAATTTTAAAAAGTGAATTTTAATAGCAATTTAGAATAAGAAGGCATCTCTGAGGCATACATCAATGAGAAAATAGGATTTTAATTCATAAAAAGTTCATGTACCTACAACCTTTCTAAAAATGCATCCATTATGTAAAGCAGTGTACACCTGCACAAAACCTCCTTAAACATAAATTTAACTCCTACTCTTCAGTCCCTAAATATCAACAGCTTATAAACACCAGACCTAGAGATAGGGGTGCATATGGAGCTACAAGGGCCACATTAAGTTAAAAACACCCACTTCTGGAGCCCTAACCATGTGCCAATAATGAATATGGCAAGGTGCTTCCCGGAGGAGCAGATACCGTGGCAGTCTTGAGGGTGGAGCTGTCATTCACCAGGCAAAGAAGGGTGAGATGAGGGTTCCAGGAGAAGGGAAGACGTGCAAAGGTATGAACCAGACAGGGTGTTTTAGATCTCCATGCCCAGCGTGTGACTGGCATGCAGCTGTTTGTTTTGTTTATTGAGAGAATAAGTGAATGAATGAGTAGACTGCTTTGTTCCTATCCCTTCCCTTCTGAATATTCTGAACTAGGAAACGGCAGCCTGGGCAGCGGTCATGGCGGGTGCTGGGGTGGGTTGTGGTTGCTGGGCGGGTGAGTCAGTACTCCCCTCAAAGGGGAGGCCCCATGCTGCTGGGGGCTAGCCTCAGTTCAAATCCTGGCTCCTCCGCTTTTCCTCTGGGTGATCTTGGGCAAGTTATCTATGTCTCAGTTTCCTCACCTGTAATAGGGGATACCGCCAACTTCACAGCATTGTCTTGAAGACTAAATGAGATAATTAGCAAAATGCCAGGTGCTAAGTTCTTGTAAGGGACGATACTGGCTTCAAAGGCTTTAAATTATTGTTTATTGAGCATATACCACAAGCTTGGGTTAAGTTCAAAGGTGCATGAACAATTCAAGACTTCCACTGGGAGCTGGTGGGCCACATAAGCCATGGCCACACAGAGCCTGTCAGTCATGATGCCAGGCGTTATATGACCAGGGGCCCATGGTGTAATGCTGAAAAGACCCCTGGCAGGAGCTAAGGGAAGGGGACCAGTTAGATCAGAACAGGTGAAGATGCCGCCAGGCTCCTTCTTGCCTCTACAGAACGCCTTCCCTGGCTGGGGTCACCTGACTTCCACCGCACCCCAGCCCCAGTTCCCAGAGTGGCACTATCTTCCCACACTGTGGCTCAGCCTGTCTCCTATCCCAGAGCCAAGGTCCAGGTTGGTACAGGCAAGGAGGAGGGCTCAGCCCTGGGATCCGACCGTGCAAGTAGATACTGCAGCGTAGAGGGCCTGGGAGAGGAGGTTTGGCTAGGAGCCAGGGGAGGGACTGATCCAGCTGGGAGGTCTCACCGACTGGGCACCGAGCCCAGCAGTTCAGCTGTCTCTGAGCCCTGTCACAGTAAGACCGAGGAGTGGGTCGCCCCACCTGGACAGGGAAGAGTGCTGGGAAATCTGAGGGGTCTGGGCAGGCAGCACCAGGGTGGTAAGTCCCCCAGAAGAGCCCCCTTCCCACCATGCCAGGGGGCAGGGAAGAGCAGGAACAGGGCCGCAAGAGAAAGGAGACACTTGGAGAACTTGGAGAGCTGTGAGAGTAGGAAATAAGGCAAAAGCTCAGTTGTGAGGACCGAGATGCCCAGGAGTGCTCCAGATCTGTGGCAGGGACAAGAACTGAGAAGTAGGGACCAGCTAAAAGGAACAGGAACACAGTATGGAGGCAGAAGTTCAGAATCAAGGTGGCCACCCTGTCAGGAAGCACCAAGGCATCCCATCAGCTTCTAGCCAAGTCAGCCTGGCCATTGCTGTGATGTTGAAAGATTTTAAAAAATGTTTTCCTGCCAGATGCAGTGGCTCATGGCTGTAATCCCAGCATTGTGGGAGTCCAAGGCGGGAGGATCGCTTGAAGCCAGGAGTTTGAATCCAGCCTGGGCAACAGAGTGAGACCCCGTCTCTACAAAAATTTAAAAAATTAGCCACCATGTAAAAAGAACATTCGTACCTCCTTAATGTTTTGAAACTTAAAAAAAAAAGCCATTAAAATGTACACAAGCTACCCACTATTTTTTTTTAAAATCAATGTTTAAATACTTATATAATAAAACATCAATAACAACAACAAAAGTAAAAATTATCTGGGTGTGGTGGCACATACCTATACTCCCAGTCAGAAGGCTGAGGCAGGAGGATCGCTTGAGCCCAGGAGTTGGAGGCTGCAGTGAACTATGATCATGCCACTGCACTCCAGCCTGGGCAACAGAGCGAGATCCCTTTCTCTAAAAAAAATTTGAAAAAACACTTTCCACTTCTTATAAACTTGTGAAAAATAAAAGTAAAATAAACTCAGTTCCTTAAATTTCAGTCTCTGTTTTTTTTTTTTTTGAGACAGAGTCTCACTTTGTTGCCCAGGCTAGAGTGAGTGCCGTGGCGTCAAGCCTAGCTCACAGCAACCTCAAACTCCTGAGCTCAAGGGATCCTCCTGTCTCAGCCTCCCGAGTAGCTGGGATTACAGGCATGTGCCACCATGCCCGGCTAATTTTTTCTATATATATTTTTAGCTGTCCATATAATTTCTTTCTATTTTTTTAGTAGAGATGGGGTCTCGCTCTTGCTCAGGCTGGTCTCGAACTCCTGAGCTCAAACGATCCGCCCACCTCGGCCTCCCAGAGTGCTAGGATTATAGGCGTGAGCCACTGCGCCCGGCCTCAGTCTCTATTTTTAACCAAAAGTATATTTGAAAGCAAATTCAATTAGTAATTGTGTAATTATCTAAAAAAGATAGACTAGCTAATGTAATATACAAAGCATGGTTTATCGGGGGTTCGTGACGTCCTCAATAAAGATAGGGTCCCCTGGCAGAATGTGTTGCAAGAGATGAAAGAAACACAGACACAGACACAGAAATAATATTTAAAAGAGCGGGGAAATCAGAGGACCACCAGCACTCCGGTGCCAAGGTGGCAGTGACTGATACCCAGCACTTGCTTTTTATTCTCTTTGCCATGCTGCAAAATACAATGATCTCATGGGAAAAAAAATCATGGGATACAATGATCAAAGGTCTCAGGGATCCCCCCCAAATCACAAGGTGTCCTAGCTAATTTCCTTCTCCTGTCTAGAAGGGAAAACCACATAATTCTTCAGTAGGTACAACCCTTTTGATCAAGGTAAACTAATTTTATCCCAAGCTCAAGCTGTGTACATGGATATCAATCTTCTAACTTCAGTAGCTGCGACCCATTTGAACAAGGAACAAAGAAACTACAGGCTTTCCACTGGGAGACTGGTTTTACATTAACTGAGGCATTGTGGAGAGAAAGGGAGAGAAGAAACTTGGCCCAGTGTTCCAACAATGGAAGCCTTAAGACCCTTTTCCCGGGCTGACATATTGTAATCTACCTCCACAGCCATGAGAAGTTTTCATGTCAGGCTGCTCCGCGGCTTTTCATACCTGAGACCCCTTAGGCTCTGAGGTTGGATCATGCTCTGCTGTACTCTCAGATTGCCGATATATGTCCCCCAACTAGGCAGTTAACATCTGCCCTGATTTCAGGCTTCTGCTCAGGCAATTCCTTCATCACCTCCTTTCCTCTCACAGCCTCAGACATAGCATCCCTAAGTCCCAGTGGTCTTAATCCCATCAATGGTTAATTTATGATTAAGCTGAAGTATACATAATAGAGCTTTATGTTCCTGAACAAGTACTATAATTTGAAATATCTGAGTAGTGTTCAAAAAAGGACTACCTTTTTTTTTTTTTTTTTAAATCAATTCCTTACCCTAAAGCAACCCATCCAAATCTAGAGGGGAGAAGGGTGGAAACACATAGGTACCATTGATTTGCAAAATATTGGCAAGACTTTTTTTGTTTGTTGTAAAATATGCTATAACATAAAATTTACCACTATAACCATTCAGTAGCTTTAAGTATATTAACATTGTTGTGTGACCATTACCACCATTCTTCTCCAGAACTTTTTCATCATGCCAGACTGAAATTCTGTACCTGTTAAACACTAACTCCCCATTCCCTGCCACCGCCTCTATCCCGTGGAAACTACTCTTCTAGTTTCTATCTCTCTGAATTTGACTACTCTAAGTACCTTGTATAAGTGGAATCATACAGTATTTTGTTCTTTGGTGTCTGGTTTATTTCATTTAACATAATGTCCTCAAGGTTCATCCATGTTGTGGCATGTGTCAGAATTTCCTTCCTTTTTAAGACTGCATAATATTCCACTGTATAAAGCTGTACCCCATTTCATTTATCCATTCATCAGTTAGACATTTGGGTTACTTTTACCTTTTGCCTATTGTGACTTATCCTGCCATGAACATGGGTGTTCAAGTCCTTGCTTTCAGTTCCTTTGGGTATATACCCAGAAGTAGGATTTATGGGTCATATGGTGGCAAGACTTTTTGAGATCTAAATTGAAACCTTTACTCTTGAGTCAAGCCTGAGAAAGAACACTCTCAGATATCCAGGGCCTTTTCACCAGAAAGACATATAGAGGACTTCAGCGTACTAGATAGGGATTCGTGTCTTTGGTATCAAGGAGACTATAGGGTTCAAGTCCAATGCTTCATCATCTAATGCCTGTAGTGATGAATAAAGGCAATTGTGGACACCGTATTTTGCATGTTGCTCTTTATTATTTTCTGACTTTGAGATCATTAGGCTCATTGTTTTTCAGACTCCATTGATTACTTGGTTGATATTTCCATCCTCAATTTTGAAATAAGAATGCTTTGCACAGAGTAAGGCACTGAATGAATATTTGGTGCTTGCATTAAAAGCGAAATACAGAAGGAAATAATTTCATACTGAATCAGCAACAGAGAAACTAGAAAGTATCAGTGGTCAGGCTTCCTAGCCAGGAAATAGTCAATGTGCTGAGCCCTGCTACCTTCCTACAGCCTGTATTATGCCACTTTTGTGAGGCCCTGTGTGCATGAATCAAAGACTTTTGGCTGGAAGAGCCTTAAAGTTCAATCTAGTTCTTGCCCAACTACCCATCCTACACTGTCCCCACTGTCCCATTGTCCAGCCTGCACTTGAACACCACCAACAGGACATTCACTTATAGCCCATGGCGGTTCATTCCACTTTGTACAGCTCTGATTCTTAGAAAGTGATTTCCCAGACTGAGCTGATATCTACTTCTTTGCTCTTAAAGACCAACAGAACAAATTGAGCTTCTTGAATTCTTTGTGGTCACTAAGAATGAGTCATATCAGAATAACTTTATTTCCTTTAGTAGACTAACCAGGCATGGAAAATGTGGTAGCAGCTATCTGGACCAAATAGGCATTTGACCAGTTTGCTAAAGAGAGCTCCATGCTTTGTGGACTAGATGGAGAAATGTGTGCTGAATGAAAGAATGATCAGCCTGAATAACTGCCTGAATGTCTGTACCCAGAGAATGCTGATTGCTGAACTGAGACTCTCCTAGAAGGAGGTTTTTAAACAGCCCGGTGGGAAGAAGCCTTAAGGAGGGCATGGGAGCTGTCTTCCATTCTTAGTGACCCCGTGTTGGTTCTTAGTGCACAATGTTTACGCATCTGAACCCTCACAAAACACTCCAGTAAGAGTAATATCGATAACCATTTATTCATTCAACAAATATTTTTTGAGCATCTGCTATATGCCAGATATGGTTGTAGACACTGGGCTTACAGCAATAAATGAAACAGACAAAGAAAAAAAAAAAACGATCTCTGTCTTCATGGAGCTTACATTCTATGAGAGCAGATTAAAAGAAGACTACAGGTCTCAACAGGAAAGTGACATTTGATCAAAGACTTGAAGGAGGTGAGAGAAGGAAGAGAACTTTGAGGCAGAGGAAACACAGCACCAGTGCAAAAGGAACTTAAGGCAGGAACTTGAGGCTTAACAATGTTGAAGGACAGCAAAGAAGTCGTGTGACTAGAATAGTGTGAGGGACTGTGACATAGGCATTGTGGTCCACAGGGCATGATCTGCTCTTTCCATGGTCATGAATTTTGTTCCTATCTGCTTAAATTCGAGTAATACCCATGAGCTCATGGTTACTCCCCTATATGGAGGTCTGAAACTTGCTTTGTTTGTTGCCTGTATTTTGTTTTTTGGATGTTTAGTCTATTTGTGTTGCTATAAAGGCATAATGAAACTGGGTAGTTTATAAAGAAAAATGCATTTGGCTCATGATTCTGTTGGCTAGAAGACTGGGCATCTGTGGAAAGCCTCAGGCTGCTTCCACTCACGGCAGAAGGTGAAGTGTAGCTGGTGTGTGCAGAGGTCTTATGGCAAAAGAGGAAACAAGGTATGTGGAGGGTGCCAGGCCCTTTTTAACAACCAGCTCATGAGGAAACTAATAGAGCAAGAATTCACGCATTACCATGAGGATGGCTATTAACATGAGGACGGCACCAAGCCACTCATGAGGGATCCACCCCTATGACCAAGACACCTCCCACTGAGCCCCACCTCCAACTTTGGGGATTAAATTTTAACATGAGGTTTGGGGGGACAGACATCCTAACTATAGCAGATGTGGACATCTGAAACTACATATACTGTTTTCAGCAGTGTTCCCTGATTATTTTTGTCTCTAAATCTCTGGGCACCTCCCACATTGTTCTTTTTTCTTTATTATTTCTGCTGTTTTCCATGGCAACTAGTTTCACAATTATGAATGTGTATATTTATTTTTAGTACTTTTTCTGATTACAAAAGTAATACAGGTTCATTGTAGAAAACTAGTTCTTATAGAAATGAAATTGTAAAAAATAAAACAATCTGTGATCCCATTATCCAGAGATAACCATTGTTAATACTAACTTGGTACTTTTCTCTAGTCTGTTTTTCTAATGTGTGATATATTCTTATATAATTGAGATCATACTCTATAACATTAAAGCATAGGCATTTTGACATGTCATTTAAATTTTATTAAAACTATTGTAATGTCTACATAATATTCTATCATTTGTTCGACATGTTTTTTTGGCTGCTCAAATTGTATTGTGATAAACATTCTTATGTGTAAATCTTTGTATTTCTGGTCATTTGCTTAGGAACAAAACAAAAAGGAATCAAAGGCTATTAACATTTTTAAGGCTTTTGATGCATATTCAAAATTGCTTTTGAAAAACATACCAATTTACACTCTACCATAAGTGTTTTGAGGCAATTTTAAAAATTTTTGCTAATTTTTTAGGATAAAATTTCTTCTCATTGCTTTATTTATGTTTTAATACCTTTTCTTCATAAAATTATTCAATTATATATATCCAATTTATAAATGTATATTTATTGGTGTTGTTATTTGATTAATGAATAATGTGCTCTAATATGAGAGATTATAAGGGACTCATAAGCTCCATGAGGCAGGGACTGTGCCTTTTTGCCCACTGCTGATCCCAGTGCCTGCCTCACGGTAGATATTCAGAAAATATTTATTGAATAAATGAACGAAGTAATAAATGAGCAGTGAGGATAACACTTTTTAATATATTAGACATTCAAAAGAAAGGAAATAATAAAGATCTGAGCTAAAATGAAAGAAAAAGGAGACATAAAACCCAATAGAGAAAATCGGTAAAACCAAAAGGTGGTTTTTATGAGAAGATCAATAAAATTGATAAACATCTAGCCAGACTAGTCAGGGAATAAAAAGAGAGAAGACACAAATTACTGATATTAGGAATGAGAAAATGGACAACACTACAGATCTTATAATCGTTGAAAGGATAATACAGGAAAATAATGAACAAATGTATGCCAATAACTTTTGACAACTTAGATGAAATGGACAAATTCCTTGAAAGACATAAACTACTTGCTTCGGTTTGAATCCAAGTCATAGCACCAAAAAGCACCTGGCCTTTACCACTTCTATTTAACATTGTAGGCTGGGCGAGGTGGCTCATGCCTGTAATCCTAGCACTCTGGGAGGCCGAGGCGGGAGGGTCGCTTGAGATCAGGAGTTTGAGACCACCCTGAGCAAGAGCGAGACTCCGTCTCTACTAAAAAATAGAAAAAAATGATTTGGAAAGCTAAAAAAATATATAGAAAAAATTAGCCGGGCATGGTGGTGCATGCCTTGTAGTCCCAGCTACTCAGGAGGCTGAGGCAGAAGGATTGCTTGAGCCCAGAAGTTTGAGGTTGCTGTGAGCTGGGCTGATGCCACGGCACTCTAGCCCAGGCAACAGAGCGAGACTCTGTCTCAAAAGAAAAAACAACAAAAAACACAAAAACACAAAACAAAACATTGTACTGGAGGTTCTAGCCAATGCAATAAGGAAGAGAAAAATGAAAGAAATAAATAGTATCTAGATTGTAAAAGAAGTATTAAAACCATCTTTATTAACAGATTAACATGATCACCTATGTAGAATATCCAAAGGAGTCTACAAAAAAGCTACTAGAACAAATAAGTGAATTTAGCAAGGTTGTAGGATACAAGATCAATATACAAAAACAACTATTTTGTATATACATTGAATGAACAATCAAAATTTGAAATTAAAAATTGCTTTTTAAATAACATAAAAAATGTAATACCTATGGATAAATTTGACAAAAGATGTGAAAGACCTCTACATTGAAAGTTATAAAACATTGTTAAGGGAAATTAAAGATTTAACTAAATAGATTTACCATGTTCATGGATCAGAAGACTCAATATTGTTAATGTGTCATACCTTTCCAAGATAATCTATAGATTCAGAACAATTCCTAGCATAATCCTAGCAGGGTTTTTTGTAGAAATTGACAAACTGATTCTAAAACATATACGGAAATGCAAAGGACTAGAATAGTAAAATAAATTTTGAAAAAGATGAACAAATTTGGAGAACTTAAACTACCTGATTTTAAGACTAATTATAAATTAACAGTAATCAGAACAGTGTAGTATTGGTGTAAAGATGGACATATAGATCAATGTTACAGAAGAGTCCGGAAATACATGCACACATATATGGTGAAATGATTTTCAAAAAAGATGCCAAGATGATTCAGTAGGAAATGTTAACATCTTCAAAAATAATGCTGCAACAATTAGATTGCCATATGGGGAAAAAAAAGAAACTGACCTTTAACTCACACCACATACAAAAATAAACTTGAATTGGATTTTAAACTTAAATGTAAGAGTGAAAACTATACAAATTCTAAAAGAAATTATATAAGATCTTACTGACCCTGGGTTTGGCAAAGCTATCTTGAGTAGGACACAATAAAACACAAAGTATAAAAATAAAAAATCAATAAATTGAACTTCAAAATTAAAACATTTATTCTTGAAAAGACAATATTACTAAAATGAAAAGGCAAGCCACAGACTGGGAGAAAATATTTACAAAGTGTATATCCAACAAAGGACTTGTATTTAGAATATATAAGAAACTTTTTATAATGAGACAAACAACTCAATGGAAATGGGCAAAAAATTTGAACAGATACTGCACGAAAGAATATATGGAGATCAAAATAACCATATGAAAATATATACAACCACATTAGTCATTAGGAAAATGCAAAGTGAAATAATAATGAGACAACCACTACCTACTTACCAGAATTGCTAAAATTACCAAGTGTTGGTGAGGATGTGGAGCACCTGGAATGCTCATAAACTGGCCAGTCATGGGAATATTTAAGAAGTTAAGCATACATCTACCATGTGACCCACCCATTCTACTAGATATTTACTCAAGAGAAATGAAAGAATGTTTGCACACAAAAACTTGTACCTGAATGTTTATAGCTCCTTTATTTGTGATAGCCCCAAACCGGAAAGATCTTAAATGCCCATCAGTAGGGGAATGGATAAACACACTGTGTTTGGCTGGGCGCGGTGGCTCACGCCTGTAATCCTAGCACTCTGGGAGGCCGAGCCAGGAGGATCGCTTGAGCTCAGGAGTTCGAGACCACCCTGAGCAAGAGCGAGACCCCCATCTCTACTAAAAATAGAAAGAAATTATATGGACAGCTAAAAATATATATAGAAAAAATTAGCCAGCTATGGTGGCGCATGCCTGTAGTCCCAGCTACTCAGGAGGCTGAGGCAGAAGGATTGCTTGTACTCAGGAGTTTGAGGTTGCTGTGAGTTAGGCTGACACCACAGCACTCTAGCCAGGGCAAAAGAGGGAGACTCTGTCTCAAAAAAAAAAAAAAAAACTTTCACATGAAAAAGATAACCCTTATTAAAAGCCCACATGTGGCTACTGAGCACTTGAGATGCAGCCAGTGCAACTAACTGAATTTTTATCATTATTTATTAATAATATTAATCAATTTTAAGTAGCCACATTAGACAGCATGGTTCCAGATTAAAGGAGGCCAAGCAGATATGAAAATGAAAATTTCTGACCCTAGACTGGATCCTATGTTGGAGGATGAAAAATGCTATAAAACAGTATTATATCAGCTGATAAGAATATGAGTGATAGATTAAATGAAAGTATCAGTATAAATTTATGAAATTTATATTAATAACCACACTGTTGTTATATAAGAGAATATCCCTTCTCTTAGGAAGCACACACTGTATTTAAGGGAAAAGGACTAGGATGTATATAACTTACTCTCAAAGAGTTTCAAGAGATGACCAAATGGTCATACAAATGGGGTAAATGTTAACAATAAGTGAATCTGTATAAAGAGTATATAGATGTTTCTTCACTATTTTTATGTTTGTAATTTTTTGTAAGTTTGAAATAGTTTACAAATAAAAAGTTTAAAAAAAATGCTTTTATATATAACCATGGTATTGCAGTTATATTTTTAAAAAGGAGCCCTAGTCTTTTAAAGATACATAATGTAATATTTATGGGCAAAATGATACAATGTCTGGGGTTTGCTTCAAAGTAATATAGGATCTTAATATGGGGAGTAAAAGCATAGATGGAAGAAGAGCAGCCATAGATTGAGTCTCTTGAAGGTGGGTGATATGAACATGGATTTATTATACTATTCTGTCCACTTTTGTATATGTTTAAATTTCTTATGACTTTGAATTGGGAAAAATAAGCATTTACTCAATAGTACTCCTTTCATGAATATTGTATGCCTTTCTTTTACTCAGTTTTTTTTTAATAAACTGGGAAAACTCATTTATACCAAATCCTTCATTATGAAAATTATTTATATAGCTCAAATGTTCCTTAAAACAATAAAAATTCTCATCAAAACAAAGATTTCTTTTAAGACCCCATAAGTGGCCACTTATTTCAAGCAATGCATCCCAATTCCATTATGGGACAATACTTTGCTCAGACACTTCAATAGAACAGTCTCTTTCCATATTTAAAAATACTTATACAAGTAAAATTTCATTATAACAAATTTCATGAAACTATTTTCTTCTGAATTTTTGGTTTAAGTTAATATATTCCTAGAGATCACATTCTCTGACTGTGAATCTTGAGATGAAAAACCCTATTTTTGTGCAGCTAAGTCCAGTTAGGTAATGAGGAGCTGTTTTGAACTCAGAATATTTATGTTTATCATTCCTAGATCTTGTATTTCCCAGGATATGATTTTGTATACTATTGTTAAGTGGTTTGGCATTTGACTTTGGGAAAGTTAAATTGCTTTAATTGCATAAATCCCATAAACCACTCAGCTAAGCTCTCTCTTCCCAGCCTGTAATCTGGCAAACAACCACCCATTTTCATTTTAGTGGCTCTCACATGAACCAAGACAAGGAAAGCATGTTCACAAATTCATTTGTTGCATGAACATTTTGTACTATGTCAAGAAGTTTCTCTTACTGGGGGACCATATCCGTAAACATGGGAGTATCTTAATTGAGAGGTTCCTTTCATGGCATAACATTTTTAAGACATAGGATTTTACCTGTTTAGGAAAAATTAAGACTGAAAACCCCTGGTTTTCACTTGCTAGCTTTATTATTTTGTTTGTCATTATGATGATTTTTCTTTCTTTCCAGAGATAGACTACTGTGCCTCACCTAATCATGGATGTCAGCACGAGTGTGTTAACACAGATAATTCCTATTTCTGCCGCTGCCTAAAAGGCTTTACCCTGAACCCAGATAAGAAAACCTGCAAAAGTAAGTCACACTGGGAGTTGGAGAAGGGCTCGTTTCACTAAGTGCTTCTCCAGTTAGTTTTCCTTTCCTTGTAATCTTAAGCAAGATGTACTTAGCATTTGTGTCTACTAACATTATTCTGCCCTGAATTTTACCTTTTGGCCCACTAGATCCTATTATGGGGATGATTTTTCAAGATTGAATAGACTGGGTCTGGCCATTGGATTCATTTAGCAAAGTCGGGGCCCAAGCTGAAGCTCCCAACTATCTGAAATGAGGGTGCACTCTCCCTCCTCCTCACCCCCACAGTGTGTATTTGGAAGAGAAAAGAGTGTGCCCAGGGATGGGAGGTAAAAGGAGCTGGTTTCTTCTAGTCCTACAAGATAAGACAGTTGATGGATGCTAAAGGGTGTAAATTGCAGCTCTCTTCTCTTTGATAGGAAAGAAGAAAAAAATGAGAGTCTGGGGCATCCCAGCAGCATTCAAGGGGTACAGGGTGTCAGCAGGATGATATTGAGGATATGCTGAGTGCTTCAAATGCCTGTCATCTGGCACGTCAAGGGATGTGACCAGAATCTGAGCATGGACCCCAGACGGGACCTGTCTAAGCCAGACTGTTCCTGAGAGACTGCTAGAATGGATGGCCCATGAGGACAGAGATGGTTGTCTTTTTCTCACTGTTGCATCCTCAGTAACTCAAAGAGTGCTTGGCGTACTAGGTGCAGCACAATGTTGAATGGATGAATGAATGAGTCAATGAATCTTTCTGAGATGTGTCATCCTGGAAAAATTGCAACTATTATTTGAATTCCTTGCTCTTGTTAGAAAAATGGCCTTTTTGAGGCATGCAAGTTGTGAATTTTTTTCTCAAAAAGCCTTCCCTTAGTCCACACTTATGCACACTGAATTGTTCAGGGTCAGCTGACAATGTCATTCACAGAAGTCTCTGGAGCTTCCATTTAGGGATGTATTTTCCCATATGCTCCTTTATCCACTTATTCCTGGCGATATGTACAGCAGTGTTCTGCACAGCAGGACTGTGTTTGCAAAGGTTTCACCATATATCTCTTGTGAAAAGCACTGTAGGTTATATAACTGAATCCAGACGAGTCACATTCTACTTATAGCACAGATTAACTTGTACGCTCATTCTAATAAGTGTTATGCTGTGTATAGTGGCAGATGGTTGCACAGCCCATATTTTGAAACTGAGCCTCTCTTATAAAACATAATTCCCCCTGCCTTGCCTAGATACAAACCCTGGAAACATTCAAGCATTAAATGGGAATTTTAATTGCGAGTATTCAGAATGTGAAAACAATTAGATGGGATATTTTCCATTAGACCACACACGCCTGCAATGCATCGGGGGGCCAATTTTTCTGGCCTGGCCACTCCTCTCCCTGCCATTTACACCTTTAGCTAGGGGTGAGTGTGTGAGGGGCTGGCTGCACCCAGGGATAATCACTCACAGGTGGACTCATTTGCAGACCCAAAGCTCTTATGTGGGCGATGATGATTAGATCTGGTTCAGCTTAGATGCTCATTGTGGCTGCAAGCTTCTTCCTGTGTTACTAATGGAGGGGGGAAAAGGAAAACAAGTTAGGCATGTGGCCATTGGTGGAGGAGAATTTTCTCGAAGCTCTGCATCTCTTACCAATCATCTGAGTCCCTCAACCTCTGCTACTCCCTCAACCACCTGGAGAGGCACTTGGGGTAAGAGAAGGGTGCAACGCGGTGCAGGCGTCATTACCAAGGGAGGAGGGAGGCTGAGAACAGAAGGGTGAGTAGAGGGTAGTGACCATTTGGGAGGGTTCCCACCACAAATTAGCCCCCAGATGGGCCTGTTTACAGGCTGTGGCCCAAGGCCAGAGACCCTAATGCTCATTCATGTATATTCGGTGGGTATATCACCTCTTTAGCCAGGTGTCCTACATTTTCATCCAAAAAAAATGAAATTTGTTCCTAAAACCCAGTGTCCTCATCAGCCCTTCTCCCAGCATCCTGCCTCATTGTTACATTTTCCATTGTCTTTGCTGCGAACCCAGCCCTGACTCCTGAGGCCAGCCTCTTGGAGCTGCCCTTGACTTAATGCCTGTGCTCAGTCCATTAGGCAGACAGCTGTAAATGGAAGTGAGTGCTCACTGTCTCTCTGGACCATTACGTGGATGAGGGGAGCCAAGAAATTGGGTTTAAAATCTGGAGTTTGTTCTTAGGAGTCTGAGGTCTCTTGAGTGATCTGAGCATTACAAATCTCGACCTCAGGGTACAGCCATTTACAGTTAATAGGAGGTTGATGGATGTTGGCTATTTTCAAATCTAATAAGAACTCTATTTTTCAAAGGAATTTTATATCATCCAAATTAAACTGGAAAAAAAAAAAGTGAAGGCAGAATCCTACTAAAGAAAAGACTCGTGGCCAGAATTTGTTCTTGCTTCTTATCTGGGCACAATTTCTCCTCCTGGAGAGTGCCGCTGTCACAGTGTCAGTTATTAAGGGACTGGCCTGGCCGCCTGGGTGCATGGAGCCCCCGGGCTGAATCAGACGTGAGTGCTGGACTCCATGGTTCCTGACCCTGCTGCCATGGTGGGTGCTCCCTGTGGCTGGAGATATGACACTCTAAAAACCGGTGTGAAGTCCACAGGTTGGACTGGGCCAGAAAGCCAAGAGACGTGAGGTCCAGGCTTGGAGATGTCACTCGTATTGACTGTGTGACCTTGGGCAGCTACTTTCTACTTCTCAGGACCTGGATTTCCTAAACTGAAGGAGCAGGACTTCCTGCTTGAACATTCTGTTGCCCCTCCAGTTTCTCTGAAACTTATCATCTGTGCACTCAGCTGGCATCGAAGTGTACTGCCCCGGGTCACTGATCTTTCATGTTTTCGTCTTACTACTTCAGCTAGGGCTCCAGCTCTTTCAGGCATTGGCATTCATAAAGTCCTGCCATCTGCCCCGGGCACTCTGGGCCTTACCAGATACGCTTGCGTCCAAGCCTGGCCCGTGTGAAACACTTCACAGTTTGTGAGGAGAGTTAGCCAGGTATGGGATGAATACTAGCTACTCAGTAAATACTTACTGAAGGAATAAATGAGTGAGTGAATAAGTAGCACACACGTATTGTGTGGAAAATATGACACAAGTGTGGAAAGAAGGCAAAGAGCTATGGTTAAACCTCTGCTAAAAAGAAACATTTGGGAAGAGTAATTTTTGAATTGCTGTTTGCTAGATTGCTGAGTGATAACCTCTTCAAGGTTCTAAATATTTTCAGTTGAATTATTTTTTGTGCAAATCTTCCTTTTTTAAAAATATATTTAAAACATTGTGGTTTTTTTCCCTTTTTTTTTTAGGTTTTTTTGTTTGCTTTTTTTGGGAGATAGGGTCTTACTCTGTTGCCCAGGCTAGAGTGCAGTGGCATGATCATAGCTCACTGCAGCCTCAAACTCCTGGCTTCAAACAATCCTCCTGCCTTGGCCTCCCAAAGGGCTGGGATTACAAGCATGAGCCACTGTTCTCAGCCCTTTTCTGGTATTTTTCTTAAATTGATATATCATAGCTATATATATTCTTGGTATTTATTTTTTTAATTGACAAAAATTGTATACATTGTGTACACCATGTTTTGAAATATGTATATGTAAATCTTTCTTAAAGACAGTGGTGGCTTTTTTGTTATAAAATATATAGAACATAAAATTTACCATTTTAACCATTTTCAGTGTATAATTCAGTGGCATTAAGTACATTAGTATTATTGTACAACCATCACCACCTTCAATCTCTGAACTTTTTCATCACCCCAAACTGAAACTCTATACCCATTAAACAATAACTCCTCATTTCCTCCTCTCCCACCTCCTGGCAGCCACTAATCTACTTTATGTCTCTATGAATTTGACTATTCTAGGTGCTTCATATAGGTGGAATCACACCATATTTTTATCCTTTTGTGACTGGCTTATATCACTTAACATAATGTTTTCAAGCTTCATCCATGTTGTAGCATGTGTCCAAATTTCCTTCCTTATAATGTCCCATTGTATGTATGCACCATATTTTGTTTATCCATTAATCCATCAATGGACACTAGGGTGGCTTCCACCTTTTGGCTGTTGTGAATAATGCTGCTATGAACTTGGGTGTGTAAACTCAGAAGTGGAATTGCTGGATCATACAGAGGTTAACTGGGCAATAAGGAGCCACGGAAGCAAGAGGATGCCGTGTGTCATATCTTCAAGTCATTTGTGTATGTAAGCTTCCTCCAATAATTTTTGGGCAGATATACGGTAAAAGTAAAAGGTGTACATTCTCAGTTCATTACTTTATGGTTTCAGATCATTTCTACTGTACCAGTTAGGGTGCTAACAGAAAATCCAATCAATGCTGTCTTAAGTCACAAGGACATTTACTTTTTACCTAAGTCTAAAGCTAGCTGTCCCAGGGTTGGCTTAGTGACTCAGCGATATTATCAAGAACCCAGTCTCTGTCTGTCTTTCTATTCTACCGAAGCATATTGACTTTTCCTCCTCATGCTTGTCACCTCATGGCTACAAGATAGCTGCTGCAGCTCCAAGCATCATACCCTCACACTACTAGACTCAAAGGCAGAAGGGAAAGAGGACTGAGAAAGGCATTTCTTTTCATACAACTGTCTTTTCAGGAAAGAAGATTTTTTCCTAGGTCCCCTAGTAAACTTCTCCTTATGTCTCATTGGCCAGAACGAGGGCATATTCCCACTGCTTGACCAATCACTGACAAGGGAGAACTGTGGTTGCCAGGCTGGCTTAGACCAGCCATGATTCATGCCCTGGGGGTCTTGGGGTAATGGTTGTTGGCAAGACAACCAACAGTGTCTGCCACATTCCCAGAAAAAGAACAATGCTGTACAGTTAAACTGTGCTGTCAGTAAGGTCGGAGGTGACGTTTTCCCTCAATACCAGTCTCATAAAGGCCCTCCACAAGCCCATTTTGTGTCCTTTTCCAGTTTTCTATCCCCCTTGTAACTGCTATGTGTGGGATCTTGTGGTTTTAGCATTTTCTACCAGGAAATGAACTGCTTATTGGCTGCTGGTTATGATGCAGCTTCCATCTTCTGGCAGAGGCACGGCTTGGATGGGGGTGAACTTACCACAGGGCAGCGGCAGTAGCCTGGGCAGCGTCAGAGGCACGACTCCTCCAGGCTCATGATACGGGTGCTGTCATGATCTCACCAGAGCAAGGTTAAGCATTGGACCCTCCTTAATGTGCCTGCCATTTCCTGACTCCCCTAAAGAGCTGGATATTTTGCAAGACCAGTTTTTCTTTATTCTGCCTCATGCTGTCTGACGTCACTGTCAGATGTCGCTGCAGACAGGAGCTCCGAATGTGCTTTGAACACTACTGATCAAGGAAGGGACTGATAGGATTTTCTTAGCTTTTCCATCTTTCTTGGAAGGGGATGGGCTGGGAAGTGTGGCCCCCACCCCAGCTCTCCGCTCTTTGGCCACCAACTCAGCTCAGCTGAGCCTCCACTTAGCTCTTTGGCCATGGAAAGGGAAGAGACCGCCGCTGGGGAACCCAGAGCGAGGCTTCAGGTACCCGGCTCTCTTTCAGACAAGCGCCAGCAGAGCAGGCGCTGTTTTCTCCGTGTCCGGTAGAGCACCTTATTTACTGAATATTTATTTGCTGCAGTCCGCCTGGCTTCCACTGTGGAGTCTTCTTCAAGCATGACCCTGTCCTTGTCACTTCCACCAGCAGTGCCACCTCCAGCCGCCTGTCTAGAGCCTTCACTGCTCCATTCAGAGGCCTGCAAGTCCCTGCCCCACCGTCCCTTCACCTCCCGGCCCCATCTGTGTCCTCGCACTCCAGCCGCACGCTTGCTAGCAGCTTCTTGCAGCTCCCCAAATGTCCCTGTGCCCTCATCCCCAGGCCTTTGTGTTGGCTGTCCCTGAGTCCTCACGCTCTGCCACTTCCAGCCCCCTTTACCTGTTTACCGGACGCCGGACGGACTCGGTGGGCGCCTGCTCTGGGCTCTGTGTTCCCTGTGGCCACCGCTCTTCTTGCCCCCTCTGGAGCACGACCTTGCGGCAGGGCCCCTCAGCCTTACCGGCCGCCGCATCCGCGCCTCGAGCTCTGGGCCTGGCGCTTGGGTGGCGGATAAACGAATGAATGGCCAGTTCCCGGTGGGCTCGGCAGGCAGCACCACCCGCTGTCTCCACTAGGGCTCGTGGGGCTCCCGAGAGAAGCCCGGCTCTGAAGTGGCGGCTGCCCTTTCTCCCCGCAGGGATCAACTACTGCGCCCTGAACAAACCGGGCTGCGCGCACGAGTGCGTCAACACGGAGGACGGCTCCTACTGCCGCTGCCGCCGCGGCTACACCCTGGACGCCAACGGCAAGACCTGCAGCCGTGAGTGTCCCCGGGCGCTCGGGGGCGGGGGCCACCCCCGGCGGGCTCCCCAGCACCCAGGCCCTGCCGGAGCTCCTGGGCTTCCAGAGGGCTCCTTAGTATAGCCTACCTCACCTGCGTTTCATCATCCGTAAAATGGAACTATTCATACTAACCTACCGCGTAGGTTGGGTTGCAAGGATTAAAACAATCCGTGTAAAGCACTTAGAACAGCGTTGCTGGGCAAACGCACTCAATAAATATTAACTATTACTATTATTTGCTGTGGAGAGCATTTACTAAGTCAATGGGCCAGAATTCAAATCCAAGCTCAACCACATACTACGTGTGTGACCTTGGGCAAGTTGTTTAACTTCTAGCTTTGATTTCCCATCTATTTAAAAAAGGGGAAACTAATAATAGTATTGATCCCCCAGGGCTTTTATGGGGAGAAATCGGGACCATTTTAATCTCTTAGCATGGTGCCTGGTGCCAGATAAAGATGCAATCAAGAACAGTTTTAGGCTCACGCCTGTGACTCACACCTAATAATCCTAGCACTTTGGGAGGCTTAGGCAGGAGGATCACCTGAGGCCAGGAGTTGGAGACCAGCCTGGGCAAGAATGAGAACCTGTCTCTACAAAAAATTAGAAAAAATTAGCCAAGCGTGGTGGTGCATTCCTGTAGTCCCAGCTACTTGGGAGGCCGAGGTGGGAGGATCGCTTGAGCCCAGGAGTTTGAGGTTGCAGTGAGCTATGATGGTGCCACTGCACTCTAGCCTGGGTGACAGAGTGAGACACTGTTTAAAAAAAAAGAACAATTCCTAACAGGGAGCCTGTGAGAGTGTCTGGAGCCCCAGTTGCAGGCTAGGACAAGAGGCCAGAAGGGACAGACCTCAGAAAGCAATGTGCTACACAGGCTGATCTGAGGGCAGAGCTGAGAAATGTGGGACCTTCTGTGAAGGCTTTTCTTAGTTTTCTTGTGTCGGAGCCATAACAAAGGTCCACTTGGTGATGTAAATGCATGGGAACTTGCAGGCTCTGCCAGCTGGGCGGTTCCATTGTGTTTTATGAGGCACAGTCTCCACTGGTCCCAGCCAGCAGGGCGGGAGCCATGAGCGCTGCGGTGTCTCCCACGCCCCTGGCACACTGGGAGAGGGGCTCCGTGACATGGCCGGTGCAGAAGGGGCCCTTTGTGAGGCTTCCGCCCAGCAAGCCCCACATCTGCTCCGCTTTGGAGACAGAGATGGATTGTGAGGGAGAACAGTGCAGCTGTTGAGCATCTGGGCCCTAAACTGCCAGCAGGGAAGTTTCACAGATGAAGTAGGAGCTCCAGAGCAGCCCCCGGGAAAACGAGTTCCCCTTCGGGGAAAACGTCTTCAGAGGGGCAGAATGCCTCCTTAGGCTTTCTAAGCCCTGATCTCAGAGGCCAGAGGGCTTTTGAACTAGAAGGTTGGTGCAAAAGCCAGAGCCTGCCGTGTGTTTGCCCTTGAGTGTTTGTGAGTCCTCACAAAAAGCCAGTGGGGAACAGGAGGTCTCCCATGCAACAGGGACACAGCCTGGTGACAATGGGTTTGTGCACATCCTGCCTTTTCCAGGAGTGTGGGGTCTCCCCACTGATGGCCCTGGCAGGTCTCCCGAGGCAGGCTGGGGGCAACCTGGCCGAACCCACCTAGGCCAGCAGGGGACGAGCCTGCCTGCCTCTCTCTCCCGGCTTGCCTAGAAGCCTAGAATTGCTCAGAGCACCAGCCACAAGAGGCCAGGGCCCTCCGGTCTCTCTGGGATCTAGTCGACTCTAAGAAATCATAAACCAAGCCATCTCTGTCCAGGAGTGCCTGGAGAAAGCCATGCTCCTCTGCTCCCCCTGAGGGCTCAGGAAGCCCCAGGCCGTAATGCGCTCACTCTGCAGGCACTGCTGCAAGCACTTCCCATGCACTGACTCACTTTGTCCTAACGACAGCCCTGTGTGGCATCTCCATTCTTGTCCCTGTTTGAAGATGGGGCAACTGGGGCACGAAAAGATTAAGTCACTTTCCCAGGGTCCTGTGACTAGTAAATGGCAGAACCAGAATGTGAATACAGGCGTGTGGCTCCTAAAATCCTGCAAGTGTTTGCAGTCAGTGCATCTACCAGTGGAATGTTCCAGAAGGCCTTGGTCCCAGGCCCTGCGGGAATGCAGAGGCCCACTTGGTGGCCCTGCACAAGGCCTCCAGTGTCTGTCCAGCCTCTGGGGTGCATTTTCTCCAACCAGGAAATGTGGGAGGCAGCCTGCTGGGCTGTGGGCGCCATTCACCACAGCTGTGTGTTCACTGCCTTCGGTGCTCACTGCCCAGCGGTCAGCCACGTGGCGCTCAGTGCCAGGATGGCGTTCAGTGCCCATTCATGTTTTCTGAATCTGGATGTCCTGATTGGGGGGTAAAAAAAATCTCTTTTTCTTTTTCATTTTCAATTAGAAGTGAAACTATACAATTAATCCTTACTCAGCACTACTTGGTAATAATAGTAAGTATTCATTAAGTGCTTGCGGTATGCCAGCTGCTGTTCTGAGGGCTTTGCGTGGGTCAGCTCCTCTTACTCTCACCACATTCCTGTAAGAAAGCAACCATCATCGTCCCCGTTTCTCAAGTCAGGAAACGGCGCCGGGACTGCCCAGCCTCCATAGCTAGGAAGTGGCGGAAATATGATTTGAGCCCACGTGGTTTGGTGCCAGACCCCCTTTCTTAAGCACTGCCCTGTCAGCTGTGTGGCTTGGGCAAGCACCTTGACCTTCCCTGGGCCCCGCTTTCCTGTGCGTGAAATGGGAATTGCGCCTGCCCTCGGTGTTGCCCTGAGATTGCAGATTCTGCGTGCCCCGGCCCTGGCACTGAGTGCTGCTGTCATCAGTAGCATTCCCCAGACGTTGGAGGTGTCTGTGTTTACTCTTTAAAGAAATGGGAAGACAAACACACAAGTAAGGCTGATTTTCCAGAGAGGCTGGTGGCACAGGGCAGAATGAAACCTTCCCCGTGGCTCCTCGTGCCTCCCAGAAGGTTTTGTTTTTCAATCTGGGTTGCTGATGGAGTGTTGCCCCCTCAGCTCTTCTGTGTCTTCCTGTGTGTGACAAACGCAGGAGTGGACCACTGTGCGCAGCAGGACCATGGCTGTGAGCAGCTGTGCCTGAACACAGAGGAGTCCTTCGTCTGCCAGTGCTCAGAAGGCTTCCTCATCAATGAGGACCTCAAGACCTGCTCCCGTGAGTCCCTCCTCCTCACTCCTCCTGTAGGGAAAGGTTTGCACCAGGAGTGCCACCTGGGTGGTGACTGCAGAGGATGCAGGTCGTGCGTGGACCCCCTCCCCTCTGCCCTCTTCTCTGTTCCGGGGAGACTGTGGGGATGTCAGCTGGGAACTGCATGCCTGGGTATGGTGGCAGTGGTAAGCATGAAAGTCACTTGGTTCCCTTCATAGCCCAGAGGCCTCGCTGACGGAGGCCGTGGGGACCACCTGGCTTTTGGTTTTGCAGGGGTGGATTATTGCCTGCTGAGCGACCATGGATGTGAATACTCCTGCGTCAACACGGACAGATCCTTTGCCTGTCAGTGTCCTGAGGGACATGTGCTCCGCAGCGATGGGAAGACATGTGCAAGTGAGTGTTTGAGGTCCTGGGACAAGCAGGACGTGGCACAGACGTTCCGTGGGCGTGAGCGTCGGTGTGCTGCTGACATCCTCATGCTCGAGTGTCCTCTCTCCAGGCTTCCCTTTCGCTTGTGGACGTATGTGACTGAGTCTCTTGCCATTCGAGCCCTGGTGGCTGTTTCTCCCCTGCCTCCAAGCTTCCTTCCCCAACTCCCTGAAATGGCTTTTTGCTGTTCCCACAGTCTGCCTCCCTGTCATTCTGAAGCTGGACAGAGCCTTAGTTCTTAGCCCTCTCTGATCTACCGCAGCCAGCCAGCATTGCACGTGACTAACAGCAATGGGGACCCTCCCTGACTGCTGGCCGCATGCCAGGCGCCGTGCTAAGCACACACGCTATCGCGTTCCGGCTGCAGATGAGGAAACTGGCTCAGATTAAGTGAAGAGCCTAAGGTTACCAGCTATGAAATGGTGGGTTTGAACTCTGCTCTGTGTGATTCCAAAGTCAGTTCTGGGAGAAGGTGAGGTTCCTGAGAAAATTGCCCACTCCCTTATCCAGATGGCCTGAGAGCACATGGTGAGGCTGGCAGCAATATTTTCTGGTACATATTTCCTTGCAGCTGGTCTCAACTCCTGCCTCCATTAATTTAAGAAAGGAAAAAAAAAAAAAAAAAAAAGACTGCTCCCAGACCACCTTCTCTCTTTCACAGAAGAACGAGGCTTTGTTTGTTGCCCTGCAATCTGGTTTCTAAGTGGACCAGGATAAAGACTTGAAAAATAGTCATTTTGAGAGAAGGGATCAGAAATGGAAGAAAAGGACCATAATTTTCCTTCCGCATTCTGCTGCTCTTTCTTACTATAGAGCCAAATTCCCCAACCACTGACACAGCTACGGACACCTTTGTCCACCTCTTTATATCATCCATTCACATGGGCAGATGAGCCAACTGCACAGCTGGCCGTGCCTCTCTAACGATGCTGCCTGTGAGAAAATATTTCCCCAGTTTGGGACAGATTCTTGAATCTCAGCAAATAGGTTATCCATGTCATGCTTGCCTGTGGCTCCCTGCCCAGCTGCCTCTAGACGGGTGCTGCAGCCAGCTCGGGGAGGCACTGGGCACCGGGGGTGCAGAAAGAGGGTGGGTGTGTCGAATTGCATCTGCATTTGACTGCATGCCAGAGCCAGCTGTGAAGGATTTTGTTGGTTTGTTTTAATTCTCTAGCATCTTACAGTATTTGTGCCCTTTCTTTGTCCCCCTCTTCACTGTGATGATCAAGAACTGACTATACAAGGGGTGCCGGATCTCTAAGAAATTCTCATGGGCCCTTCTAAACATGTGCAGCCCCTTCTCTTTTTAATCTTATGCCCACCCCTTCCCCCTCCCTGGTCCACATCTGGGTTATGCCTTTGCCACTTTTAAAGGCTGCCCATTTTCTCATTTAAAGTGTCTTTCTGACTCATGGCACAGTGACACCATCTACATGAACAAATGCCCCACAATGCAATTAATAGTGAGTTTTGTTGTTTATGTGTGGTTATGTCTATATGAGAGCTTATGAGGTAATCAGATGGGAAGAATTGTCCTTGGGAACGGTGCATGAGAGTCACATTTTACCTACTAGCTGATACAAATTCGTTAAGCTGTTCCCCTAATCGAAGACTTTCTATCTGCCCTGGAATGATTCAGTCTGACTGCCCCGTCCTGTAATAACGGGCTAGGTTTTCTGTGCGACCGCAACTAACTGGGGGTTGGGATGTGTATTCCCCAGCTCTATGCCAGATGACCAAGAACCAGATGACGTGACTGCACCTTTTTGGCAAAGCCTGCTGGGGACCAGCCAGCCCTGGCTCAGCAGATGAGGGTATCCTTGACCCTTTATAAAAGTAGCATCTGCTTACAGCCTTGATAGTGGGGATGGAGGTTTGTCCACTCATCTTCTGGAAAGTTCTCTGAAGTGTGGAGACCAGGCCCAGGTCCCTGGGGTGCTGGGATGAAGTGGGCACTGTTGTTCTCATAATAGGATATTATGGGTTCCTGGGCTCTCTGGCCTCTGGAGCGATGCCCCCTTCCTGTCAGCCCCTTCACCTCCAAGCACCGATTGTGGGGATTCTCCCTAGAAGCCACCTTACTGGGGCAGTTAGATGCCCAGACTGGGGGTTGGGGGGAGAATGGTCTCTTCTACCAGTTGCAGCTGAGAGGCCTCCTCCTCTAGAAGTTTCCCTGAAATACACCTTGTACAAAGGCATCTCAACCCCAAGAAAGACTCCACAGGCCAGATGTGCATGCGAGCTCCTGAAGGTCAGAGATCAGAGGTTGGAGGCCAAAGTAAAATGAGTGGGAGAGTGAATGGACCAAGACCACCTGTCTGTTTACCCCATGGCTCCTGGCACAGGGTCGGCTCCCTGCTCCATAACCTTTAGTGGTTCTCCCTTGCCTCCCAGAATAAATTACCTTCTCACTCCGTGATTCGGCAGCGTGGAGACCCCTCTCCTCCACCTCTTTAGCCCCATCCTGGGTCTTCCCTGAAGCCTCCCATTCTTCAGCCAAAGTGGCGAGTCCCCTGTTCTCTGAGCAGACCCTGCAGCTTCCGGCTTGTCCTGTGTCCACTTGGGGACATCCTACCCCCGCCCCTGCTGGTAGAAGCCCAGCACACCCAGACATCGCCCCCCATGGGGAACTTCCTCCCCTACCCACTGGTGAGGCTCAGTTGGGACCCCCTGCAGTGTTCCCCTGCCCGGCCTCACCCTCTCTCTGCACAGATCTGAGGAACAGTGTGGCAGGGTAGAAAGAGTGTTGAACTGGGGACACAAAGACTGGGTTTAAATCTTGTCACTTCTACACTGGGCAAGAAAATTGACCCTCTCTGAGTCTGACTGTTCATCTGTAAACGGAATGGTCACTCCTGCCTTCCTCTGAGGGTCACCATGTGGCGCAGGGAGAGATTGCCGTCAAAGTGCTTTGTGAACGTGTAGAGCGCCGTAAGCCCCTAAGGTACTCTTGTTAGGGTCTTACCTCCCACCATCAGGCTCCCCTGCACAAAGGGAGGCCGAGGGTGGATCCCTGAATGCTGCCTGGACGCCCATCTCCCAGGGCCAGGCCTACCCTCTTTGGAGGGGCCCCAGAGACACACCACCCTGGAAGGCAGTTGGATTCAGAAGTCCAGGGGCAGTCCTAGGGGAGACCCTCCCTCTGCAAATGGGGGATGCTGACAGGGATCTGGGCCACAAGCCATGGGGTGCTGGGGGGTCCTGGCTGGGAATACTTCTAGTCCAGCTCCCACAGTGGATCTGCGAAGGCCTGTCCAGGCCCGAGGCCCTGAGGGCTGAAGAAGCCCTGAGCAAGACTAAGGGAATGTCTTAGTCTTCTTGGGCTGCCATAACAAAATAACATAGACTGGGTGTTATTTCTTAACCACAGAAATTTATTTCTCAGTTTTGGAGGCCAGAGGTGTGAGACCAGGGTGCCGGCATGGCCAGGTTCTAGTGAGGGGCCTCTTCCTGCTTGGAGACGGCCAGCATCTGGCTGTGTCCTCACATGGCAGGGGGCATGGGGTGACAGAGCACAGGAGTGCAAGCAAGCTCTCTAGTGTCTCTTCCTATAAGGGCACAAATCCTACCGGATCGGGGTGTAACCCTCACGACCACATCTAAACCTAATTGCTTCCCAGAGACCCACCTCCAAATATCATCACATCAGGGGTTAGGGCATCAGCATATGAATTTGGAGGGACGCAATTCAGTGCACAGCAGAAAGTAAGGGAGGAGGACCACCCTCACGCTCTTGTAGTCCCATTAAAGTCTTGCTGGGGCAGAAGGAAGCTTAGCGATTTTCCCTTTATTTTGTGGGAAACAGCTGTAGGGAAGAAACTGATGCCTCCAAGCTGGCCCTGGGGAATCAGTGGCAGAGCCAGGACTGGAACCCAAGTCCCCTGACTCCAGGATCTCTTGCCCAGTGTGAGATACCCTTGAAAAGTACATCTCAGTTCAGCTGCTTCTCGGTTTGTCTGAGGAAACCTATATAGAGTTAGCAAAGGACTGGCTGCTCCTAGTTTTATTATAACAAAAGTCAGGAAATAGTGTAATTCTATCTGTCAGCCTTTGGTTATCCCCTTGGCAGATGGGTGCTGTGGCTTTCTCCCTCTGGGGTCGGGTTGGTTTTAATAACCTCTTACATGGGCCCCAGACACAGGATTGCTGTCTGTCATCGCTGCAGAGGTGCGAGTCCGTGGAACACTTTACCCAGAACTGAACCACAGACATATGTGACTCACCAGATGTATAATCCAGATGTGTGGGGCTGCTAGACATGGACCATAAAGACCTGTGCTACCTCGTGAAACTTCTTTTTTTTTTTTTTTTTTTTTGAGACAGAGTCTCACTCTGTTGCCCAGGCTAGAGTGCCGTGGCGTCAGCCTAGCTCACAGCAACCTCAAACTCCTGGGATCAAGCGATCCTCCTGCCTCAGCCTCCTGAGTAGCTGGGACTACAGGCATGTGCCACCATTCCCGGCTAATTTTTCTTTTTTTTTTTTTTTTTTTTTTGAGACAGAGTCTCACCCTGTTGCCCAGGCTAGAGTGAGTGCCATGGCGTCAGCCTAGCTCACAGCAACCTCAAACTCCTGAGCTCAAGCGATCCTCCTGTCTCAGCCTCCCGAGTAGCTGGGACTACAGGCATGCGCCACCATGCCCGGCTAATTTTTTCTATATATATTTTTAGCTGTCCATATAATTTCTTTCTATTTTTAGTAGAGGTGGGGTCTCGCTCTTGCTCAGGCTGGTCTCGAACTCCTGAGCTCAAACGATCCGCCCACCTCGGCCTCCCAGAGTGCTAGGATTACAGGCGTGAGTCACCACACCCGGCCCCATCGTGAAACTTCTTTTTTTTTTTTTTTTTTTTTTTTTTTTTGAGACAGAGTCTCACTCTGTTGCCCAGGCTAGAGTGAGTGCCGTGGCGTCAGCCTAGCTCACAGCAACCTCAAACTCCTGAGCTCAAGCGATCCTACTGTCTCAGCCTCCCGAGTAGCTGGGACTACAGGCATGCACCACCATGCCCGGCTAATTTTTTCTATATATATATATTTTTTAGCTGTCCATATAATTTCTTTCTATTTTTAGTAGAGATGGGGTCTCGCTCTTGCTCAGGCTGGTCTCGAACTCCTGAGCTCAAACGATCCGCCCACCTCGGCCTCCCAGAGTGCTAGGATTACAGGCGTGAGCCACCGCGCCCGGCCACCATCGTGAAACTTCTAATCATCCTGATCACAAATTGCACATCTCACTCACGATGAAGATTGAGTTAAAGGTGTGGACCTGCTTCCTCATGTGTGAAAGAGGAGCTTTCTCACGAGCCCTCTCACCTGTTTCATTTAAGTGATGGCTCCTAATCGAATCTGTCTCTCTCTCCCCTCTCTGGGTTCTAGTCTCAGTACTTCCTTAAGCTCTTGGTCCCTTTATTCTTTTTCTGTACAGCTATTCACTGTGTCGCTGCAGTGCTAGGTACTGGGGACCCCTAGGGTTGACACAGATTCAGTTTGTGCTGTGATGGAGTTTAAAGTTTCTCAGGGAAGAAGGATATTAAAAATGGATGGTCCATTCCTTGCAGTGAGAGTCGAGCTGGGGGAAGGAGAGGTGCCGCGGGAGCCTCCCCCAGTCTAGAGAAAGATGCTTGGTCCAACACCTGGAGAGCGAGCAGAGTGAACTGCCCAGAGATGGAGGGAAAGAGCTTCCAAGGCATTGGAAACAGCATGTGCAGGCCCAGGGGCCAGAGCATGAACCACAGGGAGTTCAGCGTCCTGGGTGCGAGAGGGAGGCTGGTGGGAGACTAGCCTGTGGTAGCTGGTGGGACACATCACCCACAGCCCCTGGGATTCCAGGGAACTTTCTGGAGGCTAGCCTCTCTTGAGAAAACTATTTCAGTTTGTCTTCTGAGAACCTACCAGGCTGTCGGCACACCCTGTTGAGCTCGGATGACTCATGGATGTGAAACTGAAACAGAAGACACAGAGGTGATGGGTTTGGATCTAGTCTCACCTCTGCCCCCAGGACAGCTAACACTGTCACCTCTGCAGGCTAAGGGATCTTGGGTAAGCCACTTTCCCTCCCTGACCATCAGTTTTCTCAGTTTTCCCATCTCTAAATGAAGGGGTTAGACTAGTTCATCTCCAAGGTCCCTTCCAGCCCCAAATAAGGACAGTACCTGGCACAGATAAGTGCTCCATGAACACTTGCTGGATGAATGACCTCCTCGTTGGGGTGCCCACCATCGTCCCCCAGGCTGAAGGCACGCCGTGGTAGTGAGTCAGGGATGGTGGTTCTCTTCACCTGTTAGGGGACCTCCAAAGCACTTTCTTGTAGGGGAGTATCTTTGGCCCTGGGGGGAAGCTGACTCCAAATTGGTTTCCAGACTTGGTGGACAGAAAGCAGCTCGATAGAGCCTATGGTCAGGAAGTTAACTGCTGTCCACCTTTGGCGTTCTCTAAATTTCCACGTGTGATTCATTGAATTTATAAGTGACCCAGGACATCCCTGACATGTGGAAACTGGACATTTGGCTGAACAAATGTGAATTGTGTGTTCTGCAAGACTGATGTGGGGGAGAGAGTGAGGAGCCCGGCTGACTGCCAGCATCCACGCCCCACGGGGTTCTCATTTGAAACATCTGCACAAAACTGTGAGGTGGAGCTAATTACTCTCAATTTTCAGGGTGGAAAACTGAGGAAATATTTCCTTTTGTTCAACAGGCCTTTCCTGGGGGTCCGTTAGGTGCCAGGCATTATGTCCACTGCCAACATCTCACCCCTGGTGGTTCATCAGAATCATCTGTGCAGCTTTGAAAAAATCCAGAGGCCCAGGCAGCACCCCGGAGCCCCTGAATCAGAAACAGAAACAGAGACTGTCTTACATTGTTGGTGAAAGTGGAGATTGAAATCACCTCTTTGGAGGACGATTTGGAAATACTTACCAGCTTTTAAATGTTCATACCCTTGACCTAGGCGATTCCGCCTCTGGATGTGTATCTTTCAGATAGGCCCTCACATTGTGTGTAAGACTACATGCACAAGAGGATCCATTGCAATAATATTTATAATGTACTGGGAAGCCCTGTTGTGAGCAGCCTTGCAGAAAGGCCTGCAGCGCAAGGAACCGAAGCCTCTGGCCAACAGCCGGGGAGAATCGGAGGCCTGCCAACAAATACACGCGCGAGGCTGGAAGCAGATTGTCCTGCTCTCCGGAGCCTTGGGATGCCCACAGCCTCACGAGAGACCCTGAACCAGAACTACTTGGCTAAGTCACTCCTAGATTCCAAACCGCCAGAAACTGTGTGAGATAATACATGTTTGCTGTTTTAAGCTGCTAAATTTGGGGGTAACTCGTCACACAGCAATAGACAGCTAATATACCATTCTTACTTTTTAATTTTTTTTTAAAAGACAGAGTCACGCTCTGTCACCCAGGCTGGAGTGCAGTGTCACATTCATAGCTCACTGCAGCCTCAAACTCCTGGGCTCAAGAAATCCTTCTGCCTCCGCCTCCTGAGTAGCTAGGCCTACAGGCGTGCACCACCACACCTGGCTAATTTTTTAAATTTTTTGCAGAGATGAGGGGTGGTCTCACTATGTTCCCCAGGCTGGTCTTGAACTCTTGGCCTCAAACAATCTTCCCTCCTTGGCCTCCCAAAGTGCTGGGATTATAGGCATGAGCTACCACACCTGGCCTCCATTCTTATTAGTTTATTAAACCTTCCAGTGCTTCTTTATGTGAATAAAAGTAAATACAAATAGATGTTTTTATTTTCTCCCCTTTCTTATATACATAAAAAAATGGTGTACTGTAATACCACATTCTATACTTTTTTCCCCCACACAATATTTCCTGGAGATGCCTTCATATCATTACACAGAGGAATTCCTCATTATTTTTATAGCTGCAAAATGCTCCATAGCATGGAATGGAATATTTATTCAGCCAGTCTCCCGTTGTTGGACACTTGGGTTGTTTCCCACTTTCCATCATTACCAACAATGTGCAGTGAATAACTTGCAAGTATATCTTTTCATATGGTGCAAGGGTATCTGTAGAAGAGAGCTTCAGAAGGGAAGCTGCTGGGTCAAAGGTACATTTTGTAACGTCGGTAGACACTGCCAGATACTCCTCCGTAGAGAAAGTACGCACTTTAGTGTTTGGCTTTTGGATTATGTGCCTGTTTCATCTCTGTAGGAGATTCTGATGGTCATCTGAGATTAAGAACTCATCTACTCCTACTCTACTCTCTCTTGATCAGATGCTCTGAAGGGATGAGGAGGAGAAAGGTTAAAAGTCAAAATTCTCCACATGCTTTTAAAGCATGCACACAACGGACATTCCAAATAGCTACTAACGTGAAAGCCCAGAGGAGCTGAGACACTGGGCTGGGAGCTCCTGGGCTGGCCTGCAGCCAAGGGCAAAGACACGCTGCTGTGGGCACGTAGCTTCCCGCTCAGCAGCCCCTGATGAAGGAGAGCAGCACCCAGGGCCCAGGAAAGCCTGGGGGCAGTGGCTCCTGGGTCTGTGTGGGGTAGACGCTCAAGCCCCTTCAAGATAAAAGCCTGAGCTGAAGCTAAGGGACCAGCAGGGAGGAAAGACGTGCTCAGAGGGGTCTGTCTGGATTATGGCTTGACAAGGCTGGCCTGAAAGAGCTATATCTCTTTTATTACCTTGGAAAATGGAGTATTCTTATTATAAATTCATGGTGGGGGAAAAAAGCTCCCTTCTACGGCCAGCCAGCCATCTGTATTACGGATCACTCAATTGTACTTTCCACTCTTTCACTACGTGAGGAACTACCCCCACGCCATAGGGAAATGTTCTGCATTAATAATGAGACTAGAATGTGCCCGGAAAAGTAAGTCATGTTCAGGGCAAGCAGGAGGGTCCAACTCTGCTTTCAGTCTCTTCTGCAGCTATAATTTCAGTTAACAACATTTTCCCACTGTTCAAAGATTTTGGCAGCGCTTTGGCCCAAAGAAAGGCAAGCAAAATTCCCTTCATGTTTGCAAGCTTACTTTAAAATATAGCAATGCAGTACAGTAAGAAAAAACATGGGATTTATTGTCATAAGATTACATTTTTTGTCTGGTTCTTCCTCTTATTAACAGTTGGTCTTGGCAAGCCATTAACCTGCCCAAACCTTAGTTTCCTTAGCTGGTAAATGAGTATAACAACAGCTCCCTTAAATAACCCACAAGTGGTTCTGAGGAGGCCCCCTCCAAAGGGAAATACTGCAAAATGTTCATAAAAAGAAGTGTATGGTTTGTGCCTGATTATAAAGGTCATTATGTGCTTTGGTGCCTTTATTTAATAACTTCAATTCATATCCATTGTAGAAATTCTATACATCGGAAAGGATTGAGTTAACTCTCAGAAATTTGTATGCTTCTTATAAAAAGTCACTGCCCATCTGTCCTCACTCACAAGCTTTTAAAATAGCAGCCTGGTTTTCACAGGGTCCCAAATATTCTGGTCCCCTAGAAGTCACCCAGTTGTATAGATGACAATGCCATCCTTCAATTGCTCTCTCAGGCTAGCAACCTCAAGTCATCCTTGACTCTTCTGTTCTATCCATATGGATTCTTCATGTCAGTCCATCAGCAAAACTAGCCACAGTCTGACCACTTCTCACAACCTGGTTGGGCCACCAAGATCTTTGCAGAAAGCTGCCTCCAGCCCTCTGTGCTCCACTCTGGGCGGAGCAATCCTTTAAAAACAAAGTCTGGGCCGGGTGCAGTGGCTCACGCCTATAATCCTAGCACTCTGGGAGGCTGACGCGGGCAGATTGTTTGAGCTCAGGAGTTCGAGACCGGCCTCAGCAAGAGTGAGACCCTGTCTACTGAAAATAGAAAGAAATTACATGGACAGCTAAAAATATATATATAAAAATTAGCCAGGCATGGTGGCACATGCCTGTAGTCTCAGCTACTGGGGAAGCTGAGGCAGAAGGGTCGCTTGAGCCCAGGAGTTTGAGGTTGCTGTGAGCTAGGCTGACGCCATGGCACTCTAGTCCGGGCAACAGAGTGAGACTCTGTCTCAAATAAATAAATAAATAAACAAAGTCTGGCCAGGCTCGGTAGCTCACACCTGTAATCCTAGCACTTTAGGAGGCCAAGACAGAAGGAACATTTGAGGCCAGGAGTTTGAGACCAGCCTGGGCAACATAGCAACGCCCTGACTCTACAAAAAACACAAAAATTAGCTGGACATGGTGGCGTACACCTGTAGTTCTAGCCACTTGGGAGGCTGAGGAAGGAGGATCACTTGAGCCCAGGAGTTGGAGGCTGCAGTGAGCTATATGATCATGCCACTGTATTTCAGTTTGGTGACAGAGTGATACCCTGTCTCAAAAAAAAAATTTTTTTTTTAATTTTTTAAAAATAAATAAAAAGATTGTGTGGATCCACTGCTCAAAACACTCCAGTGACTGCTCTTTTTACTCAGATCTGACCTCTGCCTGGGAATCCCACGTGGTCTTCCCCTGCCGACCTTGCTGGCCACATCCCTTGCCAGGCTCCAAGTTGCTCTGTTCACACTGGTCTCCTTGCCTTTCCCGAAAAGTGCTAAGCTTGCTCCTGCCTCTGCAGTTTGCACATGCTGTTCTTTCTTGCTGGTACTGCTCCTTCACAGACACCACCGCTCACTTTCTTTCTGCAGGGCTCTGCCTGTTGTGACCTTATCTGACTTCAGTGCGTAAAATAACAAGACCCTCCCCACCCCTGCCCCAGCCCAGCAGCCACTCTATCCCCTGCATCCTGCTCTCCCTCCATGGCACTCTTCCCACACAACATGTCATATGTTTGTCTGTTGTTTATCTCCCACCCACCCCTGCTTCCCCTGATACCCACTGCCAAAGGTAGGCTTCACAAAGCAGGAACTTTATTTCATTCATTGTTATATCCCCAGAGCCTAAAACAGTGCCTGGCTCATCATAGGGACTCACGAAGTGTTTGTTGACTGACTGAATAAATGAATGAATGGATTACCTAAGTGTGGTATCTACATATGTACGTAAGTAGATATGGAGATAAGTTGATAATATAGTTATGTGCTGCCAATGAAGTTAAATGTATTTTCTAGTATTTATAGGCGATTTATATCTCTCCTTTTGTAAATTGTCTTTTCATATCTTTTGTTCATTTTTCCTTTAGAGATGATAATATTGTTAGATTTTTATGTGCTCTATATATATTAGGAATTTTTGTTCATAGACATGCTTTCTATTCTGAAATGTTCGCTGTGGGATAAGGTACTGCATTAATTTAAGGTGTCTGAAATGTCTTTTACAGTTGAATAAGTCACTAATGTATGAATCATTTTCTTCTTCTGTTTCTCTAATTCCAATTTGGTTCTCAGAGTTGGACTCTTGTGCTTCGGGGGACCACGGTTGTGAACATTCGTGTGTAAGCAGTGGAGACTCTTTTGTGTGCCAATGCTTTGAAGGGTATATTCTCCGTGAAGATGGGAAAAGCTGCAGAAGTAAGTTTTTACTGGAGCTGGCTCATGCCACTGTGTCAGACCACTGCACAAAACCCACTGTCCCGATCTCTGTATCAATCAGTTACTCTCAAGTCAATGCCACACAACTAAATGTAATGTGGTGCCCTGGATGGCATCCTGGGACAGAAGAATGACACTGGGTTAAAAACTACTGTAAATAAACTTCAGACTTTAGTTAATAATAATGCATCAAAATGGGTTCATTGATTGTAACAAATGTACGACGCATTAGTTACAGTAAGATGTTAATAATAGGGGAAACTAGGTGTAGAGTACATGGGAATTCTCTGTACCATCTTCTCGATTTTTCTGTAAATCTAAAATGGTCCTAAAAAATAAAGTTTGTTAAAAAAAATGCACGAACAAAAAAGTCAATGTCAGAGCTACAATTGAAGTTGCTCATTTATATGTTCTGTGGCAAGAAAGAGTGGGTTAGCAGTGTGCTCCAGTGGAAAGACATACAGTCGGAAATCCAAGATTCAATCAATTTCTATTTCTGCCATTTATTAGCTAGGAAAGTTGCCTGACTTCTCTGAGCTTCTGTTATTTATCTATCATAGTGTTGTTGTTATTTCTGGTAGCACAAATCCCTCATAGAGGGCACCTTGCGATGAGGCCATTCTTGCCTTCCAGAAGGCAAAGCCTCTCAGGGCCATGACAAGGCTGCCTTGGACAGGCAGCTGCAGGGTGAATTGCTGGTGGCAATCTTAAAACACATCACTGCACAATCAAAGTGAAGTGGGTGACCCTGAGCAAATGATTTCTGTCACTATTGGTTATCTTCTTCTCAAGCTTCTCAAAGTACTTCATAAACAGCAACTTGTGTTGATGCATTTTTGAAGAAAAGATGGGTAACTGTAATTATTATGCTCATATTTTAGACAGCAAAGGTAAGACTCCAAGAGGTTCTGTGATCCTTCTAAGTCATGTATTATGTCAGGGACAAAGCCAAAATTAGATTTCAGTGTCGCTAATAAAATTGAGGTTTAATCTCCTAAGTAATCATAGCAACAGTGTTTCCATTCTGAGATCAGAAACTATATCTGCAGAAAGCTGATGACGGATTGCATTTCTATGAGACACTAAAGTAGGTGCTGGTGAATGATGATGGCGGTGATGGCAAGAAAGTTTGAAGAGTTAGCCTGAATTAGAGCTGCTAAACTTTACTCTCAGTTTTATCTCTCTGTCCCGTGGGTCACTGAGCTCAAGTGGCACTGGAGTGGCTGAGATGGATGGCTCCTCCAACATGAAGTCCGTGGAAAATTCATGTTGATGACATTGTTTTAACTTGCTGTGCTCTCTGCAGGGAAAGATGTCTGTCAAGCCGTAGACCATGGCTGTGAACACGTGTGTGTGAACAGTGGCGAATCATACACGTGCAAGTGCTTGGAAGGATTCCGGCTTGCAGAGGATGGGAAACACTGCAGAAGTGAGTAGTCGCAAGGTGGAGAAGGACTTTTCCATCTGTGAGACCCAGACGGTTATAGAACTACATTTAATCTTTAAATCTTCCTTTATTACCAATGTCACAAATATCAGTTCCTACCTTTTGTGTGCTCTGAAAGTGTTTTGCTAGAGGTCAGTCAGTTCAGGAGACTCTGAGTTTTTTAGGAATTTCTCAGTCAAGGCCCCGAGTTGTCAGGCTCTTTGCTTCTTTTCGGTTTCTCTCAGCTGTTGGTCCTTTCCATGATGTCGTGTGGGTGCCCAGAGCCTAACACAGGGCCTGACTAGTCACTGGACTGAATTAGAATCTCTGTCAGCAATCGCCACAAGGATCGAAGGTTCTGTTGTGCTTTTTCTTCTTGGCAGACCTTATAAGTAAGGGTAAAGGATGAGAGAGGGGCTGAAGGGATTTTCCGTGAGTTTTATTTGTTCTTTCTGTCATTTGTTTCCATAGATTGCTCAGATTAGACTTGGAGAGTTTAGGTAGAAAGTATATTAGCCAGGATTCTCCAGAGAAACAGACTATAGGAGATAGACAGTAGACAGATAAATAGATATGGAGAGAGAGAGAGAGATGGATTTTAAGGGATTGGGTCACAGCATAGCGGGGGCTGGCAGGTCCTGACTCTGCAGGGCAGGCTGGGGAGCCAGGCAAGAGTTGATGTCGCAGCTCCAGTCTGAAGGCAGCCTGCGTGCAGACGTCCCTCTTCCTCCGCAGACGCTAAGGCCTTCAACTGATTAGGAGGAGGCCTGCTTACATTGAGGAGGGTAATCTGCCTTACACAGACTCTACTGATTTAAATGTTAATCCCACCTAAAACTTAACCTCACAGCATCATCTCCACTGGTGTTTGACCAAACTGGGCACTAGGTAGCCTAGCCAAAATGACACAGAAAACTGGCCTTCGCAGCACCTGAGGGAAGAGAGGGACCCGGGCACCCTAGCTCAGTGAGGTGGGCATTAGAGGAGCACAGGGCAGGGATATTTTCCCCACTGTGAGATTCTGAGGGGTTTTGACAATGTCTGCTTGCATTAGTGACACTCTGCCCCTGTGAGCAGATGGCCCTTTTTCAGTTAAAGCAAAATAAGTTCATTTGCTTTTGAGGTTGATTTTTGGGAATCTTCTTGCAGACTCCTTGTTTGGAAAAAGCACTAGAACCTCGCTTTTCCCTCTGCTCTCCCAGCACCACAATCATCAACACAGAAAGACTTCTGTGACCAAATGTGTGGGGTTCCCCCCGCCCCCCCGACACCAAGCCCCAGACAGCAGCTAGGTGTCCTCTGACTCAATTCCGACACTGTCTGTGTGGAGATGGCGTCAGATGCCACGGACTGAGGGCTCAGTCCTCCAGGCTGCCCCCACCCCCGGCACAGTCACAAGTTCGGGCCTGGGGAACTTCTGACTGACCAGCTTCAAGCTGAGGTCCCACAGCCCCTGCTTTGTTCTTGATTCATTTACTAGAGCTGCTCACGGAACTCAGGGAAACACACTTACGTTTACTGGTTTATCATAAAGGATATCGCAGAGGATACAGATGAGATGTGTAGAGTGAGGTGGGGGGAGGGGCTCAAAGCTTCCACCCCCTCCCTGGCGCCTCCCTCCCAGAACCTCCCTGCGTTCAGCTCTCCAGAAGCTCTCCGACCTCAGCCCTTGTGGGTTTCTATGAAGGCTTCATTGCATCGGCATGATTGACAGCTGTGTCGAGACGTGATTGGACGAAAAGTACCTGATCTAAACCCAGCAAGGCCTATCTGTATAGCATTGCTTCCTGTAGGGTATGGGGCAGGACCCTCCCCTCTCTTGGAATGAGTCTTTCAACCCACAATCAGATCAGAGTCCTGCCTTGGGCAGGTGAAAGGAGGACAGGAGAAGGTCAGAGAGAGAGATTCTGCTTCCTGAGGCTGCTCCTGAGGCCTAAGGTGCCCCCACATTATAACAGAACACCGGAGCAAGGGCTGTGGGAGTTTCAAGTCAGGATCTGTGGGTGAAAACCTATAAACACGTGTAAAAGAACGTCACACTCTTTTGAGATACATGGAGACATTGCACATGCCGACAAAGCTGGGCTGGATGGAACTCGCTGCCGTCCTACTAACACTGGCAAGAGGGCCTCCCACCTTTAGCAAGAAGTTCTGTTCCGGCAGCTGACTCCTGGGGTGCCTGTGGCACCCTGGCCTACCTGCAGGATCCCCGCATGTCCCTCGGTCCAGCTTCGCACTGCAGCGTCCCTTCTGTGGAGACTGTCCATTCCGCTCATGACGCCTGCCTGAGCTGCTCGTTCACGCTTTCGTTTCTGTAAACGTCTGCACGTTCACACACACCATTTATTCATTCAACACAGCTATCGCTCAATAAATTGACCTATTGGACACAAGGCGCAACTTCTACCTCTGCAATTTGATCGCTAAATCAGATTCCACCATTCCCACTTCCTGGAGGGGTCTGTAGTCCCTGACTGATTTTGTGTGAAGCTTCTCCTTTTAAAGGGCTAATGCCAGAAAAGAGCCATGGGCTTTCGTGCGTGGAGGAGGGGGAGGACTCGGGAGACGTGGGGCCTCGGCTGGGTCATCACCTTGCTGGATGGCCGTGGGCATTAGTGAGACGTTTGGGGATCTTCGTGTATATATTGGGAATAATTATCCCTGCCCTCCTCCTCTCACAGGATGTTGTGAGGATTAGAGGGCTTTGAAGAGTTTACAGTACCTCACACGTGAGAAATGTTCATTAGACAATCAAAACTGGAGTATTTGGGATGCCTATGGAAAAAAGCAGAAGCTAAAGCACATATAACAGTTCTAAAATTGAATAATAAGTCAAGGACATCCAATCACCTGACCATTCAGATCTGTGGCAGCTAGAGGTTTCTGAGAGGAGCTTCTTTCTTATCATGGCCTGTTCTGAGTATGAGACTTAAAGGATGTTATGAAGGACGTTTGAACAGAGATGGATTTTCTTAAAAATAAATTATTTCCATGACCTCTCCTTCCATGACTATTCAACGCGCCTCATTTGTACACTGATAGGATTGTTCAACTCCCTACGTTTTCCTCAGGGAAGGATGTCTGCAAATCGACCCACCATGGCTGCGAGCACATTTGTGTTAACAATGGCAATTCCTACATCTGCAAATGCTCAGAGGGATTTGTTCTAGCTGACGACGGAAGACGGTGCAAGAGTAAGTGATCTGAACTTGGCTCTCTGCTTTCATTTGGTTCAGAGCAACTGCTTTTTGGAGTATCTTCAGGCAACAAATCCCTCAATCCCTCAACTCTGCTTCTCTCATAAATATAAATGCATATGCACAGATACGGCATGGGGAAGGGAGGGCTTAACCGCAGCACCTGCGGAAACACTGTCAGTTTTAGTTGACAGTAAGTTCATTACCAGCCAAAAGGCTAGAGTGATCTTAGGCTGAATAAGAAGATCTGGCTGAGGAAGGGTAGGATTGTGCTCTGCTCTGTGCTGGAGAATTACATTCAACTCTGGGCGTGGTACTTTATGAAAAGAGAGATGGATCAAAAGTTTAAACATTAAAAAAAAAACCTTGCATATACAACCCCTCACTGCTAAATTTGACTGGCTTAAAAAAAAATTAAAAAAACCTTGCAAAATAGCAAAAGAAATCTTGAGAGAATAATTTTATAATCTCAGAGTAGAGAAGATCTTTACATTATGTGAAAGTTCAAAGCCATAAAAAGGGAAAATATATATTAAGAAATTAAAGTTATAATAATTTTTTTAACCTTTTATCAGAGATCAAAAAGTTTGATGAGAGCTGGGTGCTATGGTTCACACTTGTAATCCCAGCACTTTGAGAGGCCAAGGCAGGAGGATTCCTTAAGGTCAGGAGTTCAAGACCAGCCTGGGCAACATAGCAAGACCCTATCTCAAAAAAAAAAAAAGAAAAGTTTGATGAGTCTGTGTGTTGGTGAAAGTATGTTGTAATAGGCAATTATAAATGGATCAGTGGGTGTCTGAATTGATACCATCTTTAGGAGGGCAATTGGGCAATTATTTTAAATGTAAATCCACTCCTAAGAGTTTATCCTACAGATATGTGCATGGGTTTACAAAGCCTTATATACAAGGATATTTTGTGCAGCATTATTTGTAGCAGCAAAAAACTGGAAACAAGCTAAATGTTCACCCATAAGAGACTGGTTAAATAATTTATAGTATATCTATACAATAGAATATCATGCTTCTATTAAAAAGAACAAAGCAGCCCTGGACATATCCCCAAGATATTTTAAGTGAAAAAAAAAAGCATGGTGCTGAATGGTTTTTATGATATGTTACCATTGATGTATTTTCTCTCATACATTGATGTATTTTCTCTCATACATTGATGTATGTACTCTAACGTAAACATTCTCCCTCTCTCTCTCTCTCTCTCTCTCTCTACACACGCGCACACACACACACACACACACACCTTTTTTCTTTATTTTTAGAGACAGGGTCTCCCTCTGTTGCCCAGGCTGGAGTGTACTGGTGCCATCCTAGCTCACTGCAACCTCAAACTCCTGGGCTCAAGCAATCCTCCTGCCTCAGCCTCTTGAGTAGCTGGGACTACAGGCGTGCACTACCACATCCAGCTAATTTTTCTTATTAGACAGGGTTTCACTGTGTTGTCCAGGCTGGTCTTGAACTCCTGGCCTCAAGTGATCCTCCCACTTCAGCCTCCCAAAGTGCTGGGATTATAGGCATGAGCCACCTCACCCAGCCTATACCCCCTTTTTCTAATGTTTGACTTTTGTTCCATGTGCATGTATTATTTTTTAGGAAAAAAATGTAAAGAAATAGGATAAAGATAAACATGACTCACGAAAGAATTAAGCTTCGTGATGAGCAAGTTCAGTACTATGTCAAGTGAAAAATAAAGGAAGAAACTGGGGATCTTTGTAGGAAAAAAAAACTTGAGGTACCAAATACCAATGTGACTGTTATCTCACTCATGATTTATATGACACAACCTATTCCAGGTAAAGAAAGAACACTAGGGAGAAGCTACAGCTCTGCACAAGGACAGAAACTTTCTACTGGGAAAGCTGTATGATTAATTAGTTCAGAGTATGAGCTTTGGTTCAGACAGGCCTGGATTTTCAGCTTTGAGTCAGACAGACCTGGTCTACTTGGTGACCTTGGTCACATTATTAACCTCTCTGAGTCTCAGTTTCCCCACCTATAAAATGAGGATAATATCTCACAGAAGCAGCATGAGGAATACATGAGATCATGTATTAAAGGCGCTGAGCCCAGAGCTGGCACACACCGAGTGAGAAACGATTGCTATTGCCATCGGCAGCAGAGCCGCCCAAAGGGGCGTTGTGGCAAGGTGATGAGTTCCTCACCCAGAGAGGTGTTCAGGCCCAGACTGAACGGCCGCTGGGTGGGATGCTGTAAAGAGCATGTAAGCAACGGCAGGGCTGGAGTAGATGACCTTGAAGGGGTTTTTCCAACCCTGAAATTCTAGGACTCTGTGAAAATTATATTCTGAACGCAAATCACGGCTCCATTCCAGCCTCATTGACTTCATTACCAAAAAGAAAATGCCCAATAAAAATGGGAATGACCCTCCTGAAACAAGTAGCCAGCAAGTGGGGCTGTCCTTCCTGGGTCTGAAAGCAAACGTTTGGGCCCTTCTCACCCTGACACTCTTCCACTCTACCTTGTTTTTTGTTTCCTGGAGTAAGCCTTCTGGGCTCTCCTCTGTAATGGAGGCTGCAAGCGCTGCTTTGTTCTGTAAGAAAAGAGTGTATGGAGGAGAAAACAGACTCAGTGCTGGAAAACTATTTCAATATTTCTGAAATCTGCTGGAGAGGCTTGTGCATGCCACCTGCGTCTTTTTATGGTTGATTTAAAAACAGGCTCTGAATGTAAATGAAGCTCTGGATTGGCCTCTTCTTCCTTCACTAACAGAGGATCAATAGGTTGAGTAATCAGGACAAGCACTTAATGGAGAAAGAGGAGGACCCAGCGCCCCAGCACGTGCACGCACACACGCACACACAAATTATATCAGCATGTTATACCAGCCAGGCATAGAAATATTTTTGCATGTGTATGTCTTTACTTGCTTAAATTGTTGTGCTTCACTTTGAAAGATTAGACAGCTGCTTGATACATAAAAGAGAATGCTTTATCACATGTTGTAGACTGAAATGAGATCATCCATTTTGGATCTGTAAACTTTTCTTATGCAGCCCTAAACAACAAAAAGTCTCTCCGCACCCAAATTGCTGATGCATTTGCATAAAGCTTTTACCTCTGTTTTACCATCAACCATCTGAGTTGCCTGAAAAGCCTCTGTGTAATGAATTCATGGTGATAATTCTTTCTTAAGCTTTCATAGGTCAGTAGGATACTTGTAGGTATGCTATCTAATGAACACCCCCTCATTCATTTATTCTGTCAACAAGCATTTATTGAACACCTATTGTGTGCGAGGTATTGGGAGCACAAAAATGAATGAGACACAGTCCCTGCTGAGGAGGAACTCAACAGACTGGATGAGGAGACAGACACATAATTAAATAATTGTTGCACAACATGGAGCCAATTGCAGAGAGTACATTAGACTGTAAGCAACTTGGTGTCAGGGACTTTGTCTTGGTTACTATCAAACCCTGCTGTGCCCACTGCCTTGTGCAAAGCAGGTACTCGATAAATAAATTCTTGGTTGAATAAATAAATTAGTAGTGTTAAGGGTATACAGACAGTAACTGATACAAGCTGGTTGACTAGGAAAACTCTGGAAAAGATGATGGCTGAGCTAAATTTTAAGAATCTCCTTCTCCATCGTCTATCAGAAGCCTGCACCAGGGTAATGTCACCCTCCTGGAGTAGGTAGAGGAATCTTCTGGGTGTTGTCAGACCCTTCAGTGTACTCTCTACACAGCCCCTCCCAGACCTGGCTGTCAGTGTTCCAGGGTACGATGTGGACTTGGTTTTCTAGACAGTTTAGTTTGTACATCCGCTGTGTGATTTTGCTTGTGAAAATAGTTTTTTTTTTTTTTTGAGACAGAGTCTCACTCTGTTGCCCAGGCTAGAGTGAGTGCCGTGGCGTCAGCCTAGCTCACAGCAACCTCAAACTCCTGAGCTCAAGCGATCCTCCTGTCTCAGCCTCCCGAGTAGCTGGGACTACAGGCATGCGCCACCATGCCCGGCTAATTTTTTCTATATATATTTTTAGCTGTCCATATAATTTCTTTCTATTTTTAGTAGAGGTGGGGTCTCGCTCTTGCTCAGGCTGGATGAAAATAGTTTTTATCAATTTGACAAGCCAAACATAAAAGCATATGTGAAAATTACTGTTGCTTGTGACCCTCCCAATGCCTCTCGTCTGTCCTGTGTATCATCTAAAAATCAAAGGTGGTTCCCCAAAGTGGTTATGCCTCCAACTGAAGCATAATTTTCTTCTACTCTTGTGTGTAAATGATTTTTAATTATTTAACCATGTCAACTTTCCTGTGGTTTCTGTAGGATGCACTGAAGGCCCAATTGACTTGGTCTTTGTGATTGATGGATCCAAAAGCCTGGGAGAAGAGAATTTTGAAGTTGTGAAGCAATTTCTCACTGGCATTATAGATTCCTTGGCGATTTCCCCCAAAGCTGCTCGAGTGGGGCTGCTCCAGTATTCCACGCAGGTCCGCACAGAGTTCACCCTGAGAAACTTCAACTCAGCCAAAGACATGAAAAAAGCCATAGCCCACATGAAATACATGGGCAAGGGCTCTATGACTGGGCTGGCCCTGAAACACATGTTTGAGAGAAGTTTTACCCAAGTAGAAGGGGCCAGGCCCCCCTCTGCACGGGTGCCCAGAGTGGCCATCGTGTTCACCGACGGACGGGCTCAGGACGACGTCTCCGAATGGGCCAATAAAGCCAAGGCCAATGGTAATATGGGATGGAGGTGTCGTTAACACCACTCAAGGCTCAGATTTCTTAAACTCACTCCATGGTCACAGCTGGCCATAGGAGTAAGTCTTTGAAAGTCCAGAAAGGCTTCCTGGGAACCGTGACCATACACCTTTACTAAACTGCCACCTAGAGGCCTTCATGGGGCCCCACAGGAATTAAATGAAGTGCTCAGAAAAGATGAGAAAGTCTCGCCAACTGGAAGGTTAGGTTACCCAGACCACACCCAGGTAATCATCTGTGGTTTACTGGCCATTTTGTGACCTCCAGAGGAAAGACTCCCCCCTGCGTGTGCTGTTTCACCACAGACAGACACACAGCAGTGCCCAAACACAGGTCTGGTTACTTCAGAATCACCTGAAGAGCTTGTAAAAACTAGAATCCCGGTGGGAACTCTTACTGAGATGTACATATATATATGTATATATTTAAATGTATATGTCATATATTATATATATTTCATATATAATATGCCATATATAATGTATATTTTATATATATTATATATATTTATATTTTTAACCAATGCTTCAAGTGAACACTCTGAAAGTCCAATAGTCTTAGGATAGAGAATGCTCTTGTGTTTGCAGGAAGCAAAAGTTAGCTTTTAAGAACACTAAAATGTTGGAAGAGATTATGACTCTAAATTCTTGTTGCTCAGTAAAGCTCAGCCTGTTCTCTGAGGTGTTCTTGACCTCATGTACAATGTGGGAAGGGACTTGAGGGTTACTTCAGTTATACAGATGTGAAGTGTGATAGAGGAGGAAGGCCCTCGGCAAAAGGGAATCCAAAGGCTGGGTTGGTTGGTAAAGACAGTTTATGGTGGATTCTACATTCCTTGAGGGAAGATGAGAAAACTTGAGGTTGTGAGGTAATTTGCTTGAAAGCCATCTTCTTTAAGTGCTTGTTGAGGGCACATTGCTTTAGCAGGTCCTATGTGGGGACATAAGGCATGCACAGATCAAGGCCTCAGCCAAGACTTTATGGACCCAGTGCCTAGATCAGGCCTGGCACATAGCAGATGTGACAACTACTTGCTGAGTGAATGAACAAAGGAGGAAAGTACTAGCAATCCCACTGGTCAACTCCATTCCTCCTCACAGAGGGCTTATTCACATGGACAATCACTCTCTTTGTGAAGGTGGTCATTTTATTGATACTGCTTATCTTACTATTCAGTCCTTTTTTTCTAGCCCAAGAGAGTGGTAGCCACAAAAAGTGTCGTGCTCTGAGTTATCTGGGTGGATTGTAAAATTGGCTGTTCATAATAGACTAGCTTGCTAGAGCTCATGCCTAACTCATGGGCCCCTCCAGCCTGCATTTTTAAAAAGTTTTGGGGGGCCAGGCACAGTGGCTCACACCTGTAATCCTAGCACTTTGGGGAGGCTGAGGCAGGAGGATCGCTTGAGGCCAGGAGTTCAAGACCAGTCTGAGCAACATAGCAAGACCCAGTCTCTACAAAAAATAGAAAAATTAGCTGGGTGTGGTGGCATGTGCCTACAGTCCCAGCTACTTTGGAGGCTGAAGCAAGAGGATCCCTTGAGCCCAGGAGTTTGAGGTTGCAGTGAGCTATGATGATACCACTGCACTCTATCCTGGGCAACAGAGCGAGACCCTGTCTCAAAAAAACAGTATTTGGGGAAGCATTTTGGTCTCCAGAGACAGTGGTTAGCCCTTTTGTTTCATTGAGACTAATCTACCTTACACTTTCTCCCATTTAGATTTCCACAAATCACCCAAAGGTAGGTGGCAGGAGAAACAGATGTTTATTTGGTTCTTGAATCAACAAGATTTATTTGAGGTAACATCCTGTTATGAATTTAATTATTTTTATGTATAGCTAACACAATCTTAAAATAGTATTAATAGTTATCCTTTTTAGGAAGTTGTGCATAAAGTTACTGGGCTCCCAGACAAATATGCTGAACTTGGTTATTGACCTTACACAGACTTAGAACAAGGCATAACTCTTGCTCCTTGGCTTGAAGAGCCATTTTTATGTGCATTTTTAAAAAATCTAATGAATTAGCCAGAATAAGATATCAGTGCTGAAAAATGTAAGAAATCAAGCAGAACTTAATTCTTATTATGTTTTCCTTTCAAATGAAGAATATATGAGGGAAGGAAGTCTAATGATTAATTTGATTTAGAAAAGCTTTTAGAGCAATCTTATATCCCTTTTGAAATTTAAGGTTCTTCTTCTTGACTTTGGGAATTTCCAGTGGCCTGCAGATTCTCTTTTTTAGTTTAGCACCTGCTCACAAGGTGGTGTCCTTCCAAGAAAGGTGGCAAAAAGGCAGCTTCACTTGGCCCAGGTCGCTTGAGTTTCCTATCCTGTACCTTTGAAAAGGACAAACTAGGTTATAAGGTCATAAATTGACTTGCTTCTTAGAATTCTTCCAGAAGAGATTCCCATTTAACAAGCCATAAGATAGTGCTTTTTTCTACTTATCCAGAAGACTAATTCGGGGAAAAGTTAGATTTTTTAAATAGCCTTGCCTAGAGCTGAGCAACAGGTTGGTGGTTTAGCTTTCCAGCCTCTCCCAGATGCCTCACCTCTCTCTTGGATCCTTTTTGTTCACAGAGCCAAAATAAAAATGGTGGAAAAATAAAAAGAAATGGAGGCTGACATGGACCCCTCAAATCACACCACTTATTATCTAGCTGGCTTTGGGGGCAGTACACACAAGTTCCAGACCCAGGGGACACAATTCTAACTACCTTGTTCTCTGCCCCTCCCCCCCTTGCCCCCCAACCACCTGCCAAGAGATGGGTCTTGCTATGTTGCCTAGGCTGGCCTCAAACTCCAGAGCTCAAGTGATCCTCCCACTTCAGCCTCCTGAGTGGCTGGGACTACAGGTATGTACCACTGCGCCCAGCTTTCAACTCTACCTTTTTCCTAATTTTCTCTGTGCCTTAGGTATCACTATGTATGCTGTTGGGGTAGGAAAAGCCATTGAAGAAGAACTACAAGAGATTGCCTCTGAGCCCACAGACAAGCATCTCTTCTATGCCGAAGACTTCACCACAATGGGCGAGATAAGTGAAAAACTAAAGAAACGCATCTGTGAAGGTACTATAGTTTGTGTCTAGGAAAGATCTTAGTGAACAGGGCAGCATGAACCCTTGAATGAGAAATTCTCAACCCATTCCTTCCAAGTGCTCCCTGGTGAGCAGGGCCAGTGGTGCCTGGAAACACTAAGCACAAAACAGGGAACAGGGAGAGAGGGCAAGCCGAAAGGAACAGCTACCACTGCGTGAGCACTTGTGCTGTGCCAAGCAGTGTGGTAAGGGTTTTAACACGCCAGCAACTTCCTCTTCACAAAAACCCTAGAGAGATGATCATCTGACTAAGAGATAAAATTCAGATTTTGTTGTGTATGCTTTTCTCCAGTTTGCTAACTGTGCCAGGTATACTTACATAGAGCAGTTATGCCCATTTTTCTTTTTTACTCATGTCCCAGGTTCAGTCACCAGTAAAATCCAAGTCCAAGTGCTGTGTCTTACTCCTCCAAAGGAAAGAACTCTGAGATGACGGGGCACCAGGGAGGGAAGGCCTTTCAGATTTCTGTGAATAGAGAATGTTTTGCCTCTTGGCTGTTTCATTCAAGTTAAAATGCCTCAAGTGGAGCTGCTGACATTGTGACTTGATCCTGCAACAACTTCACCTTTTTGTCTGCCCTACTTTCTAGACATGACATTTTCGGGAGCATTCTTAAGATGTACTTAAAGGATCTAGGCTTCTCTTGCTAGTGAGAATTGCCCTAGAGTGGTCATAGACATCATGGTATGCAGTTGCTTTTTTTGAATCTTTGGTGTTACCAAATAAAACCAAAAAACCCTGGGTTATGGCAGTAGGTAAGGAGTTGGTCTGAGACCAGATTCCTAAAGAACACATGCATGCACGTGGACAACTGTCACTCGTTTTGGTCATCTTTTTCCGCTCAGCTCTAGAAGACTTTGATGGAAGACAAGACTCCCCAGCAGGGGAACTGCCGAAGAGAGTCCACCAGCCAACAGGTAATTTTAAAAAGCAGTGTTTTTAGAAACTTTGGTGGGTACTTCTACCATGGTTTCCCTCCAGATAAAAGTTGTAAAGGAGTGAAAGTAAGTAAGATTTAAATTATGTTAATTAAGGCCTTTTCTCCTCAAAAAAAAAAAAAAAAAAATAGGAAATTAGCATCTCTGCTGACAATCTTTTTGCCACAGTATATCCCAAAGTCAAGCTCTGTACCCAGTGCTAGGAATACCAAGTACCTTATTCTGCTGATTGGCTGTTTTATAACCACAATAGTGTCAAGCAGGTTTGACTTCAGTTTTCTTTCTCTTTACAGAATCTGAGCCAGTCACCATAAATATCCAAGACCTACTTTCCTGTTCTAATTTTGCAGTGCAACACAGATACCTGTTTGAAGAAGACAATCTTTTACGGTCTACACAAAAACTGTTCCATTCCACAAAATCTTCAGGTAATGCCATGTGAAATATTACTATAAGATAACTTGATTCCAGACTTTTAGCTTGTTAACAAACTTAACTTTAAGGAGGAAAGGAAAGGAGGAAGTATGAAATACTATAGAGGAAACGAAAAGAAAGAACTTAAGTAATTGTGCCCGGTATACTTACATAGAGCAGTTATGCCCAATTTTCTTCTTTACTCATGCCCCAGGTTCAGTCACCAGTAAAATCCGAGTCTAAGTGCTGTGTCTTATTCCTCCAAAGGAAAGAACTAAAAAAAATAAACTAAAAGAAACTGGAGTAGTCTTCCCCACTAATCCACAATAATGGCCACTTCTAGTGCTGGAAGCATATACAGCCCTTTTTTGGTATTTACTGGATCTGGCTCCATGGAAAAAGTTAAAAACATTTCTTTCATTATGGTTTCCTCCATATACTGATTCAGTCCTATTATTATGCATCTGGGAAGTCTGGTGGATTACAGAGGTAAACACTTTCCATCTGCTTTCTCAGGAAGCCCTTTGGAAGAAAAACACGATCAATGCAAATGTGAAAACCTTATAACGTTCCAGAACCTTGCAAACGAAGAAGTAAGAAAATTAACACAGCGCTATATCCTTTTCTAATATTATGCTTCTGTATGGAACATAAAGAATATTACCAAAACTTCACAAATACTTTATGTGGGTTTATCAACTTTAGTCATTCCCATGAATTTGAGAACACTGAACTCCAGGAAAGGCTTTTGCTTAAAAAAGCAGCCTAAGAGGTGTCTGGGAGTGAAGGGCAAGCCAAGCTTAGTGGCAATGGTCAAGCACTTAGTTGCATCTCCTGTTCTAGGGGGTTTAGCAATAAGGCCAGTCAGCATGCAAAGTAAAGAAAAAAGAGACTGACTTAACTTCCTCTCTGCTGGGAGGATATTTAGGATATGTACTGGGTTTCAAATACATCAAAGGTACAGTATGTATAGGCAGAGAATGTCATAGGAGGAAGAGATTTCAAACTCAATCTAAACTCCAAACCTTTCCTTTAGCCCCAAGCTACACCACAGGAACATTTGGATTCAGTGTGTACTTTCTGGAGGGCTGGAGTGTTCTTGTGTGTGGGTTGGGTTTTTTTTTTTTTTGGCAGCAGAGATATTTTCTATCAGCACTCTAAAAGATGAAACATTCTAAGGGAAAAGCAGGATCCAATGATTCATTAAAACAATATTACGAATAAAAGGAATGCTTTGGGACAATAGAGAAATAAGGATTCAGTGCTTTTACACATTGAACACCCTGCCAACTGCTCTGAACTTAGAATTACAGTAAGCTTACTAAAGCTGGCTGGTGTCTTTCTCAGCATGTATCAACTAGTCTACAGGGAAATGGTTTAATTCTGAACTACCTCTTTGCCAAAGGGCTTACGTAATAAGGAACAACAGCATATAGCACTTCCCTTTCTGAAAGCTGGAAATATGCTCCCCTAAGTAAAATAAAATAATCTTTCTGACAATGGTTAATACAGATGATGAATCGAGACTCTCATTTTGCCACCGGGAGGGCAGATGGAGGGTATTAAGGAGCTTACAAGGAAGATAAATACTTATTCTAATGCCCCTTTCTTCTACCTTTTCCCACCACACCCCTGAAAGTCTACTTCATGAAGACTAAAAAAGATATACATATATGAAAGAGCACAAGTCAGACAGAATTCCTGAAGGCTGCCACCCTTTGGCTTTATCTGGCACCATGGATAAAAACTTCCCATTTCCCTTCTCTTCTGACTTCATATCTTATTTTCCAAGGCCTAATCCTTCATTTTCTTCTCTTCACCACATTCCCAACATTATCAATTCTCTAGTTCCCAGCAGTGTGCTATGGCAAACTGATTTACAAGCAACAGGGGTGGGAGTGGAATTAAAAAGACAAATTCAGAGCTATCTGGCTTTGATAATGTTTTTTAAAAAGTGCTTACCCTAAAATATATTTGTCTTGACATCACATGTTAAATAAGTTACTATAAACTTACAAGTCAGAGTTTTAAAATACTTGACAAAAATGGAAAACAAACCAAAGCCTTTGTATTTCAGAATACAAATTTTTATGTAGATGATCAAGTTATATTTGAATGTGAGTAAAAAAAGGCAATGCAGGTTCCTCTTCCTTAATTTGAGATTTACTAGAAGAAATGACACAGAGAATGGAAGCCCTGGAAAATCGCCTCAGATACAGATGAAGATTAGAAATATTCTACATTATGTGTACGTCATTGCATCAAAGATTACAATGAAAGCAGTTCAGGGCCCCAAAGCTCAGGCTTAGGTAGATAATGTTGTGAAGTAAAACAAAACCAGTACTGAGAAAGCTGGTTTGCTATAGAACAAAGACAAAAAGTAGATACTAACTTGTATAAATTTATTTAGGAAAAAAAATCCTTCAGAATTCTATGAGTTTACCACGAGAATAAATAAGCTATGCAAGGTATTTTGTAATATACTGTGGACATGACTTGCTTCTGCCTCATCCTGCCTTAGTGTTGCAATCTCATTTCACTATAAGATGAAGTTTGCGCAGTCTTAGTGCTGTAGAACACTGGCCATAGGAAATGCTATTTTTTTGTATTGGACTTTACTTTGATATATGTATATGGATGTATGCATAAAACACAGGACATATGTACTTGTGTAACATGTTGGTTTTTTTATACAATATTAAAATTCACTTCAGAGAATGGCATTGTGTAAAATTATTACTGTAACTTTAAATGCAAGATATGTATACATGAGAAATAGCCAACATGCATATGAAAAAAATGTTGAATCTTACCAGTAATCAGAAAAATACAGGTTAAAACAATGATATCATTTTTCACACATCAACTTAGTAAAAATGAGTGTAATTGACTATCGCTAAGGATGTGGCAATACGGGGCTCTTACAGTAAGAGTGCAAATAACAGTCTCTTTGGAGAATAAATCTGATATCTCATAAAACTGAAAATACACACAACCCTGTAACTAGCAACTGCACTTATAGTTACCTAACTAGATGATTTTAATACATACTTACAAGATCTGTATAAGAATATACTAGAGTTATAAAAGCAACAAATTAGAAACCACCTAAAATATCATCAGAAGGGAAACTGATAAACTATGTAGTCCATGCCACAGAAACACTATATTTACAGGAATGCACTAAATCTACACAAATACATGGTAAAACTCAAAAACAAGAATGACTTTAAAAAACCAATGAGGCCTGCCTATAATCCTAGGACTCTGGAAGGCCGAGGCAGGAGAATCCCTTGAGGCCAGGAGTTCAAGACCAGCCTAAGCAAAACAGTGAGACCCTGTCCCTACAAAAAATAGAAAAATTAGCTGGGTGTGGTGGTACGTTCCTGTAGTCTCAGCTACTCAGGAAGCTGAGGCAGGAAGATCACGTGAGCCCGGGAGTTTGTGGATGCAGTGAGCTGTGACTGCACCACTTCACTCCAGCCTGGGCAACAGACTGAGACCCTGTCTCTAAAAAAAAAAATAGCCAGAATGATGTTCTTCCCATGGAAGCCACTGTATTTTAGAGTCCAAATGATCCTTTACAAACAAAACACCTTGAATAAGCTTAGGTTTAAATATTTCAAGACAAGTGTTTCCATCAGAATGTCCTCCCAAAGGGTAGATAGAGTGGGAAGAGTATCTCCAGGGCCTCAACTTTATCTGAAAATCAACTTCCTTCTAGGTATAGAAGTTGTGACTCAAAGTATTAAATCTTGAGTTCATATTTATATTTGAGTGAACCATTTGACCCTGAAAACACAGGGTTTCATGAGGAAGTAGTATTGGTTTGTGTTGACATTATGTTTGAGATAGTCATGCATCCCTTAACAATGGGCATATTGTTAGGGGACATTCTGAGACATGCGTCATTAGGCAATTTCATCTTGTGAACATCATAGTGTACTTACACAAACCTAGATGGTATAGCCTACTACACACCTAGGCTGTATGTTATATCCCATTGCTCTTAGGCTACAAACCTATATAGCATGCTACTGTAATGAACACTATAGGCAACTATAACACGGTGGCTAATTATTTGTGTATCTAAATATATTTAAACATGCAAAAGCAATTTCTTAGCTTTACTGTAATCATATGGGGCCACCACTGTATATGCAGTCTGTTGTTGACCAAATGTCATTATGTGGTGCCTGACTGTGTATTAGTTCAGGCATTGCTTCCAGTCAGTCAGTTCTACTTCATTTTCTATTGTGTTCAAGCTCCCTCTAGTGGCTCAAGACTGCCCCTCCCCCTTTAGCTACTAAATACATCTCATCGTACATTTTTTAGCTATTAAATACATTTCTCCATCTTGGAGGGAATACAACTTCATGGAAAACAAAGGCTTCCAAATTTTTGTAAATTGATTGATAAAATTAATCAAAATTTACAGGTTAATCTAAGATAACTTGAAGATTGCCTGAAATTTGAATATTTCTAACTTTTTTTTTGCCACCTATGCATTTCAGTGTAAGGGATTTACATTCCATTTTCATCATTTATTGTGACCTTTCCATGCCTTGATTTCATCTGCAAAATGGGGCTAATAGTTCTACTTCATTGGGTTGTCAAGAGGATTAAATGAGTTAACATATATACTACTTAGTAAGACATTTTAAATGCTCAAAATTAGCTATTATATTTTTATTCTTCAGCAGCCAATAGTATCAGAAACAAAAATGGTCCTTGAGTTAAGTGTACGTTGAGTGACTGAAAGGATAGAATGAATTCATTCCTTACCTGAGAAAAGTATTTTGGCAGATTCCCACCCCTAAAATTATCTTTTGAGGCAAACAGGTTGGAGGTAGTAGATTAAATAAATGGTAAGTGCACAAGATGGTAAAGTACTATTAACAAGACAAAAATAAAATTCTAGACAGCCAGAAGTTTATCAGTGAGAATTAACTAAACTTTTAAGCCCTAAAAATCATTATTCACTCTAATTTTTTTTTCTTTGAGACAGAGTCTCACTGTTTCCCCTGGTAGAGTGCAGTGGCATCATCATAGCTCATTGCAACCTCAAACTGCTGGGCTCAAATCATCCTCCTGCCTCAGCCTCCTGAGTAGCTGGGACTACAGGCATGTGCCACAATGCTTGGTGGAGTTTTTATTTTTAGCAGAGACAGGGGTCTCACTCTTGCTCAGGCTGGTCTCAAACTCCTGAGCTCAAGTGATCCTCCTTGGCCTCCCAGAGTACTCGGATTACAGGTGTTAGCCACCACACCTGGCCTGCTCTAATTTTTGGTAAGTGACAAAGTTGAGTTATGTTGAGTCCTTATCCTCTAGGACCTTAGTTTAGTGAGAGACAGTTGTGATTTAAAAGGCCATAAAAAAGGTCTACGGTAACTCCGAGGCACCTGTTCTAGACTGGAAGATGTCAGGCTCTCCCTCAGAATAAGTACAAGTAGGCTGGAAAAGGGGGAGGGGGGGAAGGAAAGCAGATGCCACTGCAGGCAGAGGGAGCAGCAAGTCTAAGGGGTAGCTGGTAGTTACAATGAGCAGATCAAAGAGAAAACAGCTTTCCATGAAGCAGATGACCATCTTCCTGGTGACCCAACTCATTGCATTCATCATTAGCCTAAAATTTGGTTTCTTCTCTACACTTCTTTTGCTCCTACCACCATTCCATACCAACTGTAATTCTTAACACACTCCATAATATCTGATCTCTCCTTTGGGACTTCTATCTCCATACCTAACGATTCAGTATAGGTATGGGGTAAATCCAATAGGCTAGAATTTCCTGCAATCTCCTGCATTATTAGAGCTACCCAGTCAAACACCATTGCTTTCATTGTAATCAGAAGAACATTTAAAAATGCTACCTTACACGTTCCCAGATCTTCTTAGCCAGTGGCATTTTCTGACTCTGGCACTACGTCACAGGTACCACAGGCCAGAATGACTGAGGTATGTTTCCTATCTACTAGCTTTAAACTCCTTGTCCCTGAACTTTAAATTCCTTTCTTGCTGCAAGACACAACAGTGATTGCACAAAAAGTACATGTAAAGAAAAGTAAAAGACAAATGACCTTACAGCTTATTATCACTGCCTAGGAGAAGGCCCTAGAAATCATAAATTTTCTAAAAACCATTATTCCAAAATGCCTTCAGCCAAAAAATCATGCAACAGAAGAAACATTGCAAAGAGATGATAGACTGGCTTCCTCAAAAACCTGAAAATAGAACTACCATACTGGCCGGGTACAGTGGCTCACGCCTGTAATCCTAGCACTTTGGGAGGCCGAGGCAGGCGGATTGTTTGAGATCAGGAGTTCGAGACCAGCCTGAGCAAGAGTGAGACCCTGTCTCTACTAAAAATAGAAAGAAATTATATGGACAGCTAAAAATATATATATAGAAAAATTAGCCGGGCATGGTGGTGCCTGTAGTCCCAGCTACTCGGGAGGCTGAGGCAGTAGGATTGCTTGAGCCCAGGAGTTTTGAGGTTGCTGTAAGCTAGGCTGATGCCATGGCACTCTAGCCTGGGCAACAGAGTGAGACTCTGTCTCAAAAAAAAAAAAAAGAACTATTATACTACCCAGCAATTCCACTGCTGAGTATTCAGAGGGGAATTCAGTATATGGAAATGATACCTACACTCCCATGTTTATTGCAGCACTATTCACCATAGCCAAGATACGGAATCAACCTAAGTGTCCATCCATGGACGAATGGATAAAGAAATTGTCGTACATATACACAATGGAGTATCATATAGCCACAAAAAGAATGAAATCCTGCTATTTGCAACAACACAGATGAAACTGGAGAACATTATGTTAAGTAAAATAAGCCAAGCACAGAAAGACAAATTCCACATGTTCTCACTTGTATGTGATAGCTAAATATTAAAAACAACGGATCTCGTGGAGACAGAGTTGACAGTTACCAGAGGCAGGGAAGGGTAGTGGGGAGGGTTGGAATAAAGGAAAGATGGTTAATGAGTGGAAAAATGGATAGAATAAACGATACTTGATAGCACAACAAAGTGGCCATAATCAACAGTAAGTTACGGTATACTTTAAAATAACTAGAAGAGTAGAAGTGGAGTGTTCCTAATACAAAGAAATGTTAAATGCCTGAGGTGATAGATACCCCAATTGCCCTGCTTTAATTCACGTTGTATGCCTGTATCAAAACATTGTATGTACCCCATAAAGATATACAACTATTGATTTGTTGGCAAATTAATAAATTCCTCTTTCCTTCTCAAAAAAAGAAAAGATATACAACCATTATGTACCCATAATAATTAAAAAAATTTTAAAAAAGAAATGGTACACTGGCGTCTGTAATATTTTCTTCAGGTCACCACCCTTTAAGAAATTAAAGCTCGTCAACCTGGAGGAAAAAAATAACCCAAATAGTGTGAAAAGTTCACTTGTGGGAGAAATTGACCAAGCATATAAAAACATTTTCAAACTATGGAAACAGACAGTATTAGTGGTTAGAGACCAAAAGTCTCTATATTAAATCTTCGCTAAGACCAAGCAATTCTTATTCTTATTAAAGAGTTCAAACATTATATATCACTTTGGGCACAATGGTCTCTTGATATATAAACATGAATACTTTAGAACATTTATAATTTTCCATACGACTCAGTGGCTCTTAACCAGGGAAGATGTCAGTTTAAAAAAGTTGGGATGCTTGAGGTGATGGATACCCTACTTACCCTGCTTTGATTAATATACATTGTATGCCTATATCAAAGCATCACATGTACTCTATAAATTTGTACAACTATTATGTGCCCATAATAATTAAAAAAAAATTTTTTTTTGAGACAGAGTCTCGCTCCGTTGCCCAGGCTAGAGTGAGTGCCGTGGCGTCAGCCTAGCTCATAGCAACCTCAAACTCCTGCGCTTAAGAGATCCTACTGCCTCAGCCTCCCGAGTAGCTGGGACTACAGGCATGCGCCACCATGCCCGGCTAATTTTTTCTATATATATTTTTAGTTGGCCGGATAATCTTTCTATTTTTAATAGAGATGAGGTCTCGCTCTTGCTCAGGCTGGTCTCGAACTTCTGACCTTGAGTGATCCACCTGCCTAGGCCTCCCAGAGTGCTAGGATTACAGGCGTGAGCCACCGCACCCGGCCAATAATTAAAATTTTTTTTAAATGTGGGGATGACATTTGGGGGTGTTGAATGTTATGATGACATGGAAGGAAAACCAAGAATGAAAATTACCCTGCAGTATCCACTGCACTGGACAACAAAGAATTGTCCCATCAGTCAGTAGGGCTCTCAAATTCAGAAATATTACATAATCAAATAACCAGTTAATAAAAGCCAGATTCTCCAAAGTATATCCACCTCAGATTAACTTCAGACGCAAACTAGAATCATGAGATATTACCGTGAGAGAAACCAACTCCCTCACCTGTAAAACTGGGAACATGACCCATCCGTGGTTGTCTTACAACTATTAAGAGCTGGAGTCCTGACCCCAAGTTCAGAAAATGTTTGATTTTCTGGATGGTATATAGAAGGCATCATCATCTCTTATGTCTCACTCATCTACCAGCCAAAATTGTTTTAAAGAAAGAGGGGAGAGAGAGAAAGAAGGGGGAAGAGGGAGATTGAGTCTAAAATCCAAAAGACATTGCCATTTTTGACACTTCTGCAGCCTCCCTCAAAGCCCAGCAGGCTGCATAGGGTATACCCTACCAGCACCATTCAACTCTATAAATTTAAGATGTAGCTAAATCAGTATCTTCCCCAAAATTAATTTCTTTGAATGTTCCAAAGCATTTTAACATATGTGGGAAAAGAGTTCCAAAGGATATACTTGGGAAATGGGAAATGCAGTATGCAGTTTCCCAAAATTCTAAACACCAAACATACGTCACAGTACATCTTTTAGAACAAATGATATAAAACACACACTTGGGCAAAGATTATTTTGAAGTCAATCAAGTATATCTCTTCTACTCCAACCACTGCACAACTTTAGGAAAGATCTTTCTTCATTAAAGTTCAATAGAACCTTTCTCAGCCTGTGACAGCATTTTGGGTGGGGAAGCATATTTCTCACTTTAATCCTTTTTGCTACTCAGATTTGGTAAAGTGCATTTCTCGCTAAATTTCGGGTATTTAACCTTGCTGTCTCTCAAACACATTCAAATATACAATGCAAACGATGTCCCTGAGACTGGAATTACAAAATCAAGCCTCTCAATAACTTAGTACTTCCTTAGAAAGGAACTTGGTGCGCTCCCTTTACAAAGACTGAAAAATGGAAACTGGAATGTTTAACTCTTCAGTGAAAAGTCCCACCACCACATCTATTAATAGCTACTTCATCCCCTCTAATCCTACCCCCAGAAAAGTGTACTAAAACAAAAGATATAAATAACTGAAATGGATACACTGTTTTTATATCACAGGCACTGTCAAATTTTATTTAAAAAAAAATTTGCACAATTTACTTTTCACCAGTCTGTTCTGGCATGCTTCTAATGATATCAGAGTCACCTAGAAAATAAAAGTACAGTAATTTTACAATTCATTTAATGATAACTAGCAATCACAAAATTTTCCTACTTTGCTTATTCCTTTCGACAAAAGTCTATAAATTAGCACTGATTATTTGCAAAAGTTATTATCACATAAGGTGTACTGTCATTTTTCTTAAGGTTGACTAAAGATAACCTAGATCACAGCCATTATACAATTACACAAATGATCATATAATAAATCACCCCTGGTTTGTCACAAGCATTTACAAAACCAAACCTAGGGAAAGAACTAGGTCTGGGGACACATGCATGGTTTTAATATAGCGAATGTTTAGCCTGTCCTGATTATTACGAAATCAGAACAGCGAGAAAATTCGCAGTATTTTATGAATTAACTAAAATTCACGTGTATTTGTAGGCACTTCTTTTTAAACCTAATTTTACCTGTTTTCTAACAACTTGGATTACTTTCTTCTACTATTTTACCTGATTATCCCCACTTATAATTTCACCTTTTACCAAGTTCCTAAGACATTATTTCTTAGGTGTTTTATCAAACAATTCATAATCTCAGAGTAAAAAAATAATTACTAACATTAATTATAATGTATTGGCATTCATTACCAGTTCTCTACACAACACAACCAGGATATCTCTTGCTATATCCAAATTCTTACTATCTGAACTCAGGAACCAAAGACATTTGCATAACAAGGAAAACTTAGATATTACATTAGAAAGAGGAAAATGATTTTATGATTTAAAATGCATACCTGGATCAATGATAGCCAGTGTGCATACTCTGTAGTATTTTCCACATGCTGTGCCCAATTCAATATTATTGCCACTGTAGTGATGGACACCAGTTTTGGCTAACATGGCATAGTACTCTATTTCAGATTTCCTTTGGGAACAAAAAAGGCAAATAAATAAATGCCATACCAAATGACTGACAGATTAAATGTTACTACTTCTCTTATTAGTTTTAATGATGCTGAGACCTCCCAACAGTAGCAAAACCACTTATTACTGTCAGAAACATATTATCATATCCATTAACTGATACAAGGTAACCTCTCCTTGGATCCCTCACAAGTGAGGGGACAACCAGACAATATCTTCTGAACACCTACTATGTTCACAACAGTATCTATGCTCATGGAATAGAATAGGATGCAAAACAAATAAAAGCAAAGCATTATTCACTTAGCATTAAATGCTAGATACCTTACATTATATAATCCCATAACCCCTAAAGTAGGTATTATAGACTCTATTTTTAACTAATTAAGAAATCAAAGCACAGAATAAGTGGAGGATTCAGAATCCAAACTCAAGTTACATTTAAAAGACAAGCCATTTCTATCACCCTCTAGTGCTCTGAATCCTAGATGAGTGGTAATATTTACCCAAAGAGTTAACATTTCAGTGTTAAAATCATCTCAGGCCCCATCCCAGACCCACTGAATCAGAACCTACATTTTAACAAGACCACCTATGTGATTTCTTTGCACAGCTACCTTTGAGAAGCACTGCTATAAAAGGTAAGCTTGAAAGAATGGTTTCTTTCTCACAACCAAACTGTGAGATGGGATGGAGAAAGCACTCGGGGCTCTGCCAATAAGTACAGAAACACGACACAAAATGCTGTGTGCAGGTTATGCGTTACTATAGAAAATCAACTAGGGTAGGGGACTGACCAGATGTCTTATATCCTGCAAGCTCCAAGTTTCTTTTGCTTATTTACAATTCCCACCAAATTCGATTTCAAAGCAGTAAGCTGAGCATAAACCATGGCTCAAAGAGTCGATACAGCAGGCTGACCTAGGTGATTTTTTAACAGCCTGCAACTCCATAATCCAGCCTCAACCTTTCTTTGATGTTCTGTGGTTTTTACCCCTCCTGCCACACATTTCTCCCCAAAACAAGCTTACAGAAGGAAAGCACATAATAAGAAGGGGGGACAAACTTAAGAGCCAAACATCACAATAACAACCTAATAATTGTTCTCAAAGTGTTCGCTTGAAAAACACGTTTTACATAAAATCGAATTCATGCTACCCAAATCCCAAGTTTACACTATAGGATACTGGCTCACGATGAGTTTGCGATGGGCGACGCAAGCTCAGGTTCCTTCAATTACCTCAAAGCTGGGCAGTTGTTGGCGAGGATGACCAATTTCGCTTTGCCTTGTCTGATCATCTTGAGAGTCTGCTTGTACCCCAGCACATACTTTCCACTTTTCATAACAAGTTGGAGCCTTGAGTTGATAGACTCCAACGACTTTTTCTAAAAAGCAAACATTAAACAGGGACCTGAAGACCTTGTTTGCAACCACGTCAAAACTGGATCCAGCTTTCTGGAGTCGACCCCCTTAATAAAACTTCCGAAGTCGAGGGTCGCGAGTCATTGAGAGGACCTCTCGGGTTCCCTTTGGGACCCTCCAAAATGCCAGTGGGCATGCTGTCGCCCCAGTGGGCTCAGATCTGCCCGCCCCGGCCAGGAGTCATTTGTCCACGTGAATCGGCCTTCCGGCCCCAGATTGCCTCACTCACCGTCTTCTTTGCGGCCACCATCTTCCTGCCTTGGGTGCGGGACGGCCCCCAACCTAGAACATACAAAGGACAAGACAAGAAATTTAGGATCCGGAGTTCCAAACAGCACCCCACAGGGCTACCGGCGCGGTCCAACCTCGGCCTGGTGGAGCCCACTCACCAAGACCAGCCACTAAGATGGCCGGGGAGCGAGAAAGGAAGGAGTTCCCACAATGCAAAGCTCTTCACAGCGACGCTGGGATTGCGGGACCGGAAGCGGAAGCACGTCGCAAGCGGAAGAGGCGGAGCAAGAAGGAGACGACCTCCGCCGGTTGTTCTTGCTACCGCTGGTAAGTATGGTGGCAGGGATGTTCTCGCTTTTTCCAGCTGTGGGCCCTAAGCTTCCCAGCGTTGTATTACTTTTCTGCAGCTAGCTGCGAGTTCAGGAATGGACCAAACCCAGCGGGAGTTGGAGCACCTGACTCAGAGTGAGGTAGGAGGCTCGATGAGAAGAGGCGGCGGCGGCGGCTGCAACCACGGCCTTTAATACCGCTGAGCTCTCTGCTGTTGGGGAGGCACGCCGCAGCTCCCAAATCCATCCTCCGCCGGGCAAATGCAGAAATAGCTGCGTCCGCTCTCCTGCCCTTGCACAGGTTGCTGGTCTCTTGGAGAACGGTGGCGCCTCGCGGGGGCTCCCTATAAATCCCTTTGTGGCTCGGTTAATGTGAATTTGTAGATCGAGTTTGCATAGAGAGAGCAGTTCTAATTTTTAAAAAATATTTTTGCTGTTAACATTGGACCTTGGTATCAATGTTCAGTGACAGGTCGTTCAAAATATTGGGCACTGAAAGTCCCCACCGCGTCACCAGCTCAAAAAAAATAAAATAAAATAAAATCAGACCACTAGGTAAGTTATTTCGCGTGTCATCTTGCCCTGGGGAAGGACAAGAGGGGCAGCAACCTCGATGCCTGCTCCACACTCTGGCCGTAAAAACGCGTGCTGTGCCTGTGACTAATCTATGTCGTTTGCCTGTATTATTTTATTTAATAGTCACAACCCCCCTACGAGATAGTAACCTTTTTATTCTCAGGATTACATATTTAGTGTATTGTCTGGGGTAGGACCAGAACCCAGTTAACTTAGGTCTCTTCACAATTAAAGTTTATTCAGGTGTGCCACACTTTTATGTGAATTTAACCAAGCAAGTAGAATTAGATCATCATAATACTTGCTTTAACATTTTGTCATAAATTACAGATAACTAGTCCTCTGATTTAAAGGCCAAAAACCTAGAGAACTTGTGATACTGCTGCCTGATAGAGTAAATGTTATAATACCAGTCCCCTTACTTTTAATCCTGTGTTTTGTTTTGTTTTGTTTTTTTCTGATCTAGGTTTCATTTGTGGCTTATGCCTGTAATCCCAGCTACTCAAGAGGCTGAGGTGGGAGGATTACTTGAGCCCAGAAATTGGAGGCTGATAACGCCACTGCACTCCAGCCTGGGGGACAGCGTGAGACTCTTTCTCTAAAAAAATAAGGTAAAGTAAATAATAAAAATGAGTCATCTACAAGAGCAGACCTATGAAAGAAATCTCTGGGTGTGGGGCCTGGGAATCCATTAAATTCACTCCAGGTACAGTTTGGAGATTGTTTAGAGTCTAGCATTCACATTAGACATTCAGGTATCCATCTTTTTTTCCTGCATTATCATCAAACATTTTTGTTAGATTTGATATGGAAAGAACTGAATCCTACCCTCAAGGGGCTAATGGTCTTGTATAAGTATCAAACCATTGTTGCAGACATTGCATGTTCATTCCACAAATGGTTCCATGTGCTGGGTTCTGTGTTAGGCCCTGATTATATAAGATGCCTTCAAAAACCTTGCTGTGTTTGAAGGAAGACATAAACAAATAGCATAAGATGTTTATTCAATTTAACAAACATATTTGACAAATTCAGCCTCACTCCAGGCACTAAGAATATGCAGAAATAAGACATGTTGCCTATTCTTAGCTTACTAATCTATCTAGGCCTTAAAGGAGAATAATACTAAGAGTAATTAGTTTTTGAGACTTTAGTGTACTTTTTGCAGACCTTAACTCATGGTTACAGTAACCTCATAGGCATTATTATCCTTATTTTACAGGGGCTAAAGCTAGAGCAGAAAGTGATTAATTTAGCAAAGGTTAGGCAGGTCAGAGCACAGATTTGAACTCAGGTCCTCTGTAGTATTAACTGAAATCAAGGAGGGATGCATTCTAGTCAAGGAAGAGTAGAAGCAGAGCTAAAAGGACATAATCTGAGAGTGGCTAGTACTTTGGCTAGAATGAGAGGGAATGATGAGAATATTAAAAAAGTGAAACATATGTTGGGGGGGAGGGAAAAAAGATTTAGATATTAAAATTATGTTTTATGCTTTAGTGTAGAATTTTAAGAAATCATTTTATGCTCAAATTCTACTTACTATTCTAGTCTTTTCCCAGAAATTTATTTAAATCCCTAGAGACTCATTGATCATTACTGAAGAGCCTTTGGGAAAAGCTTCCCCAATTTTCAGGCTTATTAGAAGCAGCATGCCAATCAATGAATCCATTGCCAGTGGTATTTGAAAACAATGAAGGCAGTAAAATTAAAGAGCCACCAGAAAAATTTAAGTTAGCAATAAAATAGGTTAGGGAAATAGGCAGTCTTGAAGGACAGATTGACAATGTGTCAAAATAAAATGAACATACCTATATAAACATTTTGTATAAGGATACACAAGATCACAGTGGCACCCTCTGGAAAATGAGATTGGAAGTTGGAAGGAGGTGGGGAAACACTTTTAGTTTTATTCCATTGTGCTATTTAAATCTTTTGACCCAGTGATTCAACGTTTAGAAATTTATCCTACAGAAGCAGTCACAGAGTTGCTCAAAGACATGAAAACAAGGGTATTTATTTCAGCATTATTTTTTTTTTTTTTTTTTTTTTTTTTTTTGTTGAGACAGAGTCTCACTTTGTTGCCCAGGCTAGAGTGAGTGCCGTGGCGTCAGCTTTGCTCACAGCAACCTCAAACTCCTGGGCTTAAGCGATCCTACTGCCTCAGCCTCCCGAGTAGCTGGGACTACAGGCATGCGCCACTATGCCCGGCTAATTTTTTCTATATAGATTTTTAGGTGTCCATATAATGTCTTTCTATTTTTAGTAGAGACGGGGTCTCGCTCAGGCTGGTCTCGAACTCCTGACCTTGAGCAATCCACCCGCCTCGGCCTCCCAGAGTGCTAGGATTACAGGCGTGAGCCACCGCGCCCGGCCCAGCATTATTTTTAATAGCAAAAAATTAGAAACAACATCAGATGCTCATCATTTTTAACCAATATATAGTCATGCACTGCATAATGACGTTTTGGTCAACAACAGACCTCTTATACAATGGTGGTTCCATAAGATTATGGTCCCATAAGATTACAATGCCTTATTTTTACTATACTTTTTCTATGTTTAGATACACAAATATTTACCATCATGTTACAGTTGCCTACAATATCCAGGTATAGTAACATGCTGTGTAGGTTTGTAACCTGGGAGTAATAGCATATAGTAATACCATATAGCCTAGGTGTATAGTGGGCTATACCATCTAAGTTTGTGTAAGTATATTCTGTGTTGTTCACACAATGATGAAATTGCCTAAGGATGTTAAGCGATACATGACAGTATATGTTTGTATAGGTATTAAAAAAAGTCTAAAAAGCTAATCATCAAAACTTAGAGATGAGAAGAATGGGTGGTGAGGAGAGAATCTTTTTACTTTACATTTTTCAGTACTGTTTGAATTATTTTACAGCATGCATTAAGTATTAAATAAAAAGTTCTTTTTTAATAGTTGTTTCATGAAACATCAATTGTATCTCAAAGCAGCATTTCTCAAAGTTTGCCTCCCAGATCACCTGCATCAGAATCAACTGGAGTTCTGAC